>NC_056731.1:1664696845-1664714345 GCF_019279795.1 Protopterus annectens | reverse complement strand
TATTTCTTTTTTTTTTTTGGCAAACATGCAGAGTCACAAACAACACATCTGCATACATTTTGCTTCTCTGTAAGGGAATAGTGCAATAATACTTGCAGATTGAAGATGCAGTCACAAAGAAGGCAATCAGCAGTTTTAAATTTGTACCCAGGGCTACTCGCAGCATTCCTTTGTAAAAGCAGCACTATATGTGAATTGGTGGGGGGGCTCATGGGATTGCAAAGTCAATCAATACAAGAAATACAAGATATAACGATTTTACACTGCATTAGAGTCCATATCCTTGTACTTACCAGATTACATTGTGAGGAAGGGAATGGAGTCGATTTGGCGTTTAATGAACCGTATGTGTTTGGGGGGGAAGGAATGCTGTTGCCAATATACTTAAATATAAAGAAGAGTAAGTTGCTCTCGCGTTTCATTTTGTGCATTGACAGTGCTTTCAAATGACTGGTGAAATAAAACAGTGCATGGTAATTGATCCCTTAATATGCAACTTGCAAAGACATGACCCTGGATTCTGCAAGCCTTGCATGGTGTGCAGGATTAGTGCAGGAGCTCAAGCAGGCAATATGTCTGCCGTGCCATCCAGGAATAGCCTGAAGGGTCGTGCACGAGCGTTCCTGCACTAGTCCTGCACGGACTCAGCCAGTGTATGCAAATTACCCCATTTGCAGGAGAAATCCATGCAAATGAGGTAAATTTGCGATCCAGGAAGCTGGAAACCGGCTGTGCAGGTCTAGTGTAATCTGCAGAAATGTACTCGGTTAGTAACCGAATACATTTCTGCAAATTCCAAAACAGAGCTGTGACAGCTCCAAATAAAGGGTGCATATCAGTCAAGAGGCACGCCAATGGCCAAGTATAAGGCAATTGGCATTGGAAACAGTTTAAAAAATAAAAAAGTCAACTTGTATTTTTTTTTTTTGCCGATATCGGCAGTCTAAGCATAGGGCAGCGGCACACAAATGGGATCGGGTGGAAAATAAGAAAATAAACCTAAAATAAGCATTCTAACTAAAATCACTATTCTGCCATTAAAGTCAATGGCAGGCAGAAGACAAAATGGCCATTGAGTAGTGGTTGCTAAGGGGGGGGCTCAGTGTGAGACATGTTACTATGCATTAGCAGGCAATCCAATGCAAATAAGGGGAATGATAATGAATCCCAGTTTTCCCCAGCATGCTAGTTAGGTCAAAACAGTGTAGGAGCAGGAATAGCTTGGTGCAAGCCTAGGAGTTAGCTAACATCATAGGGGGTGTGTCAGGCATACTGTAAATGGATTGGAGCCCTGTGGCTCAGGTTTGCTCCTAGCTAAGCACAGCTAAGCAAGGGGTGTGTCTGAGTCTGCCTAGCACTCTTTACATTGCCTAAGTGGGTGTGCGTGCCACTCACCGGGTTTTAAAAAAAAAAAAAAAGGAAACCAGGAAATAGCAGCTCTGTAAATAGCGGCTCTGTACACATTTGAGCACTGTGTTTGCGCGGTGTGCCCCTGGGCTTTAACAGGAAGGCAATGGGAAGGGAAAACAGTAGTAGGAAGTTAATTAAGGAGAACTAGCATAGCTGGCAGGTGAAATGTATCAGAATCAGCCAATTACACAGGCAGCAGACCATCCCAGCCCAAAACACTACTATAAACTATGCAAACACCTTCCACTCTGGTTTTTCCCATACTCTACACCACCGGTGTATACAAGTGGGGAAGTTTTAACAGACAAAACAACAAAATGATAGCGGCTGCAATAGCTATCATCCAACAACTTGTGGAAGAGGCTGAGGGTGATGAGGATGTGAATGCTGCCAGCCAACCCACAGTGAGGAGAAGGAGAAGAGTGTACAGACCCAGGGTAACCTACCAGGGGCTACATGACCTGGAGATAGTGGAGCGCTGCAGGGTAGACAGGGACCTCCTACAGCAAATTGTTGAGCTGTGCCGGCCATGCTTGACACACAGAAATAACAGAGGGGAATCCAATCCAGTGGATATCAAGGTATGTGTAGGCCTAAGAATACAGGTACCTTACAAAGCCCAACCGGAGATATGATGAGAATCTCACAGGCATCAGCATCCAGGGTACTCCACCAGTTCCTGGATGCCATGTCAGCACATGCTGGTGAGCATGTATATTTCCCCAACACCCGTGAGGTGCTGGCCAGCAATATGCAACTGTTCCACCAAATAGCAGAATACCCTGAGGTAGTGGGTGCTATAGACTGCATGCACATACACATCAAAGCACAATCTGGTGAGTGGGGTAGGGTCTAGATTAACTGCAAGGGGTTCCCTCCATCAACTGCTGGGTCTTGTGCGATGCCCAGGGCATAATAATGAATGTGTGTGCTGGCTGCCCTGAAAGCTATCACGATTCCCAAATCTGGCATCTGAAGTAGCTGTAGCAGAGATTTGCCAATGGGGACATCCCTCACGGTCACCTAGTGGGGGATGCTAGATATGCACTGGAGCCATGGCTGATGACACCCATCAGAAATGCACACACACCCGACCAAGAATTCCATAATGCGGCACACGCACAGACCAGGATTACAATAGAGTGCGTGTTTGGGATGCTGAAGTCACAGTTCCTGTGCCTGGACACATCTGGTGGAGCCTTGCAGTACTCACCAGCTACATGTGCCCAAATTGTCATCGTATGTGCCATGCTACACAATATGATTCTCCGGAAACAGCTGCAGCAGGAACAGCATGGGGCATGGCCACACAGTCCCCCACCATTGCCAAGGTCTGCACAGGCATTGAGTGCCTCAGAGGAGGAACAATCTGAGCCTGCCCCAGTAGGCAGAAGGAGGTGTGCCCAGTATGCCCTGGCCTTGGCAAAGAGGCAATGCATAGCACATACACTGACACAGGAGGGAACCAGGGAATAACACCTTTCTCTGACTCTCACATACAGTAAAAGGGATGCCAAACATGACACTACCTGTGCTCAACCATGTGTAGGGAGTGTACTATGTGCATCTGACATAGGCAGCCCTGCAGCACCACACTCAGTACTGGGACACCCACAAGGTAAATGACTCACACATGCCAGTCAGGGAGGTTCACATACCCAACAACAGTCACAGCCAGCAGGACAGGTGTAGACAAACACAAACAAAGGCTGTGCAATGGCCTCTGAATGATGCCTATGGGTAAGCCCCCAGGCCTACACAGACAGATTACAGCAGGTCAGGCAGTGGGATTTTAGTACTGAAGGGTAGAAAGTCAGAAACTAATATGTAGGTCAATCAAAGCTAAGACCTGTAGTACACTGATATGCCTCCAGTCAGCATGATAGGTTAGAATACAGAATGAAACGTAGTACCTGACATACCAGTACAGTCATAGCAAATGTGTACAAGTGTCAGGTGTGCCCCCCATCCTATATAGAAATGCAATAACAGTCAGGTGTGTCCCTCACCAATCCTGTGTAAGAAATGTAGTAACAGTCAGGTTGTCCCCCCCCCCAATCCTGTGTAGAAATGCAGTAATAGTCAGGTGTGCCCCCCATCCTGTGTAGAAATGTAGCAACAGTCAGGTGTGCCCCTCCCAATTCTGTGTAGAAATGTAGAAACAGTCAGGTGTGACCCTCCCCAATCCTGTGAAGAAATGTAGAAAAAGTCAGGTGTGCCCCCCATCCTGTGTAGAAATGTAGTAACAGTCAAGTGTGCCCCCCCAATCTTGTGTAGAAATGTAGTAACAGTCAGGTGTGCCCCCCAATCCTGTGTAGAAATGTATAAACAGTCAGGTGTGCCCCCCACATTCCTGTGAAGAAATGTAGAAATATTCAGGTGTGCCCCCCATCCTGTGTAGAAATGTAGAAACAGTCAGGTGTGCTCCCCCCAACCCTATGTATGTATGTAGTAATGGTCTGGTGTGCCCCCCAATCTGATGTACACACGTTGTAACAGTCAGGTGTGCCCCCCCCCACAACCCTATGTAGAAATGTAGGAACATGTATGTGTAGGTATAATACCAGTGGAGCACAAATGCACAGAGATGGCCAAGGTAGCAGGATAGGTTGTAGCATCTGCACAATATGCAGGTATGTGTGTGTTAGGTTGGTGTGTGTTTCATATTGTGTGAGAGTGGTCGGTATGTATGCATGTTGAGGTAAGACCTGGTGGCCATTGCCCACTAACACTGATGACAGGGACAAGTCCTCACAACTGCAGTGCCAAACACAATACCCACCAGTATAACACAAGCTAGCAGTAAGCCATTTCAAATGTATGGTGGTAATATGTGTCACCATCTGAAAGACTGACATGGCATGGCTGTTGTGCTAGATATACAAGCAGTACACAGGGGAAAGTACCCCAGACATACAGTATATATTGTGTCACTGTGAAATGGGCACACCCTTGTAATAGTACAAACAAGTATGCATCACATTATCTGGTCCTGTAGTAGGGGATACCGGTGTTGTCTGCCAAAACACTCGTAGATCACAAAGGAGGTAGGAATGATGTAGTGGAAAACAGCTGATGCACCTGCACATGCAAGCATAACTGGAATGCCCAATGCATATCTGTGTGTCAGATACAAGTAGTGTCCATAGCACACATGCACCCAGCTCACACAAACACCACCCACAGGTACCTCGTACCCCTGCTGTGGGGAAGGGGTACAATATGACCCCAGCTGTATTGGCAATAGCAAAAGAATGCAGCATGCAGTGCAGGTGTCCCATGCAGGTGTGTTACCAGCTGTAGATAGCACCCTGCCAGCATCCACACCACCAATCAGAACTGATAGAAGGTATTGGCATGAACACCTAGCACACCTACCCTGTCATCCCTGGGGAATATACTGTATGGCGGTCTGAGACTGTAGGACAGACAGAATGCAACAACCTGCCACATCTGACCCACATCAACAGCCAATGGCCCACAGGCCTCTTCCAAGGGCCTGATTCACACACGTACTGCCAATGCATGTTATGTCATGGACACCCAATTAACAACACAACATACTCCACATACACCATACGCAAAGCCATGTGGACAAACCACAGTGACATGTCCACCATGTCCCACTGCATGAATTGTCGACCAACACCAACACACAGCCATGATGGGGTGATAACCATAGGGAAAGTATCAGAGAATGTATGCATAATGTAAGGAAGAGGAGAGAATAACTGGGGAGGGGGGTGGGAGTGTGGCCAGCATGGAATATGCAAGGTCCGACACAAAGATGTATGTACACACTATCCCTGGCTGTAAACACATAAATGGGTGCCTACATACCTGCTTGTATGCCACAATAGGGGTAATGTCCTGACTCATGGCCCCTGTCTCTGGGTAATCAGTGCAAATCTGTACAGATGTGAGGTATTGCCATAGCAATATAAAGCTATACTGTCATGTTGCTGGATGTACATGTATGGGATCCCCTGCCAGCACTGTACCAAGGTTCTGAACCAGATACACAGACCCAGCAGCAAGTGTCTGCAGCACCCCCTCCAGGATGGCATAACCTACCATGAATATGTAGGCATCTGCCCGCAATACTGCACACAGCTGCAGTCACCCTTGTCCCCCAAGACATCACTGCAAGCAGGAATGTCCACCTGACAGTAAATGAGGACAGGAAACATCACAGTGTATAACAGTACACATGTCTGAATATCTCTGCTAACAGCAGTACCATGTAGCTGAAGCAGCACAGACACAATCACCTACAGTGCACACTATCCCCTGCACACTTTGTCCCCATATTGCCAAATGATCGATGGATACCCTGCAGAAACAGTTTGCTACCTGTAGGTGTACAACACAAAGGTCTGCACTGGAGTACAAACTACCTGGAATCGATCCACACATGCAGTACAGAAGGGCATACTGGGCATGCTCACACACCTAGAGAAATGAAGGTACAGCAACATACTGAAAGGTCATACTGGGCATGCTCACACACATGAAGCCCATGTCAGCAAACAACAGTGAATAAGACATATCTGGCAGTTGCAGATGTTAGTGCAGACACTCTTCAGTATGCACCACTCATGCTTTGCACACACAATGGATAGGAATACAGACACATATCCAAGGACAACACAATATAATAAGCCAAAAGTAGACGTACATAGATGTGTGGAAGAGAGTGACTGTGACAAGGAGCCATCCAGGCCTGTCCCACCCAGCACACAGCCAAATGGCTACAACCACATGAGGTTCAGATGTCACTCACTGTAGATACTAGCCAACGGTATATGTCAGCAGTACCGACTATGTGGTACAAGTGCTAGCTGTGCAACATGACTGTACAAGGAAGTAGTCATCTAGCAGCTGTATACAAGTACCTGTGGAATATGGCCCTGCATGTGCCCACATGAGGTGTGACAACCCCTAGATGAATGAGTTATGGCCCATGCACACACACACTGGCCTCCCCATAGCCCTAGTATGACAAGCCTGCTGAGGTCATCCACTGTGAAATACAGCTTTGGGAAGGTTGTAGCCCAATAATCTCTGTGGTGCATCCTATAACTGCGTACTGCTGTAGTGTGATAAAATTGTTAGGTAGGAGTTCCATTCCCAGACTTGGCAAATATGTGTGTGTGTGTGTGTGTGTGTGTGTGTGTGTGTGTGTGTGTGTGTCTGTCTGTCTGTCTGTCTGTCTGTTAGGCTAGTCACACTCCTTACAATTCAAATGCCCTACATTGACAAGGCTGTTGATGTCATCCACCCTGAAATATACCTTTGGAAAGGCTGTAGCCCAGTAATCTATGTGATGCATCCTATAACTGCATACTGCTGTAGTGTAATACGTTAGTTAGGTAGGAGTTCTAATCCCAAACTTGGCAACTGTGTGTGTGTGTGTGTGTGTGTGTGTGTGTGTGTGTGTGTGTGTGTGTGTGTGTGTCTGTAGAGAGCAATGCTTTTTAGGCTAGTCACACTCACTACACTTCAAATGCCCTACTTTGGCAATCCTGCTGATGTCATTCACTGTCAAATACACCTTTGGGGAAGGAGTACTCCAGTTATCCCAGTGGTGCGTCCTATAACTGCTTCATGCTGTACAATGATATAGAACTCTGGTGGGGGTTCTATCCCCACCCATGGCAGTTGTGGATGTTTTGTGTGTGTTTCTATGTTTGTATAGGGAGCAATGCATTTTAGGCTAGTCACACACACTACACTTCAAATGCCCTACTTTGGCAATCCTGCTGATGTCATTCACTGTGAAATACACCTTTGGGGAAGAAGTACTCCAGTTATCTACATGGTGTGTCCTATAACTGCTTCAAGCTGTAGTGTGATATAGAACTCTGGTAGTGGTTCTATCCCCACACATGGCAGTTGTGAATGTGTTGTGTGTGTTACTATGTCTGTGTAGGGAGCAATGCATTTTAGACTAGTCACACTCACTACACTTCAAATGCCCTAGTTTGGCAACCCTGCTGATGTTATTCAACGTGAAATACACCTTTGGGGAAGGAGTACTTCAGTTATCCATGTGGTGTGTCCTATAACTGCTTCATGCTGTAGTGTGATATAAAACTCTGGTAGGGGTTCTATCCTTACACATGGCAGTTGTGGATGTTTTGTGTGTGTTTCTATGTCTGTGTAGGGAGCAATGCAGTTTAGGCTAGTCACACTCACTACACTTCAAATGCCTTACTTTGGCAATCCTGCTGATGTCATTCACTGTGAAATACACCATTTGGGGAAGGAGTACTCCAATAATCTCCATGGCATATCCTATAACTGTGTAGTATAATAAACTAGTTAGGTAGGAGTTCTAATCCCAGACATGACAGGTGTGTGTCTGTGTTAGTAATTCGTATTCTGTGTGGAGGTGGTTGTGAGTGTGTAACAACTGGAGTCAATGGGTAGTGGGTTTTGCAAATCTCTTATATGGTGACCCTGGTATATATCACAATGTTCACTGTACATGGATAACAGATGGGAAATAGCCGCAAGGCTGGGGTGCATATCCATACCCCTACATTTGACATCAAGGCCAGGCAAAGTAAGTGACCCTAGTATTACCCAGATAACACTCTCAACCCATGTCTCATACACACACACACATGTCTAGGCAACAGCCGCTATGTTGGTAGTACCCTGCATATTGCCCACTGATAGTAACCATGGTGTGATTGCAGTGGGCTACGGTGGGCATGGTACCTCGACCATCAGTCCAATAGGCACATATATGCTGACAGTGCACCTTCCCCATGTTCCCCACTGGACACCTGCAACACCTGTGGTGCCTTCAAATGTGACCCACAAAGACATATCATGCCTGCAAACACGCCCTGTATGGACAGATGCCACTGACACCAGGGAATACCGGTATCATGCTATCAGTGGAGGTGCCGGGTCAACCTGCCATCCATTAACAGTTCCTGCCACATGAGGCCAGGACTGACACATCTGATGGTAACAATTTGTGTACACAATGTGGGCCAGACACCCCAGGTACAGTTCCACATGTCACTGTACATACATATGGGAGGTGTGCACATCCCAGACACCGTCCATGTTATGGACTAAGGAACACATACATGGCAAGCAATGCACAGCATTGGACACACGCAATAGTCACCCAGGTGACTGGATGGTGAATACAATACCCACCTGTGTGGTCAGATCCAGACACTACACCCCTGAGCCACAATGAAGACCATTGTCATGTGGCCTTATGCCAAGATATACCCATCACCTAGCCTTGAATAGCTATCTGGTACAGTCAACCACGACACACCCGTGCAGCAATGCACCAATGCATGTCAGTACTGGCACCCTGTGTCTGTGTGTGTGTGTGTGTGTTGTATGATGTGTATGACCACATTAACACTCACTACAACCCCCATTGGCATACTGAAGCATGCTGTCTGATGTCAGATACCTTCACATACCCTTTGCCTATATAACCTCCGTATGACCCCTGTGGTGCATGTGATACCTGCACTGTAATGTGTTGTGGCAATCCCACAAGTGATGATTTGTATTCCTGGCTCTGCTAAGTGTGTCAATGTGTGTGATTCCCTGTGAGAGTGTGGCTGTGTTGACGCTGGCACCTGTTCATGTGGACAGGCACGTGTACTACACCTACCATATAGCTACCATATCCCTGTTGCAAATGTAACTCACCATCACATATACGTTTTGAGGGCTCCTCAACATGTAACCTATGTGATGCATCCAATAACTGCATAGACATGTGATAGCACTACATAGTCGTCAGGGGTTTGATACCCTGTAGTGGTAGTTGTGTGACACAAACATACTTATGTTTTACTCTCCCACCCCACCCTGACTATTCTTTGCCTCTGTCTGTCTCTCTCACTCCCTCTCTGGTGGATGTGGAGACTTACACCTGCTGTGCTTAGGCAGCAGCATGTGTATTTTAAGTGATGCTCATGATCAGCTGATGGCATCTGCACAAATTGCAGCCCTCCTCTAGCTGATTGCATGTGGAACAGCTGTGGTAACATTCCCAACAGCCAATTGCATGGAAACATGCTCCAATATCTAGGAACATCATGTTGGTGTTGGGCCTTTACATTCACTGTGAGCAGGAACGTGATCCATTGTTTGGCAAACAGCATCTCAGATGGATTGGGGATCTACCTCCAACAACATACACTGTGGAAACAGAGCAACACACAGGATGGTGATGTGCCTGACCTGACTCCCCACTGTAAGTGCTGCTATACTGCATTTGGAGTAATGTTGGTGTAACAGGGTATGTGTCGATATGGCTGTCCTACATGTTTTAATAACTGCCATGTCAGTGCTATATTTATGAGGAAACCCCCATCTGTAGGGTCTTCTGCAGACTGGGCAGTGTGTGGTGCCTTTTGTTTTATGTGTTACCCACAGAGCACCTGTCTGTGAACTGCAAAAGGTAGTGTGAGGATTGCAGTCTGTAGATGGTGACAGCCATGAGAGTTACTGACTTCATATCCCTCATAGGGCATATGTTGCAACAAACCCTATTACAACAGTAAATGTATGAGGGTATCACAGCAACATGTCAACATTGGCCCTGTATATGTGCCTCCAGCCACAACTCTGTTACCCTTTGTATGTATGTCATGCAGTAAGAGGTGCATATGTGCTGTATACCATAATTAGTGTCATCATATCTGATAACAAGCCAGTGATATATCAGACTGCTACACGTTATGTGTAGTAGGGGTTACAATTTATTGCATAACCTGGACATTCTGTGGTTGTCTGTACAGTATTGAGGTCTGTGTACTCATGGTGATTGTCGACACTGTGTGTATTGCTCATATGTACTTTGGCCTGTGTACAGACTGTGGTAGATGTCATTGTTCGTGGTCCTGTTCTAGCTGATGTTACATGCTGCTCCACTGTATGTTACCCTATCGGCTTACACTTTTGTAAGGCCATACACACACATGTCCCATACCAAAGTCAGGCTTCGGACAACACTGTGGAGCAGCCCAGTATATGTACAGTTAGTGTGTGAGTGGCACATATGAGGATGGTGTTATACAGATAGTCCATATACTGTAATATTACGCTAGCTTACCATATGTTGCTGTGGCTGTGTTCACATTGGTTGTGGTTATGCACTTTTACACAGGTGTATCATACTCTGTGCTGTGAAATGCTGGTACATGTGCATTCCCCCATAGGAAGTGTAGGCCAGTGTTGAGCCAGTCTGGCTGTAGCCTGCACAGTGCATTGTTACATGCCTAGCAGCTTAGTGTACTTACCCAGTGAGATGTCATGTCCAGATACTTGCCAGATGTACTGCTGCTGGGCCACCATAACAGTCATGTATGTCAGCCAGAGCAGTGAGATGCTGTACAGATGTATGTCAATATCTAGTGGCTAGTCTGTTGCCATGGCACCTCCATACCAGTGGTTATCATGTGTCAGGACAAACAGCGGTGTGTGAATGCATAACCTATGGGGGCAAATGTGTACCAGTAGCTACATGTTATACCCATCTACATGGCTGTTAACATCCACATTGTCAGGCTTGGTACACATGTCTTGCACTATGGGGTTCTGTGTATCCCTCTGCACTGTCCAGAGTGTGTCAGACTGTCCACAAATATCGGCCAATATCTCTGCTGTAGTCCACAGGAGCATTACGTGCTATGATGTCCTTAGGATGTCTGTCAGTAGCCAATGGCGCACATGATAAAAGCCGATGTGACCACCCACACACACCATGTCTACGCTGCCTTAAGCTATCTGGATGTACATTACCATACAATCCATCTTGGGTAAATTCAGGCCTACCGCCTCCTTCCATACAGACTGTTCTGTATGTCAGTGTGCTTATGATGGTACCAGTTATGCTTTGTTATGTAACAGTTACATCCCATTGTGTCAACTGAGTTCTTTACCCCTAGGGACTGTGTACAGAGTGTAGATAGAGGCTGCTGAACTATACATTTGCATTACTTACTGTTGACTGTTTGGTATCCTGTGGCCCAGTCTGTCTTTACTATTGTACTACTTGAAGGACTAGGCCTGGACAGCAACATTTGTAAACCTTTCCAGACTAATATATTAGTATAACTGTTTCACAGTTGCATTACTCTGTTTATATGGATGTCAGTGTCTAAACAGCTATGCGACATGGCATATACAACTTTAATAGTACACAAATAAAGCTTCCCCATTCATGTAAACCTGTGTGTGATGTTATATCCTTTGACCTCTCTGTTGCAGGCAATGATTGTCATTTGTATGGGTGGCTCAGTGTCCAGTTGTTAAGGTGGTAACTGTAAGCATAGTAGCTGTTCCATATTGTGTGCACCTTCTACATATGTATCTTACTATACATATATCTGCGTGTTTATGTGTAGTTACATATATATCTATATATATGTATACATATATATGTATATCTGTATCTGCATATATGTGTCTGTGTATATGTATCCTAGGGATGTTGATAGCTTCCACATTGTACATTCCCTATGGGAGCCAGACTGTACTGCATGATATGTTACTGATACCAGCCTGGCATTATACAGGTGGGATGGAGTACTGTAAACATCTACTGCCCATGTCATGTCAGGGCCTGGTTATGGGATCTGCAACAGCTGGTAGTGTATTGCAGGGCAGACGTGTTTGGCTGTGGGGGGTATACCTATTCGTACAAGACGTATGTTGATTGGGGCCTCTCAACCCCATTAACGGTGAATGTGGACATATATGTTAGTGTTATGTTCCCATTATCTACAGATTTATGTCCGTATATACCTATATATATATATATATATATATATATATATATATATATATATATATATATATATATATATATATATATATATCTGCTTATGTATATATCACTTGCTGTATATATATATATATATATATATATATATATATATATATATAGACATATAGATGTAGATATATATATCTATAGATGTATGGATTTGTATATATATATATATATATATATATATATATATATAGATCTATATATATATATTTATATATGCATATATATATATATATATATATATATATATATATATATACATATATATTTCTATATATCTATATCTATATCTACATATATAGGTATGTTTTATCTGTTTAGATATTAATATATATACACACACACATACATCTACATGTTGGCATACATTCCCTGTACTGTTGAATGACTGGGCTGGATGATATGTTTGTTTAAACATCAGGGTTATGTATATCTGACATGGCCTAGTGATAAATTGCTATGGTGTGCAGGGTCCTGGTTCGAGCCTTGCAGAGGCTGTTTATTTTATTGCTGGCCAGAACAAGGGCCGTTGGGTACAGAGTGATTAAGGCACTTTTGAGCAGTTGTAAGTGGGTTTGCATGGGTTTGCACAGAGGTAAGCACTGGTAACTTCTGGTTACAGTTTCTTATACTCAGTTAGCTTCTAGATTGCTTAACCTGTGTAGGCATTGTTTACCCTCATGCAAACAGGCTTAAACGCACTTACTGCTGCTTAAAAGTGCTTACTCCTGCTTACCCCCGTGCTAATTTCTTTAAAAGAAATGAAAAAGGGTTGATAGGAAAGTGGTGAAAAAGGGGCACAAACAGGGAAAGACAGTAGGGAAAATAGCTACGGATTTGCAGGAAAGGTGTGGGGAAGGTCCATAGCTGCGCATTTCTTCTACAGCAACAGCTGTGCATATACACTAAATGTGGAGGTAGAGTTGTACACTCAAACCCCGGGAAAAGGGGTGAGGACAACAATAATAACTTGTGATGCTAATTAGACCTGATTACATGTGTCCAGTGGACATGTGTGTGAAATGGACAGCTATGTATGGGGCGAGATTTTTTTTTTGGGAACAGATTGTCCTTTTTTTCTTTTGTTTTTCAGGTGAGAGTAGGATGTTGGGGAGGGATAGTAGTTATATTTGGGGAGGTAGGTTGGGTAGATTAACAGACAAGACAAACAAGACCCATACAGGGGCGGTATGTGACAGTGACACATGTGGGGGGTAAACACCTTGATGGGGAGGGGTTTTGGGAAATCAGAAGCTCATGACCTCCCTAGTGGAAACAGTGTGACTGAGGTCCCCACCCATGGGCAGTCACAACTGCACCTTCACAGCCCTGAAGCTGGCTGTGCTGGGGGCTAAGTCACAGAGCCAGCCTGATCCTCTAGTCATGACACATGGCCCTCGAGCTTGTGTAGCAGACCACTAAGCCACTGATTGAGCTCGCTACACACCACAACCTGGAATTGGCGACGGGTGACAGGTTTCTGTCTGTGCCGGCTTCCAGGGGAGGGTGAGCCCCATCCCCAGAGGCGTTTTCCACCCAAAGATGGTGCAGGACCAACGGACAGGGAGGTCCCAGGTTGGGCCCCAGACATGCTGGTGCCCGGTGCCACAGCCAGCTGAGGTGGGACAGGTGGGTCCACTGGTAATGGCCTTCCCAAACGTGCTATAGTGTTTAGAGTTTATCATCATATGTGGGTTTTTAATAATCAACACATTCCAGGGGTAGGTATAACAGCATGCATAGATATTCCCATTAACCCAGACACCAGATATGGAACAGTTGCATAACAAACATAACACGTGCATATATGGGACCACAGTGGTATTAAGAACAGCATGCAGGTGCATTGATGGCACCATGCCACCAATGTTGGAATAATTCAATATAGCACATGCATGGGAACAGTGTTAATGAGGTCCCACCCATGGGCAGTCACCACTGCACCTTCACAGCCCTGAAGGTGGCTGTGCTGGGGGCTGAGTTGCAGAGCCAACCTGACCCTCTAGTTGTTACACATGCTCGAGCTGGTGTAGCAGACCACCAAGCTGCTGGTTGAGCTTGCTACACACAACATCCTGGACCTGGTGATGGGTGACAAGTTCCTGTCCGCGCCCGCTTCCGGGGGGGCGAGCCCCATACCCTGAGGTGGTTCCACCTGAAGGTGGTGCAGGACCAACAGACAGGGAGGTCCCGGGTTGGGCCCCAGACATGCTGGTGCCCGGTGCCATGGCCAGCTGAGGTGGGACAGGTTGGTCTGCTGGGACCGGCCTTCCCAAATGTGCTGTAGTGTTTAGAGTTTATCATCATATGTGGGTTAGTAATAGTCAACACATTCCAGGTATAGGTATAACAGCATGCATAGATATTCCCATTAACCCAGACTCCATATAAGGAACAGTTGCATAGCAAACAGAACACATGCATATATGGGACCACAGTGGTATTAAGGACAGCATGCAGGTGCATTGATGGCACCATGCCACCAATGTTTGGAATAATTTAATGTAGCACATGAATGGGAACAATTAAAATATTTATCAAACAATATGGTATTATCAGAACATTGAAGTCATTACATACCAGATGGGGTGGGTATGTTGTTTATTGTTGGAGATATAGTGGGGGGGAGAGAAAGATGTCAATTAACAGCTAGTATATTCCTGTAGTCCACATTACTTTCCTAGTCAGTGCTGTTATCTGTACCTTACATGTCTTACTACACTACCCTATAGCCTTAGTTTGGACAGTGATATGGCTGCCGTCATCGTCATATATGAACTAATTTTACCTGCAATATACACCTCTTACCTGGTATATCTGTGGAGAGAATGTATATTAACACTAACTGACTGTTTCTACACATACTCCCAGATTCCTGGTTGATGTTTTGCACATAGCTATCCAACTCTTTCTGCACAGACTCTGGCCATGTGTTGACCACATGCAGGTGTACCGGGACATATCTAGAATATTGTCCTCTTCAACCTTTAGTGACTTGACACGCACATATACATGCTTTTCTACACAGTTATATTATGTAGCACAGTGTGGGCGACAGTGATCAGTGATACTTTATTATTCGGAGAAACTGCAGCACTCACAATTCCCTACAATACCACAGTAAACAGTACCAGTACAGGTATAAAGTTTTTTATTTCTCAGCACAGTGTTCGTATCCGATGTACCTGTGGGAGCAATGTTTGTTAGCACTACCTGAATGTTGCCACACACAGTACCAGATTCCACATTACTATTATGCACATACATCTCATCTGTTACTGTCCACACTCTGACCACAGCTTGACAAGATGGGGATATAAATGGGACATACGTGGCTTCTTAGTCTCATAAGGTTTTTGTAGAGTTCCTAGTGTGCCAGCTTTGTTCTCATAGATGTGTGTCAATCAGTTGTATTTCCTGTTTGCTGCCTATATGTCTGGGACCATCCCACTGATTTCCCAGGGGGACAGGTTGACAGGCAACAGATATGGGCCACTTTACTGGACATTCTAGACATATCTGTACAGTTGTGGGGTATGATTCTGTATGCAGACTACTACCACTGGCAGGTTTTGAACCATGGCTGTGTGTGCTAAAAACACAACAGTTCACATCTCAGTTGCATGTGCTATTCGGGTTTTGTTGTCTGCCTTTTCAATGTTTTCTGTCTATGTGTCTCTCAGTTGTACTAAATGCCCTGGGGATTACACCATTCATATACAGGCATTTCTACACATTCCATTTATGGTGCACGGTGTGGGTAACAGTGCTTAATACAACAGTACTATTATGTGAATGCAAATCTACATTACCATATGATACCAGAGTATACACATGCAGTCCAGCAGTTAGACCTTTATTGTCAGGCTATTATGCTTTTATTTACAAACATACTATATGAGTCTCTTCCTGCCATATTCTCCGATGTATGCAGTATTTGCCTTAATCAATACAGATTTTATGCAAGCAATTAATTTACTAATATTTTTAGATTTATTTCCTATGACAGTACATGCTAGAGTATTGCTGACCTGCCTCGCATTGCAACCTCTCCAGGCGACTTCCATGGACCTCCTGGCTCATGGCCTGCTTGATTGCAGCTGTGGAGGACATAAGAGGAATATTTAGCCATATCTATCCATGATATACACGAGCTGGCAATTATTACACACATAGTGGGGTGATGCTTACACACAGCTGAGACATCCCCTGCTGTTCTAGCCTCTTAGATCCACTGCTCCAAGTGGTCCCCCTTACACCACTTCAGGTCAGCATAGTGATGCCTGACCTTCTCACCAGTTCGGGGTATGCCAGTGGCACTGGTGAGGTCATAGGGGAAATGGTCCCAGGCTTCAGCCTTATATTGGGAGCCCTGGTACTGGCCCTGCAGCAGTCTCTGCTCATGGTCTTTGACAAGGAGTCCTGCCATGACTCTGGACTCCTGGATGCACCAGCACTGTGCCCCGAAAGCGCATACCCTCTCCCCTTCCTGACATGTTGCTTGCAAGGGAAGCTACAACCAGTTATGAGATGGATTCCCACCTGTTGTGTTTAAGTAGGAGCTTTTTCCTGCACTTTTTCATGATTGGCCAGTTTTGAAAAGGCTAAGCTATGGGCAAACCTGCTTACCTAAGGTTGGCATTGTTTAAAGGCATATAACACTGGGCACATTGAGTTAGCTGGCCTACACATTGCTTACACCTCCTAAGCTGGCCTGTGCAATGCTTAGTGTTGCTTACATTAGACTTTGCATTATATTTTCTTTGTGGCATTGATTTATTACTCATTACATCTTATATGTATGTCTGGTATCCATGATTCATGTGTACGTACACTGTATGGGGTCCTTGTGTTTTATTGGGGACTTCAACACTCTATTACAATTATACCTCACTTCTGAGCTTACTGCTGTACTCTAGTTCACATATTTATGTTATGTAGTGGATTATGGAAGATATGACTGTATACTGATTCCTTTTACAGGTTCAGTTTGATTTTACCATAGTGAGGACTTGTTTGCTGATACCTCATTCATCTGTACTGCTGTGATGGCTTGGTGGTTACCTACTGTGACTATAGTGTATAGGCTCCTGGGCACAAGAACTGCAAGGCTGTTTATTTTGTTGCTGGGCTGAACAAGAGCCATTGGATACAGAGTGATTAAGGCACTTTTGAGCAATTGTAAGCAGGTTTGCGTGGGTTTGCACGAGGGTAAGCACTGCTAACCTCCGGTTAATGATGCTTACAGAGAGTTAGCTTCTA
>NC_056731.1:1664679345-1664691845 GCF_019279795.1 Protopterus annectens | reverse complement strand
CTATCCCTTTAACATACGTTTTACGAATGCACCACTCATATATCATAAAAATAGAGACTTTTTTATTATAACAAATGTTCAGCAAACAAACGATTCGGCAAGCGTTTTCACCTACTGGCTTCCTCAGGCCGTTAAATTAGAAATGTTAAATTGGGATTTATATAACTTCAAAATTCAAAAAATATGATGTCATTTCCTGTTCCAATTTAAAATACTTCGTAATTATTCAAAACAACATTGTTACGAATTGTTACATTTATAAACAGCTTCAAAGCCTTCATAAATCACAAGCGCATAGCTAACACTATGGCAATACATCAAATGCATCATTCAGAGTGCATAAACAACATACATCTCAATAGCACCATTCAACATTGCGTCCCGCCATTGTTGCCATGACACTTGAATAAGCCACCATGTCCAAAAAAATCACTTCATCAGACACACTAGCGTTCAAATGCAATCACCAACTTCAATTTGTCAGGAATACTTAAAAAATACATGTTTTAAAAGTAAAATAAAAACAAGAATAATAATATTAAACAAAAATTATTATTTAAAATGTATCTATAGTTTGCTATTCATAATATGACTCTATCTTAAAACCTTTATATATACTTCCGTAAACAATATTCACAATTTACGGTTATTTAAAAATATTTATCGGAACTTTAAAATATTTCTTCTACCTGTTCATATTTGTAAACTGATCTCTCAGATTGTCATATATATACATAATACAATTATATAAGTCTCTCCACCTTTAATTACCAATGGCATTACACGATGCTCCATATTTATAACGTGGAAACAAGATCCATCACATATTATTTAAAAGGTGGCGATGGAATGAGTACTTTTATATATATAGCGCTCATAGTAAAATATGTGCAGTGAAGAATTTGTACTTCCGTAAACAATATTTACAGTATACGGTTATTTAATAATATTTGTTGAAACTTTTGAGGTATTTCTTCTACATGTTCATATTTGTAAGCTGATCTCTCAGATTGTCATATATATGCATAATAAAATTATATATGTCTCTCCATCTTTAATTACCGATGACATTACACAGTGCTGCATATGTATAACTGTGGAAACAGGATCCATTACATATTATTTGGAAAGTAGCAATTGAATATAGTGGGGCATAATATGAAATATTAAAAACGAAATTATTAATAAGTAATATTAGATATAAACTATATGAGTATTGCATTATATAAGTATTGATAAGGCATCCCATTATATATTACTCATTATAGAATTATTCTTTTATACTAATGAATTATATAGCACTACTTATATTCTATAAATTATAGAATTTGGACGAAATAAGTACAAAAATATTCCAGTGTATTAATTAAATTCATGTATCACTTAATATAAAGTAATAAAATAATAGATGAATTTAACAATATCAAAACAGATATATATTATTTACATTAATAATTAAATGTTCAATGGATAGTTTATTAGTAGTAATCTAAATATATAATACCATTCAAGTCATAAATTAATATAGGAAAATATATCAAATACATTTAAATTAATTATTTTCATTAAAAATTTTTTGACTATTAAAATATTTACATTATATTTATATAGTTAAAATTATGAATAAATAAATCTCAGATATATATTTCTATATTAATATCCATATTCATAACCTATAATTATGCTTGAAATTATTAGTACTATAAATAATAAATATACTAAATATTAGTATATGCCATCTATAATATATAGTTATCATATCTTCAATATATAAAAAACTATCCATGAAAATATATACTTCTATTTAGATATTACACTTAATTTTCTGGCCTTTAATACAGGTTTAATGGGAATTCTATCATTGAGTCCCGGTTTTTGGTCAGCTCTTAGGCGAATAATCCAATTCATTTCCAATTCTTCTGTTTTATTGGATATATCTCCCCTCCTAATATTAATAGAATTATTTTGTAGTACTTTAAATCTAAATGTATGTTCTGCAGATGTGTTCATAACATGTTTAGACAAGGCATTAGTTATAGAGCATATTCTTATGTTATACAGGTGTTCCCTGATACGGTCTTTCAACCGTCTATCAGTTTTGCCTATATAAAAGGCGGGGCAGGCTACACATTGGGCTATATACACTATATGCTTAGTGTTACAAGTGGCTTTTGCTGTTAATTTATATTCATGTAATGTAATAGGATGTACAAACGTTGCATTCATATCAATATATTTACAATGATTACAATTCATACATGGTATCGTGGCTTGTTTCTCCATTTTGTTTGCCAGTTTCCCTGATATTCTATTGGATCCACATAATTTCCTATATAAATTAGGTTTATTTTTATAGGTGTACCTAGGAATTGTTCCAACTATCTCACATATTTGAGGGTTGACAGTTAGGATCCCCCAATATTTTTCATAGATATGTCTAATACAACTAATATCTTGTGTATAATGTAAAACAACTTTCATATGTTCATTATTCACATTGTTAACATTATTTGGTTGTTCCATAACTTGTGTATAATAATTAGAGAAGTATGGAAACGCTCTTCCTTCTCTCATTTGGCTAACGTTGTCTAATTCTATGCCTATCTCTTGTTCATTATAGGATCTCATTATAAATTGTTGTTTTAAACTTTGAATTTGAGTATTATAGCCATCCATAGTGGAATTCAATCTTGATGTTCTCATCGCTTGGCCCTTTATCACGTTCTTAAAAACGAAGCCTGGGTGCATACTTTCTCTGTGTAATATGGTATTCCTATAGCAACTCTTCCTATATATGCCTGTGTTTAACATTCCATTACTTAATTTCTCAATGTATACATCCAAAAAGCTAATTTTATATTGTGATGTTTCCATGGTAAATTTCAGATATTCTGTATGTTTATTAATTTCGTCTAAGAAAATATCAAGATTCATTCTATTTGATGTCCATACTAAAAAAGGTCATCTACAAATCTATTATACAGTCTCACATATCTCTTAAACATTGGCATTTCAAATAGGTATTGTTTTTCCCAATCAGCCATTACAAGGTTGGCGTAGCTATTGGCACAAGATGTGCCCATAGCTACGCCATCCTTCTGCATATAAACTTCATCCTTGAATACAAATATATTATTATTCAGGACCATATGGATTAGTTCGCACAATACTTCTATTTGTGCAGATGTATAACTAGAATCTGATTGTAACCTCCTATATATACATTCTATACCTTGGCTATTAGGTATTGATGTAAAAAGAGATTGTACATCTAGGGTCACAAGCCACACTTCAGTACTCAGATCAACATCAGACATCTGTTCATATAATCTCATCAAAAATTGTTTAGTGTCTCGTAGAATATGTGAATATTTCTCTACTATTGGTCTCAATTTAGTTTCCAAGTACAGTGATATAGGTTCAGTTACCCAACCTCTACCAGCTACAATAGGCCTCATAGGAGGCTTCTGTGGGTCCTTATGAATTTTTGGTATTCCTTGTATGCATGGTAGGGTTGGGTTATCCATTATACAAAATCTATATATTTCCTCATTTATTTTATTTTCACAGTATAATAGATATATATTATTTGAGACTCGTTCTATTATTGTATCCACTATATTCATAATAATTCTACTGTAATATTTATTGTCACCCAGCATATGTTGCATACTAATTATATATGCTTCCATATCCATAATAACAATGGGTCCTCCTTTGTCGGCAGGTCTCAACATGATATTTGAATCAGTTTCTAATTTCTTTAATGCTAAACGTTGTTTAGGTGTCAAATTCCCATACCACTTTCTATTAATATTTTTGTTTTGATGTGTATGCAATTCTTCTTCCACTAATTTTGTAAATGCATCTATAAGTGGATGTAAATTAGGCACAAATACACTAGGTTTTCTAAAATTCTGCCTTATTGATTTATCTGTTCCATAATCTATTTTTAGTTGTATATTTCTAGTAAATAATTTTAAATCTGTAACCATTTGTGTTATATCACTTTTACTTGATGGAATAAAACTAAGGCCTTTTTCTAGTATTTGTGTTTCTTCCACTGTCAGTTGTCTACTTGATATATTCCATATAATGGAATCTATGTTCCTTGCCACATTTTCTTTATCGTAGGTCCCACATGTTCCTGTTCCTGTATTCTTCTTTTCTGCCTCCCTCTGCTCATAGAGCGGTCCCTTCCTTGTACCCATTGTTGTGCTATGGGGAAAGGGACTATCTCATTACTGTTATCTGTATTTCTATTAATACCATTTCTTGTTTTTTTCACTTCTTTCTGCCTACATCCATCCATCATTTGGGTCTCACTGACATCCTTCGTAATATCTTGTGTTTGAGTCTCTGTATTATTAATTGTATCTATCTCTAAAGTTAATTCTTTCTCTGTATTGTCATGATGGACTTGTGCTACTGTAGTTACTATTCTATTTGTAATGGGTTGTCTATTACTTATATTCCTAGTGTTACCAATTGTATTAATATTTACATCACTATTATTAGTTATTGTGTTCCTATTATTACTATTTCTATTATGGCTCACATTCCTCTTATTATTGTCACTGTTTAGGTTATTAAATTTCCTAGGCCAAGTGAAGACATGTCCATTAGCGAAGTCCTGTAAATCCCGTTTAATTTTACCTTGCTTCTGTTCTACTAATTTTTTCTCATACAGAAACACATCATCTAATAATCTTTCTAACATTTTATCAACTATAGTCCCTGGATATAAATCATACAAATGTTTCTGTTGTTTTCTAATACTTTCTTGCATTTCTATTTCCTGTGGAGAAAAAAAGTCGTTAAGAAGTTCCATATATCGAATACTCGTGTCTATATTGATCTGCTGCCACTTATATAACAATTCTGGATATAAAGTTCCTGTAGTGGGCATTTTCAGGATTCGTAGTCCTCTAGGTATTATTTTACGTTTAATACAGACTTCGAAATGTTGTCTCTGCAATTGAAGTCTTTTCATGCGCATAAAATCAGTCTCCATTTCTCCCAGCAAATTAGATAGGCCTAAGCAGTCAGTTTTTATATTATCATCTGATGTTCCTATCTCTATCTCATAGGCCATCAGTGGATTGGTTTCATTTGCAATAGCTTTCTCAAATCTAATTGCCCCTCGGTTGTTAATTTCAGGTTTATAGGGTAGTTCAATACTTTCAATAGGTGTTTCAACCATATTAGAGCAGTAATCGAGAGTAATAATTATGAAGATAAATATAAAAACAATCACTACTGCTCCAAAGACACACAGTCTGATTAATCCAACGAAACTGTCAATAAAAAAGTGTTGACTGGTGTGTTGGCGAGTTTTATGTTAAAAATGAGCAATGACCTGCTCTTAGGTTGAGCGCAATACTTTATATACAACTATCCTTTCAGAAATGGTGGCAAAATGTCACAAACTCATCTGATGTTCCGCATTGGTATACAATAGTGCTGTATAACCAGTGATGCCTAATTTCAGAGAACGTAGATTCACAATTATAGCAAACAGTACCTTATTTCAGGAGCTTTCGTTCATCAGCATTCTCAAACCTTCATTAGAATGTATGAGTATATAAGATAGTAGCTAAGTCGCTCAGTCGGTATTCACTTCCCCAAGTGTTGGTCGCTCATTCGGTATTCACTTCCCCAAGCGTTGCACAAAAAAACCTTTTTCAGGTAATTCGAACAGCAAATAATGGAACTGGCCAATGCACAACCAATATTATCAGTGCAAATAATCAGCAATGTCTCTCGCAGTATAATCCAAACAATATGAAGCCACAGTTTCTATCCCTTTAACATACGTTTTACGAATGCACCACTCATATATCATAAAAATAGAGACTTTTTTATTATAACAAATGTTCAGCAAACAAACGATTCGGCAAGCGCTTTCACCTACTGGCTTCCTCAGGCCGTTAAATTAGAAATGTTAAATTGGGATTTATATAACTTCAGAATTCAAAAAATATGATGTCATTTCCTGTTCCAATTTAAAATACTTCGTAATTATTCAAAAAAACATTGTTACGAATTGTTACATTTATAAACAGCTTCAAAGCCTTCATAAATCACAAGCGCATAGCTAACACTATGGCAATACATCAAATGCATCATTCAGAGTGCATAAACAACATACATCTCAATAGCACCATTCAACATTGCGTCCCGCCATTGTTGCCATGACACTTGAATAAGCCACCATGTCCAAAAAAATCACTTCATCAGACACGCTAGCGTTCAAATGCAATCACCAACTTCAATTAACAGGTTGAACAGGTAGAAGAAATATTTTAAAGTTCCGATAAATATTTTTAAATAACCGTAAATTGTGAATATTGTTTATGGAAGTATATATAAAGGTTTTAAGATAGAGTCATATTATGAATAGCAAACTATAGATACATTTTAAACAATAATTTTTGTTTAATATTATTATTCTTGTTTTTATTTTACTTTTAAAACATGTATTTTTTAAGTATTCCTGACAAATTGAAGTTGGTGATTGCATTTGAACGCTAGTGTGTCTGATGAAGTGATTTTTTTGGACATGGTGGCTTATTCAAGTGTCATGGCAACAATGGCGGGACGAATGTTGAAAGGTGCTATTGAGATGTATGTTGTTTATGCACTCTGAATGATGCATTTGATGTATTGCCATAGTGTTAGCTATGCGCTTGTGATTTATGAAGGCTTTGGAGCTGTTTATAAATGTAACAATTGAACAATGTTGTTTTGAATAATTACGAAGTATTTTAAATTGGAACAGGAAATGACATCATATTTTTGAATTCTGAAGTTATATAAATCCCAATTTAACATTTCTAATTTAACGACCTGAGGAAGCCAGTAGGTGAAAGCTGTCAATCGCTTGTTTGCTGAACATTTGTTATAATAAAAAGTCTCTATTTTATGATATATGAGTGGTGCATTAAAACGATGTTAAAGGGATAGAAACTGTGGCTTCATATTGTTTGGATTATACTAGAGACATTGCTGATTATTTGCACTGATAATATTGGTTGTGCATTGGCCAGTTCCATTATTTGCTGTTCGAATTATCTGAAGAAGGTTTTTTTGTGCAACGCTTGGGGAAGTGAATACCGACTGAGCGACCAACACTTGGGGAAGTGAATACCGACTGAGCGACTTAGCTACTATCTTATATACTCATACATTCTAATGAAGGTTTGAGAATGCTGATGAACGAAAGCTCCTGAAATAAGGTACTGTTTGCTATAATTGTGAATCTACGTTCTCTGAAATTAGGCATCACTGGTTATACAGCACTATTGTATACCAATGCGGAACATCAGATGAGTTTGTGACATTTTGCCACCATTTCTGAAAGGATAGTTGTATATAAAGTATTGCGCTCAACCTAAGAGCAGGTCATTGCTCGTTTTTAACATAAAACTCGCCAACACACCAGTCAACACTTTTTTATTGACAGTTTCATTGGATTAATCAGACTGTGTGTCTTTAGAGCAGTAGTGATTGTTTTTATATTTATCTTCATAATTATTACTCTCGATTACTGCTCTAATATGGCTGAAACACCTATTGAAAGTATTGAACTACCCTATAAACCTGAAATTAACAACCGAGGGGCAATTAGATTTGAGAAAGCTATTGCAAATGAAACCAATCCACTGATGGCCTATGAGATAGAGATAGGAACATCAGATGATAATATAAAAACTGACTGCTTAGGCCTATCTAATTTGCTGGGAGAAATGGAGACTGATTTTATGCGCATGAAAAGACTTCAATTGCAGAGACAACATTTCGAAGTCTGTATTAAACGTAAAATAATACCTAGAGGACTACGAATCCTGAAAATGCCCACTACAGGAACTTTATATCCAGAATTGTTATATAAGTGGCAGCAGATCAATATAGACACGAGTATTCGATATATGGAACTTCTTAACGACTTTTTTTCTCCACAGGAAATAGAAATGCAAGAAAGTATTAGAAAACAACAGAAACATTTGTATGATTTATATCCAGGGACTATAGTTGATAAAATGTTAGAAAAATTATTAGATGATGTGTTTCTGTATGAGAAAAAATTTGTAGAACAGAAGCAAGGTAAAATTAAACGGGATTTACAGGACTTCGCTAATGGACATGTCTTCACTTGGCCTAGGAAATTTAATAACCTAAACAGTGACAATAATAAGAGGAATGTGAGCCATAATAGAAATAGTAATAATAGGAACACAATAACTAATAATAGTGATGTAAATATTAATACAATTGGTAACACTAGGAATATAAGTAATAGACAACCCATTACAAATAGAATAGTAACTACAGTAGCACAAGTCCATCATGACAATACAGAGAAAGAATTAACTTTAGAGATAGATACAATTAATAATACAGAGACTCAAACACAAGATATTACGAAGGATGTCAGTGAGACCCGAATGATGGATGGATGTAGGCAGAAAGAAGTGAAAAAAACAAGAAATGGTATTAATAGAAATATAGATAACAGTAATGAGATAGTCCCTTTCCCCATAGCACAACAATGGGTACAAGGAAGGGACCGCTCTATGAGCAGAGGGAGGCAGAAAAGAAGAATACAGGAACAGGAACATGTGGGACCTACGATAAAGAAAATGTGGCAAGGAACATAGATTCCATTATATGGAATATATCAAGTAGACAACTGACAGTGGAAGAAACACAAATACTAGAAAAAGGCCTTAGTTTTATTCCATCAAGTAAAAGTGATATAACACAAACGGTTACAGATTTAAAATTATTTACTAGAAATATACAACTAAAAATAGATTATGGAACAGATAAATCAATAAGGCAGAATTTTAGAAAACCTAGTGTATTTGTGCCTAATTTACATCCACTTATAGATGCATTTACAAAATTAGTGAAAGAAGAATTGCATACACATCAAAACAAAAATATTAATAGAAAGTGGTATGGGAATTTGACACCTAAACAACGTTTAGCATTAAAGAAATTAGAAACGGATTCAAATATCATGTTGAGACCTGCCGACAAAGGAGGACCCATTGTTATTATGGATATGGAAGCATATATAATTAGTATGCAACATATGCTGGGTGACAATAAATATTACAGTAGAATTACTATGAATATAGTGGATACAATAATAGAACGAGTCTCAAATAATATATATCTATTATACTGTGAAAATAAAATAAATGAGGAAATATATAGATTTTGTATAATGGATAACCCAACCCTACCATGCATACAAGGAATACCAAAAATTCATAAGGACCCACAGAAGCCTCCTATGAGGCCTATTGTAGCTGGTAGAGGTTGGGTAACTGAACCTATATCACTGTACTTGGAAACTAAATTGAGACCAATAGTAGAGAAATATTCACATATTCTACGAGACACTAAACAATTTTTGATGAGATTATATGAACAAATGTCTGATGTTGAACTGAGTACTGAAGTGTGGCTTGTGACCCTAGATGTACAATCTCTTTTTACATCAATACCTAATAGCCAAGGTATAGAATGTATATATAGGAGGTTACAATCAGATTCTAGTTATACATCTGCACAAATAGAAGTATTGTGCAAACTAATCCATATGGTCCTGAATAATAATATATTTGTATTCAAGGATGAAGTTTATATGCAGAAGGATGGCGTAGCTATGGGCACATCTTGTGCCAATAGCTACGCCAACCTTGTAATGGCTGATTGGGAAAAACAATACCTATTTGAAATGCCAATGTTTAAGAGATATGTGAGACTGTATAATAGATTTGTAGATGACCTTTTTTTAGTATGGACATCAAATAGAATGAATCTTGATATTTTCTTAGACGAAATTAATAAACATACAGAATATCTGAAATTTACCATGGAAACATCACAATATAAAATTAGCTTTTTGGATGTATACATTGAGAAATTAAGTAATGGAATGTTAAACACAGGCATATATAGGAAGAGTTGCTATAGGAATACCATATTACACAGAGAAAGTATGCACCCAGGCTTCGTTTTTAAGAACGTGATAAAGGGCCAAGCGATGAGAACATCAAGATTGAATTCCACTATAGATGGCTATAATACTCAGATTCAAAGTTTAAAACAACAATTTATAATGAGATCCTATAATGAACAAGAGATAGGCATAGAATTAGACAACGTTAGCCAAATGAGAGAAGGAAGAGCGTTTCCATACTTCTCTAATTATTATACACAAGTTATGGAACAACCAAATAATGTTAACAATGTGAATAATGAACATATGAAAGTTGTTTTACATTATACACAAGATATTAGTTGTATTAGACATATCTATGAAAAATATTGGGGGATCCTAACTGTCAACCCTCAAATATGTGAGATAGTTGGAACAATTCCTAGGTACACCTATAAAAATAAACCTAATTTATATAGGAAATTATGTGGATCCAATAGAATATCAGGGAAACTGACAAACAAAATGGAGACACAAGCCACGATACCATGTATGAATTGTAATCATTGTAAATATATTGATATGAATGCAACGTTTGTACATCCTATTACATTACATGAATATAAATTAACAGCAAAAGCCACTTGTAACACTAAGCATATAGTGTATATAGCCCAATGTGTAGCCTGCCCCGCCTTTTATATAGGCAAAACTGATAGACGGTTGAAAGACCGTATCAGGGAACACCTGTATAACATAAGAATATGCTCTATAACTAATGCCTTGTCTAAACATGTTATGAACACATCTGCAGAACATACATTTAGATTTAAAGTACTACAAAATAATTCTATTAATATTAGGAGGGGAGATATATCCAATAAAACAGAAGAATTGGAAATGAATTGGATTATTCGCCTAAGAGCTGACCAAAAACCGGGACTCAATGATAGAATTCCCATTAAACCTGTATTAAAGGCCAGAAAATTAAGTGTAATATCTAAATAGAAGTATATATTTTCATGGATAGTTTTTTATATATTGAAGATATGATAACTATATATTATAGATGGCATATACTAATATTTAGTATATTTATTATTTATAGTACTAATAATTTCAAGCATAATTATAGGTTATGAATATGGATATTAATATAGAAATATATATCTGAGATTTATTTATTCATAATTTTAACTATATAAATATAATGTAAATATTTTAATAGTCAAAAAATTTTTAATGAAAATAATTAATTTAAATGTATTTGATATATTTTCCTATATTAATTTATGACTTGAATGGTATTATATATTTAGATTACTACTAATAAACTATCCATTGAACATTTAATTATTAATGTAAATAATATATATCTGTTTTGATATTGTTAAATTCATCTATTATTTTATTACTTTATATTAAGTGATACATGAATTTAATTAATACACTGGAATATTTTTGTACTTATTTCGTCCAAATTCTATAATTTATAGAATATAAGTAGTGCTATATAATTCATTAGTATAAAAGAATAATTCTATAATGAGTAATATATAATGGGATGCCTTATCAATACTTATATAATGCAATACTCATATAGTTTATATCTAATATTACTTATTAATAATTTCGTTTCTAATATTTCATATTATGCCCCACTATATTCAATTGCTACTTTCCAAATAATATGTAATGGATCCAGTTTCCACAGTTATACATATGCAGCACTGTGTAATGTCATCGGTAATTAAAGATGGAGAGACATATATAATTTTATTATGCATATATATGACAATCTGAGAGATCAGCTTACAAATATGAACAGGTAGAAGAAATACCTCAAAAGTTTCAACAAATATTATTAAATAACTGTATACTGTAAATATTGTTTACGGAAGTACAAATTCTTCACTGCACATATTTTACTATGAGCGCTATATATATAAAAGTACTCATTCCATCGCCACCTTTTAAATAATATGTGATGGATCTTGTTTCCACGTTATAAATATGGAGCATTGTGTAATGCCATTGGTAATTAAAGGTGGAGAGACTTATATAATTTTATTATGCATATATATGACAATCTGAGAGATCAGTTTACAAATATGAACAGGTAGAAGAAATATTTTAAAGTTCCGATAAATATTTTTAAATAACCGTAAATTGTGAATATTGTTTACGGAAGTATATATAAAGGTTTTAAGATAGAGTCATATTATGAATAGCAAACTATAGATACATTTTAAACAATAATTTTTGTTTAATATTATTATTCTTGTTTTTATTTTACTTTTAAAACATGTATTTTTTAAGTATTCCTGACAAATTGAAGTTGGTGATTGCATTTGAACGCTAGTGTGTCTGATGAAGTGATTTTTTTGGACATGGTGGCTTATTCAAGTGTCATGGCAACAATGGCGGGACGCAATGTTGAATGGTGCTATTGAGATGTATGTTGTTTATGCACTCTGAATGATGCATTTGATGTATTGCCATAGTGTTAGCTATGCGCTTGTGATTTATGAAGGCTTTGAAGCTG
>NC_056731.1:1664554345-1664674345 GCF_019279795.1 Protopterus annectens | reverse complement strand
CACAATAAAATAGCAAGTAAAATGTCCTTCTGTGACACTGACTTTGCATCTACAGCCTTGGTATTTTCACAGGTCAGACCATTCCTGATAATGCTTTCTGCCACAGTGCTGACTACCATCTGTTCATGCTTCATGTTGCTTACCACTGTTTGCAACATCACTTTCAAATCATTTAATCGGCCCCACTGTGCTTTCTTTATGATTAAATACTAATTTTAGTTTTCTGTGTGCATCTCCTTTCATTTCTATCTTATTTTCCCTTTTAATTCTTGTTGTTCAGGAACTCTACATAGAATATGCTGGTTTTAAGCAAACAATATGCAAAATTCCTGCTTTTCTCCAACATGTGATTTATTTTTCCATCATTTTCCTTTCTTAGCCAGTGTGGTATTTTATTCTTAATGTGGTCTCACCATCTCTAACAGACCTATTAGCTATCATTCTTGCTTTGTGTCTAGCAGTACTGAATTCATTCTTGCCTGAAGTGCTTTCAAAATGGCTCTGTTCTGCTAATTTACAGCAGTGAGTATTTTTTTCAACTCCCTTTACTGCAATTAGACTAAATGGATGGGCCTAGTTTTGTTTCTTTTGTCATAGCAAACTGATGCTTACACTACAGAAAAACACAAAAGTAATATACTTGTGATAGTCTATTTCCTCAGTGTCATACTGGGTCATGGACTAAGCCCTTTGCCCACCTTTCATTCATATACAAAACATATTTATGGCCACAATGAAAGATTCAGTCTTGGCAGAAAAGAGAAAATCAACTTGTAAACATTTATTTCCAGGCATGACTTCAGCTGAAGACAATGCAAGGTTCATTTCTCCATATAGTCTACATTCCCTGCTGAACCTGGCTGTTTAAAAAATTCCATGCCCAAAGTAAGGATAGAAACACCATAGAAAGGGGTTTCAAAGATTTGATATGATGGTAACTAATAGTGTTGAATTCTTCTTGGATCAGAACATCAACCTGCAGTCATCAAAAATTAGTAATATTTTTGATGCATTTTGAAATTCTTACAGTGACTTAACAGAAAAACAGAAATATCCTGGCTTCTTAATTAAGAGCTAATCTGGGGGAGGCAGGCTGAATGCCAGGGAAAATGCAGGCTGTGACAAAAACATCCTCAAAAGCAGAAAGAACAGAAGGAACAGTCATATTCATAGTTTCAGGAAATTCCATTTATAACAAATCATAATATTTTCTGAGGGACAGAGAAACATCACTGTTTTCCCACTGAAACAACTGATTTATTCTGGAAATTGTCTCACAGAAACAGAATCGTTCACAATGGCTATCCAAAGTAACACTTTCCTTAGAATCTGAATGAAAAATTGAATCTCTTCAGGAAATTATTTTAACAGAACCTGCCATGTAAGAAGGATCAAAAGTCTGCATTAAACCTAAAACTAAGCCCAATAAATTACTCCTGTCTAGTGTCACTGAGACAGGAAAAGGCATATGTTTAGTCTTTTGTTTCTTTCTGACAGGAATTCCTAAAGAAATACATCCAGAATTGCCAGAATTCACTATTCTGGGGATGGGCACAGCTTTCTGGCTAAGCATAGAGGCATTCCCTGCTCCTTCTCTTCGGCCTGACAAGTGTGTCTCTCTTCTGCCCTACAAGGGCACAACAACAGCCACAGAGGATGTGTCTATCCCCCAGCTCATGGTGGCTTCAAGGCCTACATCAACAAGACTGAAGGAAAAAGAAGAGTGCTCTGAGGAACCAGTTCTGCCTACAGCGGAGTCACCCACCTATGGCTGAGGCAAAATACCATCAGCCTGTTGTGGTGGCAAAGGCTGCTTAACAAACCGGGCTACCAGTAGGTTGTTTCATCATTAAGCTAAAAAATGTGCTTAATTCCTGGGAAAGTAGCAATAGTTAGTAAAACAAGTGTACACTGAAAAAAAGTAACTTTCCCCCACCATAACACAATAAAAAGCACTTTAAACACTTACCCCATGCCCAAAAAGTAAAATAGCACCAGTTTCTTCACAAAAACATTTTTTAAATATATGAATATTTTACAGAAAAAGTAAGTGTTCTGTCACAAAAAAAAAAGTTTTTTTCCTAAAGGGGATTTATCTGCTCTCCAGTAGAACAGCTCTATTTAACTGTTGATCCTTGAAAGTCCACAGAGATGTATTCTGTTCAGCAGCATAAAACATGCAAAGAGTCTGGTGCCCAATCGGCTCAAGCTGATGTTTGGCTGCATGGAAGGTGCCCTGAAACTTTGGAAGCTGTCCAGCTGTTATGTTATTCATTTATGAAGAAAATGTCTTCCTTCTAAACAATCTTAATACTAATATATTGATGAGATAGCATTTGGGTTTTCCTGTTTATGTATAAAGTATTGCACATTTAAATATAGACAGCGCCAACACATTTCTACAGGTAAACAGAGAAAGAGAAAACATGATAAATAGTGGAACATGACCTATTTTAATAAATTTGTGCATTTTGCTTAAAGAACAATTTTTTAGGAAATTAATGAATAGCATATACCAGGAAAGAAAAAGCTGAAGTAGAGGCTAGATTCACAATAAGTATGTCGTCTTGAAATGCATTACAAAAACAATGTTATGTCAAATAAATGTCTAGTGAAGAATGTAGTGATAAAAATATTTAAAATAAATTGTTTTTACCTATCGTGGTGGTTCCTTGCAGTTTTTTACATAGTGATAGAAATATATATGAAGTAAGTTAAATAACAAATGCAGTTTGCAATAAAAAAATTCTTTAATGTCAAGAAAATAAAATAAGTTATATCTGAAGGAAACTGAGTGGTCCCATTAAATTGCTGTTTGAAAGTCATTAATGCATCATTCATGATATTAAAGCCTATTTTGTTTCAGCTTTATCTGCTATAGTACTTGCTAGTGACCTAGCTGAAATGAATCATGGTACCCTTTGTCCTGCTCTCTGACAGAAATTTACACGTAGCAAAGAAATAGTCACTCATCTTGCGTACTTGGCATATTTTTTCAAAGCTCTGTGAAATGTTAACATTTAAATCGGTTTGTGGTGTAACGTGGTTCATATATCTAATTGGTGCACAGAAAAAGTTTACTTCAATTATTTCTTTTTCGATTGCTATACAGATGATGAAATATCAGAACAGTGCAGGACTGCACTGGACATGACAATGGAGAATAAGTGATAGAATGATGTCCTGACAAAACAGCATGAATTGTAAGGATTGTACTTCCACAGACTGCAAAACTCCTGTGTTGGTCTGATTTTTGTCAAGTAATGACAGCTTGTTTGCAGTTCATTCTTAACATTTGTGCTTGGAATGAGTCATATTTTCTAATTACAGACAATGGAGTGAGTCACAGCTTCTGCTTGCAGTCTATGCATAACATTGTTTTATGCTGATAATTGTAGAAATCAGTGACTTTTCTTAAAGTAATCCAGCTTTCTGAATAATACATAACTTGTTGAATCCCTTCATATAAACTTACTTATAAGTTTACTAAAGACATGGAGATACCTTTTAAGTGAAATAAGCATTTGATTTTAGTAAGCAGTTGTAGAAACCAATGCTCTGCAGTGCAGGAGTGAGCTTGCTTTGTGTAAGATGGTATGTAATAGTCTCCTGATATTACGCATGCATCAGGAGCGGCCCTAGGTCAACTGGTGCCCTAGGCAAAAGGGCTCCATGGTGCCCCCCCAACCACACTACCTAGTGCCCTATCCTGGTCTACCTATACCAAATAAATACTGGAAAAGCGCCACTGCTAGAAAGGCACCCTAGGCGGCCGCCTAGTTAGCTTATGCCTAAGGCCAGCTATGGGCATGCTGGGTACTGGATATGGAGAACTTGTAGGCTTCCAGGACTAATTTCTGCAGTCACTGCGAAATGACCCCTAAAACAATTTACTAAGTTTATTCCACATGCAGAGGTATACCTGACTGAAAAACGGAACATAAAAGCCATGATTGAAGCATTTTTACTTTTGCTTGTTATACCAAAAAGAGCTGAAATACGTTGCTGACATACACTTATAATTCAATATTTTGTTATATGCGGTGTGTATAACTTATTTTTTATTGATTTATTTTATTTGAGGATTGGATAGTGAAGTGACCCAAAAATCTCATTCCAACAATGACTTGCTCCAGCAGCACAGCGAAACAACATATGCAGAAGTTTGGTTAGTGTTATGTTCTTGACAAATGATTGAATATAAGTTTTGAGTTTTGTAACATTATTATATAGGGCTTGGAGCCCAATCTGCTTGAGCTGACTTATGGTTTAGAAAATGGAAGGTGCCCTGAAACTTTGAAAGCTGTCCAGCTGTTATGATGTCCTTGGCAGGACATAACCTATATAACTTAGGCTACTGCAGCATTAATCAAATAAAGAACATCTCTTGTTCTTCATTTTTTGAATTTGTTTACTGGTTATGATTACCAGTTTTTATATTCTGGCCATACGCTGCAATACTGCCTTCTGTTATGTCGTGAAACACTGCTGGCACACTACTGCATGGCCATTTTGTGGAGTACAGAGCATAGAAACAAATTTAAAAAACATGATGCTCAGTTTTGTAGTTTTTTGAGAAGATCTAGATAAAAGGCCACATTGTCTAAAATGCGATACATTGATCCACACAGCAAAGTAAAGCAAACCCAAGTACTGAAAGTGTGAGAGGGTAAAAAAAAATACCCTAACATATTTAAAATCTTTGGAAATCATAACTCAGCCTCAGCTCATCCTACAGCTACTGTACAATGCACTTTTGTTATGATGAAGGGGATGCTAAAACTTCTGGTGTGACACATGGAGACGTGCACATAAAAGTACAGTTATGTCTGACATACTATAATAATAATGGGTAGAAGAGATTGGCATTTAAATAGCTAAGCATTTATCATTATCTAAAGATATTAAGTACCTGTGTTTCCTTATTCTTGTTAAAGCACTTAATGCGGTACTCAGGGTTAGCAAAATGCAGCACCGGCAGATCTAATCCATTTGTATACGTAAGTGAGATAGCAATCTTGATTGTTAACTGCAGTGGCATCCAGCTTTCTAAAATAGAAAACATGAGGCCTAGTCCATTGCTGGACTGAGATTTTGAGTGCAAGTGTTAATGAAGCTCTACTGTTATACCTGGGTAAAACTATGTATTTCAAACCAATTGCAACAGCTCTTGCATAGAGGCTATGTTGTAAAGATAGTTTGTCAAAATTTCTGTCATAACAAGAAATATTAACATTTCAACAGTATTTTATTATAATATTTAATAAATAATTGCAGTCTTGTTAAATGAAGAAGTTGCAGGAAAGTATGTATCTAATGTATTCTCCTTGCCTTAAATTATTTAGATTTTATTTTCCCCTTTCCATTGTAATGTAGTTCTCAGCTAGCTTTGCAAAATGATACTCCTGATGGCAACAGACTGATATTGAAGAGAACAAAAGAGTTTGTGTCAGTCAGTGACAGATTAGAGCCTTTATAATTAAGCTGCTTTACCTTTCAGGGAAGAGTTCAGTGAAACACAGTTCACAAAAACACCTGAACATGGCAAACATGGCTGACATGAAAGCAGTCAGACTTTCTTAGAACTAAGATTTGACAATTACACACCACCTGAATGAAAATAATCCTTTTAATAATCTTATGGTTACAGATATTACAACCCTGTTTTTGAATCCCTGTTACGTACTTAATGCTATAAAATAAATTACCTATTACATTAATGCATGCCAATATGTTTGCCCATATACAAATTAAACTTAGTGCTACATTCCTGTGTGCAACCAATTTTAATGCAACAAGAAAATAAGCCAGAAACAAACATAATTGGAGATCAAATAATATAAAAACCATGATGCTAAATGTGCTTATCCCTTTATTCATTTGTGAAATATAAGTATTTCTACTAAACAATCTAATACCAATATATTGATGAGATAGCATTTGGCTTTCCCTGTTTATATATAAAGCACTGTATGCTTCAATTTAGAGAGTGTAAAACATTTCCAAGGGAGAAGAAAGAAAGAGAAAACATGACAAATTGTGGAACATGACCTATTTTAATACATTTATATATTTTGCTCAAAGAACAATTTTAGGAAATTAATGATTAGCATATACCAGGAAAGAAAAAGCTGAAGTAGAGGCTAGATTCACAATCAGTATGTCGTCTTGAAATACATTACAAAAAAATGTTATGTCAAATAAATGTCTAGTCAAGAATGTAGTGACAGAAATGTATATGAAGTACTTTAAATGGCAAATATAGTTTGTAATAAAAAAATCTTAATGTCAAGAAATAAGCTAACGAAATCAGTTATATCTGAAGGAAACTGAGTGGTCCCATTAAATTGCTGTTTGAAAGTCATTAATGCATCATTCATGATATTAAAGCCTATTTTGTTTCAGCTTTATCTGCTATAGTACTTGCTAGTGACCTAGCTGAAATGAATCATGGTACCCTTTGTCCTGCTCTCTGACAGAAATTTACACGTAGCAAAGAAATAGTCACTCATCTTGCGTACTTGGCATATTTTTTCAAAGCTCTGTGAAATGTTAACATTTAAATCGGTTTGTGGTGTAACATGGTTCATATATCTAATTGGTGCACAGAAAAAGTTTACTTCAATTATTTATTTTTCAATTGCTATACAGATGATGAAATATCAGAACAGTGGAGGACTGCACTGGACATGACAATGCAGAATAAGTGATAGAATGTTGTCATGACAAAACAGCATGAATTGTAAGGATTGTACTTCCACAGACTGCAAAACTCCTGTGTCGGTCTGATTTTTGTCAAGTAATGACAGCTTGTTTGCAGTTCATTCTTAACATCTGTGCTTGGAATGAGTCATATTTTCTAATTACAGACAATGGAGTGAGTCACAGTTTCTGCTTGCAGTCTATGCATAACATTGTTTTATGCTGATAATTGTAGAAATCAGTGACTTTTCTTAAAGTAATCCAGCTTTCTAAATAATACATAACTTGTTGAATCCCTTCATACAAACTTACTTATAAGTTTACTAAAGACATGGAGATACTTTTAAGTGAAATAAGCATTCGATTATAATAATCAGTTGTAGAAACCAATGCTCTGCAGTGCAGGAGTGAGCTTGAATTGTGTAAGAAGGTATGTAATAGTCTTCTGATATTACGCATGCTGGGTATTGGATATGGAGAACTTGTAGGCTTCCAAGACTAATTTCTGCACTCACTGCAAAATGACCCATTAACCGATTTACAAAGTTTATTCAACATGCATACCTGACTGAAAACAGAATGTAACAGCCCTGACTAAACCATTTTTAGTTTTGCTTGGTATACCAAAATGTGCTGAAATATGTTTCTGATACATGCCCATAATTTAATATTTTGTTATAAGCAGTGTGTATAATTTATTTTTTATTGATTTATTTTATATTTGATGACTTGGATAGTGAACTGACCCAAAAATTTCATTTTAACCTTGACGAGCTAGACCAGCACAGAAAGACAACTTACGCAGAAGCCTGTTTAGAGTTAAGTTCTAGACAAGACGATTGAATATAAGTTTCAAGTTTTGTAACAGTATTATATAATAAGATATAATAAATGATGTCAGAAAGCAAAGCATTAAACAATAAATAAAGCCTTATACAATATGTACAATGCATTACTAATGCTTATTATTAATAGGGAGAAACTTAAGAAATATGTTGTGGCTGGCATGGAAGAAAAAGATTAAGGAAAGAGACATAAGACAGGAGGGTGGAGAGGGAGTTGAAAGGTCATGGAGAAGAAAAGAGAACGTAAGAGAAATGCCAGGAAGGAATGAAAAAAATAAATTCTTACTTAAATTAAAAAGGTAGAGGAGAAGGGCTGATTGAAATGTGGGTAAGGAGGTAATTTGTATAATACTTGAGGAGACAGAAGTTCCAGACGGCATGTGCTACTTTTGAGAAGGTTCTTTCTGGTGGAAAAGTGGATAATAAATGGTACTAAGAAATGGTGTTTAATTGGTAAAGAAGGACAAACATTTGGATAAAGGCTTTTATACATGGAGCTGCTCTAATGAATGAGACTATTAGTACTAGAGAAAGTACTAGTACTGTGGAGAAGGCTGCATTGTTAATTGAATGGATCTTCTAAGGTTATAAACTGGCAAACCTTTGTAAGTGTTTTTACTTTTTTTTACAAGATTAATTGATTTTGGAGGTTACCAAGACCTACTAATGGGAGGGCATATTCAGATTTAGGGATGAACATGTGCTTAGCAGTGGCATACAGGGTCTCAGGAGTTAAGAACAAAGCAAGACTATATGCTTATTTTAACTGGTTTAGGATACTGGATACAGTAAGATACAGTAACAAATATAAAATTATGAAGGTTTACTGAGCGGCCTAGATAAAGGCCAATTTATTTACATGCATTAATTTGTGTTACTGTTTTGCCCCAGGAGTCAGTTCTACAAATGAAATATGTAAGTGAAAAGTTTAGAGTTAGTGTTAAAAATCAATTAGATTTAACTGTGTTTACTTCTAAGTTGCTAGTCATGAATCAGTAAAATAGTTTATTTAGGTAATTTTTAAGTATATTTTCTTTATGATATGGACTGTAATCCATATTTAAATGAGGATCTTTAGCATATAGTGGGGTTAGAAGATGAGACAAAGCAAGGAAGATAGTTTATGTACAGAAAAAGTAAAAAAGTAAGACTTAGTATGAATCCATGGGTAGTACAGGTGGATGAAGATAGGTTGTTTTAAAATTATTTGTGTACAGAGATAGCTTGTTGTAAAATTGTGTTTTTATAGAACTGTTGGAGAGTTAGTTGGTAAACAATGATAATATAATTAGAAAATGACTGATTTTATAGTAGAGTGTGATTGAGCAAGTCAATCAAATGTCTCTTTAAAGTAAATAAACAAAGGAGCACTAAGTAGAAGATAGTCAGATACCCTTCATAACGGATGCCAGCAACAACCTGATCACCAGTCCACAGGACATCAAAGGCAGATGGAAGGAGTATTTCCAACAGCTTCTGGATGAAGAAAACCCCACAAAAGCTGTACTGCCCCAGAAAGAGTCTACAATGAGAGAAGAAGAGGAGCCCACCTTAGAAGAAGTAAGAACAGCACTAAGGAAGATGAAGTCAGGGAAAGCAGCAGGCTCAGATGAGGTCACAGGAGATATGATAAAGATGTTGGGTGAGATAGGAGAGAAATGGCTCCTGAGGCTACTAATAGCAGTGTGGAGAGAAAAGTGTAACCCAGATGACTGGAGAATAAGCATACTTGTGCCAGTGTACAAGAACAAAGGGGACATCCACAACTGTGGGCAGTACAGAGGCATAAAACTCCTACCACATTGCATGAAAGTTCTGGAGAGGGTGATTGATAAATGGTTACGCAGAGTAATAGAATGTAAAATGGGAGATGAGCAGTTCAAATTCATATCAGGATGCAGCACAATTGACTCAATGTTTGCATTGAGACAGATACTTGCGAAGATACTAGAGATGAGGAAAGAGTCCAACTCTGCATTCCAAGACTTGGAGAAAGCATATGACAAGGTCCCAAGAAAGCTGATCTGGGCAGTACTGCAGTGGTTTGAAGTCCAAGAAACATTGGTAGAATTAGTGCAGGCTATGTACAAAGACCCAGTGACTCAAGTACGAACAGTGTTCGGCCTCACAGAGGGTTTCCCAGTGGTAGTGGGTGTACACCAAGGTTTAGCTCTGAGCCCACTGCTGTTCATAGGTTCATAGGTTCATACTAAGCTAACTGCCCTTGCGAGCCATTTTAAGCCTAGCCAATTATCCCTTGTGAGACTCAAACCCTGCACCTTGTGTTTGTAAGGCAAACACCTTAACCATTAGGCCACCCTCCCAACTGGTGATGGACTACATTAGCAAACAGGTTGGAGGGGACAGATCAACAAAGCTGCTGTATGCAGACAATGTGCCAGCACCTGAGCTAGAACTTCAGCAAAGGGTAGGAGAATGGAATGCAAATCTGAAGGCACATGGGATGAAACTAAGCAAAGATAAGATGGTGGTAATGGCAGGAAATTGGGGAAATCAGAAGAAGATGCTGAGAATAGAGATAAAAGGGAAGTTAGTAGAACAGGTAAACAGCTTCAAGTATCTGGGGGGTGGTTGAGAAGAAGGGTAGTCTGAATGAAGAGGTCAAAGCTAGAATCAGAGGGGCTGCAGCCAACTGGCATAGAGTATCAGGTGTAGTCTATGACAGAAGAATGCCAAAGAAGCTGAAAAGTAAGGTGTACAAGACAGTGGTGCTCCCAGTACTACTGTATGGTACAGCAACCTGGGCAGTAAAGGCAGAACAGTTGAAGAAGCTGGAGGTGATGGAAATGAAGTGCCTGAGAAAGGTGGTAGGATGCACACTGTGGGACAGACGAAGAAATGAGGACATAAGAACAGAAGCCAAAGTAGCTCCAATTGCAGAAAAGGTCAAAGAGAACTTTTTAAACATTTTTATGTCTTAATAAAATGTTTGATATCTTTGGAAGGTTGTGGAGAGTTTTGGCTGCAACACAGTGATTTTATTATTGGTAAATATAACATAATCTGGGAAGATAAACTGAGTTGAAAATTTTTATGGATGGTTGTTGGAATGGCAAATTGGATAAGGATGACTGAGAAGTTAAATAGGGTGAATTTGCTTTGAGAAAAGTTTAAGTCACCTAACAGCATTCCATTATTTTCCCTTGTTCATTTGCTTAACCTGTTTAACTAGGTAAGCCAAATGAAAACAAGTGACCCTTTCTGGGGCAATCTGATAGCACTGTATGGGAGTGGATTGCAGGAAGCAGCTCCTTGTCCTGCCACTAGAGTTATTATCTAAAATCATGAATGGAGATTTTCTAAGACATAATGTAAATATGGAAATAGTAATCTAGTATTATTCTAGATGGAAGAAAGCAAACTTGAACATGATCTGATCTGACAAAAATATGGAAAGGTTTACCTTAGAAGTTTTTCTCTGACAGAATTATTAAAATGGATTTCTTGAATAGAATTACACCTCTTATATCTTTGTACAACTTAATATAGGAATGCATAGTTTTAGATGAGTAGAAATATTATCAGACAGTACAATTATTCTGCTAATTAGACACACTGTCAGGTACTACACTACACAGTTGTTCAAGTAAAGATTAGAAAACATAGCTGCTTCAGTTAAATAGACATATTGTTAAGCAGTGCTAGTCATGTGACTACAGAGCTCAAAAAAGTATGCATCTGGGAGTCAAGAAACTCTTCAGGGTGGTAGAAGACCTTGAACTGTCATTAAATGGGAAGTGGTAGTCTATTGGGTATAAAATTAATTGTTTATCTATGTCAGAAAAACAGAATACATGTCTTTTGCATAAGTCAGACATAGATGGCAGATTTCATAGGAAGGGGACTTTTGGCTATTGTAAAAGAAAAAGTTTGTAGATGACAGATAAATAAAAACTATAGTAATAGGTCATGTTAGAAGAAAGAGATGGAAAGTTGGAAAAATACTGGAGAATATTCTGTAACATCCAGGTGGCCTGACAAATAATAGAGTGCCGATTCTTGTACATCTTTATGTATAAATGTGACCCTAACTTGTATTTTAAATTCATTTTTTGTGGTTCTGAAGATGCTGCTGTAAGCTCTTTGTGAATAAATCTACTTGCTGCAATATGCCTTGGTGTCCAGAAGACTTATTTTCTTATTAACAGTTTAGGCAGCTGAGATGTACAGATGTGTTTTTTTTCTCTTGTAATTTACGATAAAAATCAGTTAGTGACAGCATCCAGACAGGCACTGCTTATGTCTAAAAGGACAACTTCAAAATGGTTTTCAATTTTGGCCATTACAAACCCAATTCTATCTCATGATCAGTCATGACAGAAAACCAAACAGGACTAACTGCTACTGGAACAGGGAATAGTGTCTACACCTAGTTTCCAAAATGGCAAGCTCATCAGAATTATAATTAGATCAAGGATTCAAGAGGTTCTACTTTATTGTTAATGCCTGAAGAATTAAAGTGAGCAGTACTTAGTCTTTTGAAAAATTGTGGCCGAGCATTGACTGGTTTGACTGTTTTGCAGAGACAGATAGCCCTATAACTCACTGGGCCTGATTTAGTCTGTATATCACTAAAGAAAAGTAAGAGATACGAAGGAAAGAATACATTTTAAGTATAAGTTTTATGAAAGCAGAGAGAGGTCTAGAGATAGAAAAAAAAGTAATATTAAGTATAATATTGAATGAATGTGGACATGAGTTTGTCCTATTACTGGTATGAGAGAGATTTAAACTGGGAATGGATATAAGAATAAAAACGATGGATGGTAGGTCATGAGGAACTATAATTAGACTGTCTTAAAAATGGATGGCTGGATGGATGAGGAGACAGAGCTGGTTAAGAATGAGTATATGATGCAGAGAAGGAGTAGGTTGCAGTGGGATACCATGGGATAGCAGTTTCTATACTTAAGAAGAAAGAGGCCTGGATATTGTGAAAGAAGAAGGGAGTGGGGGACTGAAATACAGAAATAATCTGATAACCATAATAAGGGTCTTAAGAAGGATTAAGAGGGGTATAGTTAGAAAAAAGAATGCCTACAAGGAATCAAAGGCTACTAGCTGTAATTAGGAGTCTCTGAAAATGGATGCATGTAGGTACTATGAAAGACAACAAGGATGAGGAGTAGCCAAGAATAGTATGGGAGCAGAGGGAGGAGAGAAACTGTGCTGAGATGGCACATTAGAATAAGTGATAGACTAAAGTGATTACAAAGTGCAGGGTACAGATAAAAATACAAAGTCAGAGCAGAGGGAAGTAGTATTTAAATAATGTGACTGGAAAGAATTTTGAAGTTTTATTCAGAAATGGATAAGGAGATGAAAAATTAATCAGCGACTAATATGCAAAGAAGGAATGGTATGAGAAGTAAAATAAGGTTTAATCAGTCACTGTGGTTCAGATGGCTGTTTGTTCATGCAGTATTAGAAACTATATTGATCTGTAAATTAAGGATGTGTAAATAGCTATTATAGATACAGAACAAAAGATGAAAAATGATAGAAGAACTATCCTGCCCCAACAGATCCAAGAAGCAATATGTTGCTGGAGATATCAGAGGCTTGAAGGAGGGGAAGGAAACAGTGTATACAGAAGGTTTCTACAAGGGAATGAGTGGAAGAAGGTATGTAGATGAGAGGACAAGAAAGAGAAGGATAGTAAATATAACTATGGTGCTACCACAGTTTGTGGCAATGACAGCATATGAAGATCTGCTATGCAGAGATGCTATGAAATGTAACACTGAAAATAGTCAGCAGATGAGAAGAAGAGAGGGAAAACTATTCTGCTAATATTTAGGTATTGTTCAGAAGACAAGAGTAGAGAGGAGACGAGAAGAGGGGGAAGAAAAGAATAGAAGCTGGAGAAAGTTGTACTATCACCACAGCTGTAGTGGTGATGTGAGGAGATGTTAAGGTAAAATTAATAAATCAGATAGATAAGAAATATTTGGTTAAGTTAAGCTAACAAGAACTGTTCTGCAATCACAACTGTTGCTTGCGACCCATTGCGTTTATTAATAAAGGAAATTGTAAAAGGAACTTTCCTGCTACTATAGCTCTTACCAGAATCACGGATGACAATTTTTATACATGTTAAGTATGTAAGTAGTAATTATTCTTGATGAAAAAGAGATAATGTGAAGATGAACTCACCTACTAATACAGTGTTATGGCTGGATAAAGCGGTGAAGAGAATAATAACTTTTCTGATGCCAAAGGTCATACAAGGAAGAGAGGAGAAAAACACGATACAATTGCTTCTTTGGAGTCTAGAAGCAAGTTACTAAAATAACCAGATCATCAGGAAACCTAATCCAAGTTTTGGACAATCTATGCTTATTCCATTCAAATCTTAAAATGTCTAGGCTATAAACAGCAAAATAGCAAGGGTTCTAGAATGCCCTTTCTTAGTTATTTTTACTCAAGCTAATATCTGTGTATATTGAGTAGAAATTACATCCACTAGCTGCTTTTCTAGAACTTTCTTTCTCATCTCCTTCCTTAGCTCTGCAATGTTTACACTGCTAAACATGAAACATAGATCCAGGAATTATATATATATAGATATATATATATATATATATATATATATAGATATATATATATATATATATATATACACATGGGTCTACTTCACCATTTGGTCGAAAGTTCATTTGATCGAAAACCAGTATTCAAGCCATAAACATGGGATTTGTCCCCCTCCCCAATGTCATGTGACCCTGGAATTGGTATATGTAGTAAGGGGGGTATGGGGGTGCTTCCCCCCACATTGGGGTGTGTGTGGGGAGGTGAACCCCCCCCAATTTCCTTTGAAAGAAGAAAATAACAAAAAATGTACAGATTTTAAACAAAAATAGGTGGGGTGCTGCACCCCCACACCCCCCCATCTATATATACCAACTCCAGGGTCACACGACATTAGGGAGGGGGACAAATCCCTGTTATTTGCCTTGGATTCTGGTTTTCGATCAGATGAACTTTCGACCAAATGGGTTTCAGTCAAATGGTCTTTTGATCAAATGAAGTAGACCCATATATATATATATATATATATATATATATATATATATATATATATATATATATATAGTGTTTCAATCATAGTAAATTCTAATATCAAGTAATTTAAGACCAAACAAGAATTCACCTGATTTTTTTAGCAATGCATACATTGTGATTGTTGCAGGAGAATTTTAATTAGCTGGTCTTTTACTCAAAATGTTATATGCTAGGATTTCTAAGGAGTTATCAACTATGTTTACAGACTGATAAATTTGTAGATCTTCACTGGATCATTGTTTTTATAAATCAGAAAAATGATGCTGGCATTCTGCGATTCTGGAAAAACCTGATTTCAAATAAATACATAAATAAATAAATAAAATAAAGATAATAGTCATATTGGGCTGATAATATCTTGGCCAAGATATCCAAATCCAACTGTCCAACTGGTAAAGTTAATTTCTGATCCTGTCTGGACCACTATAATTCTTTTTTTTAGTTTTCAGTATATCTTTTTTAAAACATCAATACATGTTGTGAAGTTCATATGCTAGATTCACAGATTTTTTCAGATACTGTCGAATCTTTCATCACTCAATACCTTTTCTTAATATGCAGTTCTCTTGAAAACAATCTTTCCATTTCTTTACCTCAGTAAAAAAAAAATCACCTTTATATGAAATGCTTAATCTGAAAATTTTATTGCAAATACCTTCTCACTATCTGCTCTAATTATACTTAAAATGTCTGTCCCATTCACCTTTGTAGTTATCAGCCTTTATATTGTACTTCTGCGCTATATAATTTCTTTTCTTCCTTCATCTGCTCATAACATACATATGTTTTTTTCCTTTACCATTTCTTCATATAAGCTTTATATATTTATTTCTTTCCTAACATTCCTCATACGGTCGCGGTTTCTTCTTATCCTTAGCCAAAACTCCAACCCTTTCTTACTGCAACCCTGACATATTACTTCACATATTTAAGTTATCCATATGAATTAACTGACTCATTAGAGTAAAGTTGATTGATTTAATATTTGAATTAAATCAATAACTAAGTAAGCTGATTGTTTTACATTTAATGTTTTAATTAATGATTAAAATGTCTGGTCTGTGTTCTGCATCCAGCTGTAGCTTTGTTTGTTCATGTTTAAAGCATGGATTCTTCATTGTGTCAGCATATTTTCCCATTCTTTGCTATTGCTTTATTTGGCAACAATGATGGTACATGCTGACTCTGATGTTGGGGAAATGACTGAGTGCAATGAACTTGAAGATGCCATCTTTCATTCAAGGCTCAGTACTTCTAGTTCATGTTGTAAATGTTTTCTGCCCAAAGGGACTGATAATAGAAGGAAGGCAACAGGTCTGTTGTTCATCAGTGAAGACAAAAACATAAAAATTGTTTTCCTCTAATAATATTATGGAGGCATTGCCTGAAGTACAGAATGATGGAGGTCTTCTATGACTGCAATTAAAAAATCGGGACCAAGTGTTTTCTGTCATTTGGCCATGGTAAAAATATGCCAAAGGAACTTTTGACCTTAATAAAGGGGCATACATTATTATTTTTGATGCCGAGACACCTTTTATAGAATTAGATAAAAAATTGTAAAAATGAAATGTTTGTAATGTGATGCTCAAACTAAGTGCACACTAAGTGTATGCTAAGTATACACAATCTGTTTTCAAGAATATCTCTGCCACATTTGTTTTGTTCTTTCTTGTCACTCAGAAAGATTACACTAAGTGCACATGTAGTCTGCACTTGTTGTAAACTTTATGAATCCATCTAGATATTTAAGGCTGCAAGAAAATCAGTAGGAAAATTATAATTAGGATGAGGAAGGTGTGAGTTATCTCTTCACTCAGAATGGTATACACTTAGTGCACACTTAGTGTAGGTGTTAATGAAGCTCAGAAAATGTTTAATTTAAAATGAGTAATGAACAGGTATGAAGGTATCTGAAAGTGCCAAATTTCTTTCTGATTCAGAGTTCATTAGTGAATTTCCCAGTAAGTGGAAAAAAATAATAAAGCAGCTTGCATTACTTTTGCAAGGTTGTTAGTAAGTTTCAGCCAGGAACTTCTGGAAAAAATGTTTTTTGAAATTGACAATATTCTTCATAAATTACATTTAAAATCTGACATTACAGCTATACAAAAAGTACTTCACTTAATAAATAATATATTAATTAAAGAAGATAAAATTTGAAAAGAAGAAAAAAATCTAATGTTTCAATGAGATATCAAGGATTATGTGAGAGAAAATATGTGTGATAATAGTGGTAAAAAATTCAGTTACTCCAGGCAGTATAGTTGGTGGAAGTAATACATCCAATCAGAATTCTTCCCTGGTGATTCTTGATATGTCACCAAACAAAGGCTCTGTCTTTGATCATGTGATCAGATTAGTTTATAAAATGATGTTTTTTTAATTGTAATTTATCTGAAGAAGTTGCCTCATTGTAGGCGACGAAAAGTGCTTCATATTAAACGAATTTTATTTTGCTGATTTGGAGTTTTTCCCCAGAGCCTTTGTTTGGATGTATTAGTATTTATTCATTAGTTTGTTTTTGATTCGTGATATGTCAGCAGACTCATCTCAACATCTATTGAATTATTCTCCAAAGTTAGAGGGAGTGAATAACGAGAATGGCAGATGCAAGTGTGAGATATGCAGCCAAAAAAATATGTTCAGTGTCACAGCAAATCAAAAAAGAATCAAGCAACATTAATTGGGAAAACAACACAGGATTTCAAAATGTGCAGGCTTTTTTCAGAAAGAAACAGTGGAATATGTGACACTGAGTATATATCAAAGAAGCAGTGACAGAACAAACAATTGGTGAGCATATATAAAGAACCCTAGGCATCGGAAGACACATTGAACCAAAAATTGAATCCTTTTGAATACGAAGTGTCCAATTTGTATTTCAATCAATTAATGGTGCTGAAAAAAACGGTTTTCTTTTATCCCTTCTCTGAGAACAAGGCTAGTAGAGGTGATTACTTATTTGAAATGTTATACTAGTATACTGAACTTTAGTGTTTTATTAAGGACAGATTCCCCAAAATAATGTATTAAGCAAATCCAGCGTGTATAATCAACCTCTGCATTCTTCTACCATAGCATTTTAAAAAAATGTCTGAGAAAGAGAGATTAGATAGTTATTGGGGCATAAACTACCATAACATATAACATGCCACAATTTGAAAGGAAGGTTTTAAATGAGCTATCAAGTGACTCCACAATTAGTTTAATGAAGGTCAACAAAGGATGGGCCACAGTAATTATAGATGTTTTGCTACATGAAAGTAAAATGACAAATGTATTATCTGATGAGGAGTTTTATAAATGAGTTTCAAAGTATTAAGATGGCATATAGATAGACATCTGGTTAAGTGATGCATTATCAGTCTCAATATGTTAGAATTTAATGTGGAAAAACAATGAGTGGGAGTTCTTTTTGGTCTAACCAAAATCCATAAAAATTAAGTGAATCCCTCTTTGAGACTGATAGTATCTGCAAAGCATCAAAATTAAATATGGTGTCTATTTTATATATAATTATCTGAAAAATAATTGTATTTGGACAAACTTCATTTATAAGGAACAGTTTCTATTTGTAGTAATGTTGGAAGAGTGTAAGGTTGATGCAAATGATTTGTTAGTGACCACCGATGTCAAATCTCTGAATACTCTCCATTCTCTACTTTCCATGACTTAGGTGTGGAATGGGACAGTTGAATGGTAAATGCAAGAAAGAATTTTTCATTAATGGAAGTGAGCTTTTTAGTGGCATGTATTATGTTTTACAGAATTAATTTGTGTTCAAAAACAAATACTATCAACACTTGAAAGGAGTTTAATTAGTGCTGCAATTGCCTCCAATTTTGCAAATGTGGTAGTTTTTTTTAGGGGGGGATAAAATATTCTATGTAAATGTGAATTTTGTTATAAGAAATTTATCAATGACATATTTTATATGGCCTGGGGATATCAAAGAATTAAATGACTTTGCAAAATGTATGAATGAAAACATATAACTTTTTTCTTTTAATGAAAATAACGAGAACACTATTTTTTAGATTTATAAACAATAAAAAAAAATTCAATGTTTTAGTCTCAAAAATGATAAAAAATAGTAATTCTAGTACTAAATCATTGCTGTATTTTGATAGTATGCATCCACTATGGTTAAATTTAATGTGCTAAAAAGTAAATGGTACTGAATAAAGGAATTAACAATGGATAAAAGTGACACGGATGTTATTTTAGCATCAATGAAAATATATTTTTAAAAAGGGGTATCCTAAGAATATGACAATAAAGTATTAAGTAAAGATAAAATTGAAAGCATGGTTGACTAAGACAAACAAAAATGGCAGATGGCAATGGCAGTTATGTATACTTTAGATAGTAAAGGCATTAAGAAAATAATTAAAAACAATGGCAGATGCTTTGTAATATTCCAAATTTGACCAACAAGGTGGGGCATGAGCCATTTTCGTTAATAAGGGAATAGACATTTTAGGGATTATTTTGATGTGAATAAAGGGAATGAGAAGATAGTGACAAAAACTAAAAGTAAGGAGGCTTTTAAATGTACATTAAACAATACCTGTCATTTTATTATGGACACATTTTTTTCCATCACTACTTCTAAGTCTTATGGTTCCTCTGGATTTTTAACTTGTGGGTCAGAATATGTGGTATATGTGATATGTGGTGCATGTAAGTCTGTTTGTTTAGAAAAAGCAGAAAGACAACTCAGAAGAAGAAGAAGAATTTAGAGGCACATTTTTGCCATAAGGAACAATAATGCATTTAATACATTATATAAACATTTTTATGGAGGGAGGCATTGCTAATCTAGACATCTGTTTCAATGCCCTTTATCCATCACAGCATGCAATTCACACAAGAATAATACTCATTTTTGCCATGGATATCATGGATCTTATGGGTGTCCTTGCAAGGTCAGTGCTGTCATTCAGTCAGCTAGGGTTTTTTCTGCAACCTCCCTCTTGATGACACTGGTTACATCTGAGAGGTGGGTGTGCAATGGGGATGCTGCTACATATCACTCTACTTCCACAGCAGCTCAGCTGTGTCCATATTCTGCCTCTTAATTGGACCACAACACCTACCATACAACTGACCCAGCATCCACTATGGATTATAGCAGGAGAAGCCAGTTCACCGCTCTCCCCTCCAGGATTGTAACACCTGCCTGTCCCTCCTGCTTCATCAGTTGCTTGAGCCACTAATCAAACCCAGGCTGTTTGGGTCATAGTCAGGGCTTTATCTCTATGTAAAAAAACTCTGGCTGAAAATATAACTCTGCTGCTTTGCCTCTCCCTGTACTCTGCAATCTGAAGGTGTGACTGTCTACTACCTGCCCCACCTTCTTCCACTACAGAGTTGCACTAGCTATAAAAACCTGTAGGTGTTTTTTTTTCATTAAAGTATCTTACTTGTTGTTCTGAGTGAGTAGTGTGCACGGATGCTAAGGCCTGCCACAGACCCCCCCACACTCTTTCTTTGCAACAGACTTAAAATTAAGCATCCCTTAACTAACAGTTGACCCTGACTTTCCTCCTGATTTACTGTTACCCACTGCCCATACAAGTCACAGTGGTGTTGCCAGTCACAGTTAAATATAATCGCACTTTAACCAGTACCTTACCTACTCTAGTTCACTGTTCCAGTTCTTTGCAGAGTTCCTTACCTTGTGGAGTTGATTCAGCCCGCTCCGTTCACCCTTTCTATCGCTTGGGCTCACTTTGTTCCCCACCCTGCCCCCTTATCCCACCCACCCTGCCTATACCTACATTTATTCATAACCACAATCCCCTGACTTCCCTAACACCTCCCACCAACCTATCACATCATCCTCCAACCAATCCCCCCCCTCTCCTTTTACCACCTGCTCGTTAATTTGTTCTGTGGTGCACTGCCACATCACACTGTCCTTTCTCCCTCTAATAACTCCCAAATCAGGTAACTTAACTCTACATATACTACCACCACCCCCTTCAACTCTCACCATACTTGCCACTCCTTTTTTTCTTAGCAGTTCACCTCTCCCTGGGCTACCATATAATTTCCTATCACACCACTATCACTAACCACAATCACCTAAACTCCACCACACTAACTTTCTCAAACACTCACCACCATAATCGCATATACATTTCACTCACCATCTTCAACCACACCCCCTTTGAGCTCATCAAGCTCACCTGCAAAGAAACTAATTATATAAAACTACCCAGTTTACTCATACACAATATGATCACCAGTTACCTGCACACACTGACCACTGCTACTAACCAACCTGCATTCAGTGGCGACATCCACCCTAACCCAGGCCCAGCCACTACTATACCCACTGCTAAAAAACTATATGGACCTAATATCCCTTGCAAACAAAAACCCTCTGACCTCTTAATACTCAGTATAAACATCCGCAGCATCATGAGTAGAATTGAAGAGCTATATGCCTCTATATCCTTCTATAACCTTGATATTGTACTCCTAACTGAGACCTGGCTCATGCCCCTCATCAAAGATACCACTATAGCCCCTCCTAGCTACAACATCTTTAGATGTGATTGACTAGCTAACAGAGGTGGGAGCATTGCCCTACTTTACAGGCTCAACCTTACACTCCAACAAATAAGTAAAGATTTCCCCACTTTCGGCTATGTAGAAAGCATGTTTGCAAATATAAAATTAAACCAGCAGAAACAACTCAACATTATAGTTATCTACTTGCCACCAGGTGACAATATTACCACTCTAGAGTCCATTTTACATTGGACTTTCACCGCCCTCCCTCAAGAGACACTTATCCTTGGGAATGTCAACACTGATTGGGCCTCTATCATGGCATCCCCCCAAGTGCCACTTAAACCTATTTAACTTCACACAGCTTATCCAGACCCCCACCCATATAGACAAATCCACCAAAAAGGAATCCATATTAGACTGGATCCTAACCAGCAAGCCTTCATCCGCAAATATATCTGGTAAATTACCAGACTCCCTCAGTGATCACCTACCCACATTCATACTAAGACAGCACACAAAACCCATAACCCCCCCATCCTACTTTCTATCCATAGTTCCAAGAATTTCCTACCAGACTAATTAATCAATACATTAAAAAAATAAATTGGTCAACTCTTAAAACTCTACCATTAGATGAAGCTGTGGAGTACTTTAATACTACCGTCTTAGGTATCCTTAATCTTATCATCCCACAATGTATAATTCATATTAAAACCAACCCAGCCCCCTGAATCTCAAAGGACACAAGATCTCTACTCAAACAATGACAAATATCTTGGGGAACCTAGTGTACCAACAAAACAAGTACAAACTGACAATACTTCCTAGAGCTCAGGAACAAAGCAAAAAAAAACAAATGCATAATGACAAAAAAGTTATTATATTCAGCTACAAAAAACTCACTACAACAATCCGCAATAATTCTGGTCTGCAATTAGCCACATTCTCCAACCAGGCAAAATCACCTCCCCAAACCCTAACAATGAAGGTGATAACAGTGATATTGCCACCCAGTTTAATGACTATTTCACCTCCTCCATCCAAAAATTATTCAACAATTTCCCCCAGTACTACTACAAACACCCACAAAATACAAAACTGTCACCATAAGACCAACACCCAATTTTCTCTTAAACCAGTTCCAACTGACCTAATTCATAAATACCTTGCCAAATTGAAACCCACCACTCTCTCTGCTGATAAACTCCCCAGTGATTACCTCAGGATTGCCATCTCTGCCATTGCCTACCCTATTCCCATACTCATCAATAGATCCATAGCTGAACACACTGTCTCCTCTCAATAGAAAATTTCTTATGTCGTCCCCCTATGCAAAGGTGGTTCCTCGACAGAACTTGGTAATTATTGCTCCATAGCTATACTATCTCCCCTATCAAAAATCTTAGAAAAATGAGTACACACCCAACTACTGAATCATCTTCTACAATATAACCTGCTAGCAAATTCCCAACATAGATTTCAGCCAAACCATAGTAACACCTCTGCCTTTATATCCTTTACTGATCACGCCAACCAACAAATAAATCTCGGTAACTTAGTATCTTAGTAAGGCATATGACACGGTATCCAATGCAAATTACTATTGACTCTCTTTGTGCTCAATCTAGATAACTCCTCTCTACTGTGGTTTAAAAATTATCTGTCCCTCTGGCAACAAGAAGTTAAATGGCATAACTCTCTCTCCCCTCTACTCCCAATGGGACAAGATGTTCTGCAAGGATCCATTCTTGGTCACTTACTATTTTCCATCTTTACCAATATCCTCCCGTTGGCTAACCAACAAACTAATATAGTACAGTATGCTGATGACACCATCCTTATTTGCTCAGCCCCCTCTCTACAATTACTCCAAGATAGAACCAAGGAAGCCTTCAGGAAAAATGGCTAAATTCCTCCCAACTCATACTAAACCCATCTAAAACACAACTCATGATCTTCACCCCATCCAAAACTTTCACCCCCACTTCACCATTCTCAGTAACATCCTCCAACAATACCTTTATCACACTAGTAACTCAAGCCAAGCTACTAGGTGTAACTATTGACCAAAACCTCGAATTTGACAGACGTATAGCACTAACAATTGCCAAAGTTCATAAAAAACTAGGTTCACTCTATCACTACAAGAGCTTCCTCACATATGAATCCCAAATCACTGTCCCTCTTACCCAGCTACTCTTCACCTTGCTATACACTTCCCCATTTCTAACTAACCTAAAGAAATCTGACCTGAAACGATCTACCTGATACAATAAAATCTCAAAATCTTCAACCAATGTTAAGTTTTGTTCTCACCATTGCCTCTCCCTAAGACAACTAGGATGGTTAGAACTCCCTAACCTTCTAAAATACAATCAGCTTCTCTTGACCCATCAAATAAAATACCTGCCCTTTCTAGTCTGCTCGCCTGCCTTAATACTGCATGTCAGCTAAGATCTTCTAATGCCACCCTACTGACTGTTAACAAATGCTTACATAACTCAGTCCAATCTGTTTATTCCTATGTAGTTGCTAAGGCCTGGAACTCTCTACCACCTGACATTAGATGTCTAAATAGTAAACATACTTTCAAATCCTTACTAAAAGATCTCCTATTCAAAACTTGGATATGTTCCTATACAGAACCAGACTAATTTCACCTGTTCTTAGCTTTCAGCATCCCTAGATCACAGGTATACTGTGTAATTTCACTTAGTGCATAGTGCTGTGAACCAGCTGTTTAGGCCACCTTTATAGTTATGATTCCTCGTTTATGACCCTGTTTGTCTATGAAAACTTTTTTTTGAATTTAAGTTCAAGAAATTGTATATTTGTTGTATAATATCTTGTTAATTGTTTCTCAATTTTCTAACCACTGTAAGCTGCATCATTTGTAAAACTCTGATTTTACTCCTTTTATATGTTCTATGCTCTTTGTGCAAAATAGCTATGTTTATATAATTTTTTAATTATTTTAATTATTTTTTTATAATTTTTTTACTATGTATCTGGAGCTTTTCTCCCTGGACCTCCGCTGAAAATGGTCACCTTGTGTCCAGTTGGACTAACCTGGTAAACAAATGGAAATAAAAATCAAAATAAAATAAATAAAATATATGCTACAAGAGTGACTACATTATGTAAACATAGCAAAAATGTGAGAATTTTAACAATTCTTTTTTTTAGGTTGTTGACCATGTTGTTGAAAATTCAGTGGAAGGTGACAGGGTCTCCCTGAAAAAAAAAAATGTATGAGTGGCAACTTAATTTAAATACTTGTTTCAGCTGAAGTTTAAAAACAAGGGTGAATTTTAAGCCATCGCTGAATATGAAACATTTGATATATTTTTAAGTTGCATTGTACTGTATTTATATTTTAAAAATTGCAGTGATATGTTGAAGTCACATGATAATGACAGTGTAATAGGTGACAGTAATTGGTTCCAACTTTTCAGTCTGAAGAAACGTTATATAATATGGAAAGATGAAAGCACTAAATTAATCATATTCATTAAGCTTTGTTTTATTTATTAAAAGTCCAGTTAATTATCTGCATCCAAGTGTGGCTTTGTTTGTTCATATTTAATATCTGAATTTTACCCATTTCTTTTTATTTGTCAGCTGGTAATGCTTTAAAAAAGTACTGACACTATAATTTTCAAAATCAATTCTTATTCCTTCTTTCTCCCTTCACTTTTGATTCTAAGGTAGATAGATAATGGTCACTATCTGATCTTGCTTCTATTTTTAGGCTGCATTTCCTTATCAGCTGTTGAATTGTTATGCTTTAGCCCAAAAATGGAACCTACTTGACTTGCTATGTGTGTGTGTGTGTGTATACATATATATATATATATATATATATATATATATATATATATATATATATATATACATCCTTTGCTTTGCTCATTTTCATCTTTACTATTAACCTTTAATGAAATGTCCATGTGCTTTTCTGGTGATAACTCCAGGCATCTAATCTTGTTTATTTATATGTAGTAATTTAACTGATAAACTATGCTACATGCAAGCTTTTGTAAGATGTCTCCTTAACATTTACACAGTGGGACATCACTACATTTATAATTCACCTTGTTCAGTGCAGCTGAAGAGATATTATATGCTGTAGATATTTATTTATATGATCATAACTGTTCTGTTTCCTCAAACAGATCAACAACAAAGCAACATAGGCCAAACTGCTTGGCCTCATTTGAAGGCTTATAATTAGAGAGGCACAATTCTGATGAAAAAAAAAGTGTATATATATATATATATATATATATATATATATATATATATATATATATATATATATATATATATATATCTGGGCCTACTTCAGTAGGCCAAAATTCCATTTAATCAAATCTAACTTAAATGAGATAACAACACCGAAACCTTATTTCAACGAACATTTACATTATTGGAATTTTAATCCGAGAAAGGAGGCAGTTGGCCAACACTAAAAAAACAAACACACTGAAGCATGCGAAACCCACCCAAGTGGGGGAATTTGCCACCCACACCTCGTTAACTGAATATACCAACTCTGAGATTGCACTATAGTGGGGAAAAGTGCAAATTTCCCCATGTTGGCTGACTGCCTCCTTTCCTGGATTAAATGAAATATTGGTCTACTGAAGAGAAACCAGTTACTCCTTGCAATTATCCATATATTATGTGGTCTGCCTAGTCACACTGCAGTTCACTAAAACAACAGGTGAAAGAGCCTTTTCTAAGCTTGCACCAGCAGTGGGGAATTCTATTCCATAAAATACCTGCAAACAACACAAATTAAATACAGTCAAGAAACAGCTATTCTCACCATTTCAAAAGGAATAGAAATGCAAATACTTTGACAGAAGATAGCCATAAAACAAAAAAGGTAGTTCAAGCATGCAGTAAACAGACCTCCTTACCTCTTACTTCAACCAATCTACTTGGATAATCATGAATTTGTAAATATGTACAATAACAGCTTATGCTAACAAATATGGTAGACACAACAGATGACCCATGTTTAATTAGTGTCATGGGTGCTGGTGGGGTGGCAGAGGTAGGATGGAAGTACGCAGTCAATGTCAGCTCACTCATTCAAGAGAAATGAGGCAGCTCAGGCTAACTGCAATAAACAGCACCTGTCCTGCTCCATGATGCTTGAGAGGTGAACCACTTAGTCAAAAGGTTGCTCACTCACCTCCAGAGGGCAGTTATTGCAGAGCTAGCAAGGCTGCCATTTAAGGGTGTGAATTAGGACACATTCATGCATGCAGAAAGATGTTGTACCAGTGTCCTTGATCTCTACACTAGCCTCAGATATGGGTTAGATTGAGGGGGAGATAATACTAAAATAAATGTCAATAAGAGACAGAAATTGACAACTGCATTGCACAGTGCCTTTCAAGATTATGGAATATGTTTCCCCTTACAATATAAATGAAAAAAAAAGAAATAAAGTTATTATTTATTAAGTTAGAAATTTGCCTGTCAGTTTGGTTATTATTATGGGTCTTGACATAAGAATGAAAAAAGTTTTAAAAGTAAAAGCTGAAACAGAATATCAACAATAACTATATAATTGTCATGACATCAGAGTAATAACATTGTTTTGCCTCAGGGATCCATGTGTTTAGTTTAGAAACCTTTGACATTAACGGTAATTGTTTGGTGGCCATTCCAGTGGGATAGAGGGATAAAGACCTGACAACAGTGGCTCAAACGACTGAAGGAGCATCAGGGAAGGATAGGGTTACACATTTGGTGGGGTTGGTGGTTCTGTGGGTGTTCCCTGTGTGAATCCCTGGTGGAGACTGGTGGTATCATAATCGGAGTTTAATCCAAAGAGGGGCGAGGGTGGTGGAAATTACTGAGCTGCCATGAAGGCATGGCAATCCACCATACCTCCCCATTGCAAAGTCTCCCCTCAAATGCAACTATTGATACCACATTAGGAGAGAGGAGCAATGGGGTAGACAATTAAAGTAAATATCACACTTGCTAAATGGAGACAGCTAGACCACCAAGATAACTTTAGGATTTGAGCTAGCCCAGCTATATCAGACCAATTCTGGGGGGACAGGAGAGGCTAGCAGACACAGTATGGACATGGGACACAGGGTAGATACCATACCTCTCAACCTGTTTGTGCTAGAAATTCAGACAAAGCCTAACAAAATTGGGGGATAAAGGCCCCAAAATAGGGACAGACTTTAAATATTGCTCTTATAGCATTTGTGTTAGCATGAATTTTTCTGAAGCATTTGAAGTCTGAAACTCAAATGTATATCATTAGTTAGTGACTTCAGTCATCAGATCATCCCAGTGATTTGTCAGAAAACCACAAATTTTAGGAGAAAGAGACTAAAAATATGAGACAGAAATCTTGACTCTCTGTGAAGATCTGGACTGTTGATAGGTATGGTAGATACTTGAAACATCATTTTAATTTAGAAATAATTTAAATCACTAAAAGCCTGATTTGATTTGGTATTTCTAATTTTGCATTTTCAAAGCAAAAGTACTCCAAAAATGGAAAAAAATCAGGAAAGGAATGAAAATTTCCAGTTTCCTTTGAATAGTAACACAACTGACACTTAATCTGTGTGTATCTCATGTTTGCACCCTGAAAAATATTAACAAATGTCTTTATTAAAGCTGTTATACACAAAAGTACAAAATACATTGATCATGAGGGATAGATGGAAAGTACTTTAGACATCCTACACAATTCAGCATAACAACTGTGTTTAGATGTCATAGTGTAGTAGGGCTTTCATAATTTTTTTATGTTAGTCAAATTTGAAGATAATGTTTGAACAAAATAGTTGTAATTTGCGGGACTACAGAGTTAAAACGCTACAATACATAAAAACTCAAACTAAAGTCTCTGAAGAATCAGAAAAAAACACTTTCATTTTCATGACCATCTTTTTAGAATGTTTAAAATCTACCACAGACTCACAGATATACACACACACACACACACACACACACACACACACACACACACACACACACACACACACACACACACGTGAAGCACTACAGGTGGCGTATATGTATTTGCTCACTCCTTTAATGTAGGTTATAATATCACACAATGATGCAACTGAAATTATTTGCACAGAAGTTAAGGCTGAACAAATCTCTGTTGCTTAAGAAATGTTTGGAGCTGATATTCCTGAATGTCAGGCAAAGCACTTTAATGAGACATTTTAATGAGCATTCTGCGTGTGAAGTAATTTATATACTGTGCTTTCATATCATCTCCGATCTGATTCTTATCAACAACCCATCTTCCTGATCTTGTATCTTAGCAACTAGCTCCCAGGGTCAGAGACAGAGTGATGCCCTGAAAGATTACTGCTTGGCTGAAGTCACCAATCAGTCAAGATTAACAAGCATTTTATTTTTGACTCCACACCTGATATTTTAAAACCAGTTTGAAATTTCAAGTTTACTTGTGGCATTTGATCTAAAAGTCTGATAGTAAGTTAGCAAACACTTGTTATATCAGAAAACATGGGGGAAAATGAATGAGGTATTACTACATGAGGCAGTTATTTTAAAGTAATAATTATCAGAGCAAAATGGTATGTGTTCACATGTGTCCATCATATGGTCTGGCACTGTTGATGTCAGTTATAAAATACAAGCATACAAGACACTGAATTGCTATAGTAAATAATCTGTCCCTGAATGTTTTTAAATCTAGTATGATGTAAAATATGATCTGCTGTTTTGTTTTGTTCTTGGCAGTAGAAGAAACATCTTACCAGTATCAAATGCTTACTTTGTTATGAATGACACAATGCATCAAAATACACAGTCACTATATAGGTAGTTAGCGAAAGTATTCTTGTCAGGAATTCTCCAGCTGTTGTACTTCTTTCAGTTTTTTTTTTGTCTGCATATTTGATTAGTGTTCTCATGACTTCAAGTTCCAACAGTGGAGGTAGATGTAATTAAGCTGTTAATTTCAGTACTCTAAGATGTAATAAAAGCACAACCATTACTGAATTCAGTAGCGTTTGCTGTAATGTTTTAGAGCAGGCTGTGAAATGGGGCTTCTGCCAAGATTACAAATCACAGGACTTTTAATGGCATCACTGCAAAAATAAGCTAAACAGACTTTAGAATGGTAATTGAATCATATAAATGGCTATGTTTTAATTGATATTCATTTGTTAATCTGATATAGCTAAAGGGCACAAAATACCTGTTTATGGGGTGAAATAGGAGCAATTATTTACATAATATAGCTGGTAGACATTACAGATGACATCAAACTGGCATACCCATGCGGGCCTCTAGAAGAACAAAATCTGTTTAACAGCAAAAATTACAGCATATTTCTGTTTTACTTATCCTCAGTTCTATTGTTTGTTTCTGCCAACCTTTCAAAAACTGAACATGCATGGGTTTAAGGAAGTGCCAGTCTCCCTTACAAGATGAAAGGCTACAATAAGTTTTTCAATAATAATTTAGCAGAGCCTGCAGTGTAACTCATGCATTCTGGGTCTTCTGCACAACGGATGTTCATCATTTTGATCACTGCAGCAGTAGCCTTAATTATATGAGGTATATCATCCAACAAGCTTGCAAAGCTTCAGGGCATCTTCCACACGCTCCCATCAGTTAGCTTGAGCAGAGCTGACTAAGAAGACAAGTTCAGCTGCCAAGCCCTTCAGAGCTTTCCTACTGCCAAATAATGTGCTCTTAAGAGGCTTTCGAGGATCAATGGACAGCTTGTGCTGTACCTTTGTTGGGTAAATATGTTCCCTTTGGTGAAAAATACTTCCATTTTAAAAAAAAATGTTTATTTTGTAACACTTTCCTGTTCAGAAAGATATTTTAAAGGTAAGAGTTTGTGTTTTAATACAGTGCCATGACACTGTAATGTACTTTTAAAGAAGAGCACTCTTTTTTGTCATATTAAAAGATGTTTAAAGTAATTGAAAAAAACATTTTTTTCTTTGGTGAAATTGTATTTATTTAACTTTTTGGTGCTGGGAAAGTGTTTTATAGTGCTTTTTACTGTTTAGTGTTTAATTCAGGCTATTGAGCCTTTTTATAAAGTCATTTTGTTAAAAGAAAGGGATACCTCTTTTTCTGGAGAGATTCAAGATCCTGAATCTGGACAGGAAGATGAAAGGACAGGTATAGGGTTTTCTCCTCAGATTTCTGATTTGGTTGAGACCTGAGTTTCTAAATCTTCCTGTGGGTGCTTGTTTCTCTTAGACTATTTACAGAATGCGCCAGTGTTTTCAGTGGGAGAACACACTGAGATTTCTCAGTCCCTTAGAAACTATTATGAGATGTTACAGAAGGAATTTCTAGAATCTACACCCTTTACTTCAGTTCTGTCAGCTTTGAAGGATGTGAGTTTGTTACCACAATTGCTAAAACAAAATGCAATTTTCCTGGCAATCATTCATCTGCCATAATAAGGCAGATAGGATGTATAAAGTTCCTCGTCTTTTAAGTTTTTATATACTCTTCCCAAACCTGACCCAGCAGCTATAGCTTTAGTTAATCATACTGCTGCTAAATATTTAATTAATTCTAGCCCTATTCTTTTTTATAAGGAATGGAAGGCTATTGATAAATATGAAAAAGGTATATACTTCTGCAACTTTGATTTTCAGGATTTCAAATTGTCAGGCTCATATGTTAAAGTTTGTTCTGATTAATTGTGAAAGTTTGAGGAATATTTTATCTGCAGATTCTTCCTGTGAGGAAAAAATCTGCTTTAAATAATTTAGTTACTTCTACTGTTACAGCTCATTGTTTACAGTGTGTGTATGGCTCAGCTGATATTTCTTCTAGGGCTATGGCCACTGGTACTGTTTTGAGGAGGCTTGCCTGACTGTGTTTTCAGAACCTCCCAGATGATGCTAAAATGAGATTTTAAATTCTCTTTTTTGACAGAGATTTACCTGCAGAGGTGATCAAAAAGTGTGATGAAAGAGGTGAGCTGATATAATGAATTTCCAAGATTTTGCAGCCCTCCTTTTACATTTTTTTCCTGAGGGATTCTCTAACTCCTCATCCAGTTCTACCAAAAAACAAATTAAACAGTCTCAACAAAATGCATGTCAACAGACACTTAAGATGAATTGGCAAGTGGGGTCCAAAAAGAATTCTGGAACCTCCAAATCAAGCCAGAATGAGTCTTTAAGGGACCTTGTCCCCCCACCAGCCTCCCATCCTGGCGGCCCCATGTCCCTTCAAGAAAGTCTGAATATCCACTTTTCTTTTTCGCAATGCTTATTTTCAGACAAATGTGTTCTGAAGATCACTCATCAAGGCTACAGATGGCAATGGGAGGAAATTCCTCCCTTCTAGTGGTTAATCCCTTATCCACCAGACCAGACTCTTTTATTTCCATCTTTCCCTCATGGAACCCAAACATAAACGGGCTCTATAATAACACAGAAGGCCTTTGGCTAACAAAGTTCGCAGATGACTGCAAACTAGGAACCATAGTCGAGTCTCCAAATGATGTGGAAATCCTACAGAAGGGCCTCGCTGAGACAGATGCCTGGTGTCAGAGCCATGGCCTCAAGCTCAATGCCAACAAGTGCATTGTCATCCCCTTTGGTAAAAAATCTGTACCTATGAACTACTACATAGACAGCAGTCTACTTAACACCGAATGTGTGATAAGAGACCTTGGGACCCAGGTGGGCAGTAGTCTGTCCTTTGATATTCACATTGCCACAGTAGTCAGGAAGTCCTTCTACATGGCACACCTCATCATAAAAGGGTTCTCATCCAGGAAAAAAAGAGGTCATTGTTCCCCTCTACTCGACACTCATTAGACCCATTATAGAGTACAATGCCCCTTTTGGAATGTACCTCACAAGACATCTGCAGCAGCTGGAAAGGTCACAGAAGTACCTCACAAAGAGGATTACTGGCCTCAAACAGATGCCCTACACTGACCATCTCAAAAAACTCCAGCTTTACTCTGTAGCATATTGCCTACTCCGAGGTGATCTCTGCCTAACATATAAAGCTATGTCAAACCCAGAGCTGTTGGACATACTACACCTAAAGAAATCCCAATCCCACCAAGCTACACGCTCTAGGGGACCTAAACCTTGTCACCACAATAAACAGGACATGCTGGAGGGATAGAATCCTGTCCCAGAGACTTCCCATACTCTGGAACAGGCTACCCATCTATGTCAAGCAAAGTTCTTCATTAGTACTCTTCAAGAAAAATCTTGATGAGTGGATGGGAAATAGGAAATACACCCTGGAGATAACTTCTGTGTCTCTGCTTGACAGTGGCACAGAAAAATATCTTTCTTGGGTGGCGTAAGCCAGGGAACCTTGTTGGCTAGGCTTACGTAGGCCTTCAGGCTGATAGCCTGGTACCTACCTATGAACCTATGAACCTATGCTGTCCCAGTGTGTGACAGAGCCAGCTCATCTTTTGCATTTGGGGAAATGTTTTTATTCAAGGATGCTTTTAGTGCTCAAGAAAGACAATGCTTGGAGGCCTGTTCTGGAGCTTTCTTTCCTACACCTGTTTGTGATAGTGCCCAAATTCAGTATGATGTCACTTCACAACCTATTACCTCTTCCTCCTCATTCAAGTTTCCTGGTAATACCAGAATTAAAAGATGCTTATTATCACATTCCTATTCATCCAAACTTCAGATGTATCTTAGAGTTTTGTGTGTTTGGGTCACATTTTCAGTTCTCTGCCTTACTCTTTGGACTATCCACTGCAGCAAGAATATTCACAAACTATCTAGCTCTAGTTATAACTCATTTGCAGGTTACAGGGTATAATGACTTACTTATCTTTGCAGAGTCTTTTTCAAAGTATCAGGAGTCCTTACACAAATTGGGATTCCAAGAAAACATTCAAAAATCTTTTTTGACCTATTCACACAGAACTGTGCTCCAGGGGCATCACATTTACCCCTCAGTTTGAACAGCTTTTCTTCCACGGAAGAAAAGTAGATCTTAGTACCTAGATCTATTTATAAGGTTTTCAACTCAGACTTTGGTCACTGTGAGGGAATATCTTAACATGTTAGGTTTCATGGCATCTAAGATTCTTATAATACTCATGGCAAGACTCCACATGAGAAATATTCAATGATATTTAAAGTTTCTTTGGTTGAAGCACCAATATCCAATGTCTTTTCAAATCCCAGTGCTGGCATTTGCCAGAAGAGAAATCCCTTTGGTGGAGAAGGCAGATATACTTAAATCCAGGTTTCCTCTTCTCCATCCATGTTGCAAAGCAGTCAGTCACCACAGGCATATCCGACTTTGCTTGGGGAGCAGTTGTAGTAGGGATAAAGTGCAAGATGTGTAGGACACCAAGGACAAAAGCAAGCACATAAATATAAAAGATATGCTTGCCCTGATCAATGCACTAAACTCTCAGAATTATCTTTGGTCCCTAAGACATCTTGAAGTCGTTACAGGCAATACCAAATTAGTGTTGCACATCAACAAGCAAGGGGGAACCAGGTCATATCCCCTTTGCAGACTAGCCAAGCCGTTCACAGCACAGTCTCATTCTACAGGCATCCTACATTCTGTCAGATCAAAACTGTGTGACAGACAAGCTAAGCAGTACAAGGGCAGATCATTTTGAATGGAAACTAGATTAGTAGGCCTTCCACAATTTGATCTTTCTGTGAGGAGTTCCACAAATAGACATATTTGCCACCCCCCTGAAAATCAGCCGGGAATATTCTACTCCAGGACTCCATGCAGGAAGGCCTGGAAGACAAATGCCATTTCTTTTCTTTTGACAGGAATATTCTTGTATGCTTTTCCACCCTTTCCACTGATATCCGGTGCAGTTCTGAATATTCAGAAGGAATTCCCCAATATCATTGTGGTCACTCCCTTTTAGCTCAGGCAGCTGTGGTTCTTCCTTATTTTGGAAATGGCCAGGAGCAACTACCACAAGCTTCCTCACAGACTGGATCTACTTACAACAGAACAGTGGTGTTTGATGCATCCTGACACCAATCAACTTAACTGCCTGCCTGGATCATAGGGTCTTCCTTTCCTTTAGGCACCTGTTTACTGACAACATGCAGCAGGTACTAACTGAGGCATAAAAGCATGCTACTAGAAAATCAGATATTAGTAACTGAAAAAAAGTGTTCTAGTTGGTGCCAGCAGCATAAGCAGCACCTACTCAGGGTTAGTTGTTCTCTAGTTTTACAACATTCATGTGAATTACTATCCTATGAACTTTCCTACTTCTCCATCAATGTTCATTTATTGACCATTTTAACATGTCTGCCAATGGATCTTCCACTTTCAATTCATTCTCACATCAAAATATTTTTGAAAGTGGTTTTGCATACGAGATCTCCAAGAAGACTGGTGGCCCCTAGTTGGGATATTAATTTTGTGTTAGAGAAGCTGACACTTGCTCCATTTGAACCACCTAACTTGGTTGACTTGAGGTTTTTAACATGGAAAATAGTTTTACTGACTTCTCTGACCTCTACAAGAAGAGTGTCTGAGTTGCAAGGTCTTATGGTGAGTCAACCCTATCTCATTTTCCACAGATACAAGGTTTCTTTCAGAAGTAGTCCTTCTTTTATGCCAAAAGTGGTATCTGAGTTTACTTTAAACCAAACTACACATCTCTCTCTCTCTTTTCTTTCCTAAACCAAAAGTAGAGGGAGAGAGGATACTCCATACCATAGATGTCCACCAACAACTCAAGCACTATGATGACAGAAGTAAATCTTTCAGATCTTCAGATCAATTGTTCATTTCTTGTGAAATTAAGGAGGGACAACCTGTGTCAAAACAGACTATTTCCAAATGATTATCTAAGGCTATTACATTTTGTTATACTCACTACAAAAAAAATATTCCAGGCAGGGCCAAGGCCCACCCTACTAGGCCCTTGGTTTCATTGGTGGCTTTTTGGAAAGGGTTGGATTCTAGAAGTATTATAGAAGCTATAACTTGGTCTTCTGGATATAATTTTACAAAGCACTATAAGCTTGATTCCTTCTCTATGTCTAGAGCAGGCTTTGCTCGGACTATTAAAGAATTAGAATTAAGAATTAAAGAATAATGATGGAGAACAGTCTTTGTTTTCCTCTGCACATGCTTCCACTACTTTTATTTCCTCTGGAGAAGAGGATATGCATGCTGTGAATAAAAATTACTTTCTGCCACTTCCTGAACCCCAGAATGGGGTTCAGCATCAACAGAACTTTCGGAACAGCACAAGTACTCAGAGCAAGAAATGCCAGAGAGAGAGAGAGGGACAATATAATGGACATTGGCAACAACAACCCCAGCAGTTCCCACAATGGAAAAGGGGTAAATGGTAACTATCATTCATATATTAATTTGTCTGATTTTGTTCTTGATGACTGTGAAAAGGCCATTTTAGAATGTAGACTTAAATTCATTCCTGTTGTTATGCCATGTATTCATTAGGTAAGGTGTGACATTTTTAGATTTATTAGGAAACTGCAGCTTAAAGTATTGTTTAATGGTAAGATGGCTTCTTTAGATTCTGATTCAGATGATAATGATTCTGATTCGGATATGGATAGCTTTTACTCTTGTGTATCAGATGAAACATCTAATGCTTATTATGCATTTGATACTAGCATGATTTCTGCAAAAAGCAAGTTTGTTCCTATTTTTAACAATGAGAAGGTGTTACAATTGTACAAGGTGTTAAATTTTTCAGTAGAACAAGGAATGTATGAGTTTCTGGGGAATGTTAATAACATCATATATAATTTAACAAAAGCTGAATGGTCTGCTCTGGTAGCTCTCAGCAAAACAAGAATCTTATTTTTAAGACCTCTGATAAAGGCAGCAAACTTGTTATTATGGATGTAACCCAATATTTGGATATGTGCTGTAGACCCCTAAATGATGACAATGTTTATCTGAAGGTCCCTTTTTCTGTGTACAGGTCAGCTATTAGTGAGTATGTGGACCTGACTGGAAAGGGTGTAAGACTGGGGTATATTTCCTCTGATGATGCTAAAAACAAATTTGGTGTGGATGGTGCTGACATTGCATGTTTTTATTGTTTGCCCAAAATACACAAAAGTCTGTTGAACCCACCTGGATGCCCCATAGTATCGGGGACTAAATACTTTGCTCATAATATTGGATGTTTGTTACACCAGCTGTTACTAGCCTGGGCCTAGAGGGTTACAAACTAAAGTACATAGAACATTTGATGGAATTAACCAATATCTAAAAGTTTCCAGTTGTCACCCCCCCCCCCCCCATATACTATTGAAGCCCTCCCCTATAGGGAAATGGTACGGATTAGTAGGTTAGTAGGTTATGTAATGACCCTTTAGAACTTCAGGAGGAAATGCTGAGAACAAGCCTAATGTTTGAATCTAGGGGCTATAGTAACTCGATTATTGACAGAGCAGTTACCAAAGTAAAAAAGTGGGAGAGAGACAGTTACCCCAGGTGCAAAAAAGTTGGTAATACATGTGATGGAAGTCAGACTGACATTTATTTTGTATCTACTTATAGTTGCTTTAGTGGCATTCTAACAGGTTTGGAGAAATACTATTGGCAGTACATGCAATGTAATGGAGATTCTCAGTTATGGTTAACTGAGAAACTTAAATTCTTATATAGGGTGGGGAAAAGTCTAAAAAACTTTCTAGTGAAAGGTACATTTATTATGCCTAATGTTCATGTATATAATTTGAGAGTTAACTTTGGCACCTATGTATGTAATATATATAAGGCTTGTAAACATATTGTGAATAGTTTTGGGAATATTGGTGAATGTAGATTTGCATTGAGAAGTTTTTCAAATGTGATACCACTGGTATAATCTAAGCCCTTAAATGTCCATGTAACAAGGTTTATATTGGCCGTCTCAGACAGCGTTCAAAGTAAGACTTCTTGAGCATATAAGAGATATAGAAAACTTTAAAGAAACTACTGTGGCAGTTCATTTTCACCAAGCACATCAGGGTTCATCGGTGGGTTTACAAGGCACCATTTCAGAAAAAGTGGATGGTAATAATTGTGAATTTACTGACACTTATTTTAAGGATAAAAGATTATATAAAGAAGCCATCTATATTCTTAAATTTGATACTCGTATACCTAATGATATGAATTCTGAACTTAATTGGAGAGTTCTCCTTTAATTATGGTTGTGATTTTCTTTAATTGAATTTTTATTGAATAATCGATTGTGCTTTTTATATGGAGCATTTTTTTGGGTGTGTTTTCTCCTTTAAAGGTATTCCAGCCAAGACATCAAAGAGTGAAGAGAGTGAATTAAATACTTCTGGATTCTACTGGGATACTGGTCTTTTGGTTGTTTCTTTATTTTATTTTGTATTAATTGTGTATTATTTTGCAAGGACTATTGTCTAGGGTCTCCTGGACTCTTCTCTTTCCACCTCCCAAACATAGTAAGCTAGGGATATCTACCCATATAGCTAAGGCTACTGCAGCACTGATCAAAAGGACGAACATAGTACAGTTATGTAACTGTAAATGTTCGAATGAACATTGCTGCAGTAACCCCTCTCTTTGTCTTGCCTCCATCTGCCTTGTTTTTTGGTGTGTTGCTTATGCCAGGATGTGGGAATTTTTTTTTTTGTTATTCCATCTTTAGCTCTTTCAAGGCTCAGCTTTCCATTCTCTGTTGGCATGAAAGTTCTGAGGGGCTTGGTACCAAAACCAGGAGTGTGTGTGTGTGTGTGTGTGTGTGTGTGTGTGTGTGTGTGTGTGTGTGTGTGTGTGTGTGTGTGTGCCTGTGTGTGTGTGTGTGTGTGTGTGTGTGTGTGTGTGTGTGTGTATGTGTGTGTGTGTGTATGTGTGTGTGTGTATGTCCGTGTGCGCACGCGCGTGTGTGTGTGTGTGTGTGTGTGTGTGTGTGTGTGTGTGTGTGTGTGTGATCGAGTTGTATGGTTCTGTTCCATAGCAAACTTTAGATATGTGCACAAAATAGAATGTTACTGAAATTTAAGCCACTGTATATGCACCAATTCAAATCTGTCATATTCCTGTTTGCTGGCAGTCTGCAGACATTAGAGAACAATATTTTAAGATGAATGAGTAATGCAACTTTTTCTGCTACTTATTCAGTAATAATCACTTTCTTACATTTAAAACAAAAACAAAACACAGCATAATACAGATAACGAATTAAATAAATAAACAAACAAAAAGATAAATAGATACATAGATAGATAAATCTAAACTTAAAACTCACTTACTTTTCACAGGTATAATCAGAAAGGGAAGAAATGTTAAGTAATGGCAAATCAATACTATAATTAATGTTTCAAATGATTACTTTTGTTAAAAATAAATCATACAGACTTCTCTTTTACTATTTATACCTGACTTGTTTTACATTCAGCTATGTATTTAATAAAGCTATTCTTGAAGACAGTGGTGTAGTCAATTGCTACAACAAGAAAATGACATAATGATTGAGATAACAATACATCGTCATAATATATAAAACAGACAGTGTTTTGCAAGACAAGGAGAACTATACAAAATGGTGCACAAAAATTAAATGTAACACAAAATAAAACCATATCCCAGTATTAACAAAGACAAATGCACAGGCCATTTTCAAAGCACTATAATGCCCATCAGGACCACACATTTTATGATGTGCTATGCAAAAAAAAAAAAAAAACAAGTTTAAGAATTCCTGCACAACCATTGATGAAGTAGAATCTTCAAACAACTGATAGAGTTTATGAATTAGGGCAAAATCTCATTGAACACATTTTTTAGGATTGGGTTAATCCTGATTCAGCTATGGATGGGAACTGATTATTAATATACACTGGAATTACTGAGAAAACCAACAAAAACATATTTCTTACCCTTTATTAAGTAGATCAATTGAAACATCACCCTCTTTTCCTGAATGGACTCTCTGGACTTACAAAGAAGCAGTTGTGTCATCTATCATCTATCCATAGTAAGCATCCTCATGTTTCTGTAGATTTATCTGCAGTGAAGGGACGCTTCTGTAGTTTTTAGTACTGCTGGTTTAGCATTTAAGAATCATAACTGCATTTTCCTTCTTTGACCGCTGGATTCACAAAATCCTGCACGGAGTGCAAGATTGGTTTAGGAGCCCAGGCAGGCAATATGCCTGCCGTGCGATCCAGGAACAGCCTGCAGGGGCGTGCACGACTGCTCCTGCACTAATCCTGCACGGACTAAGCCCTGGTATGCAAATCACCCCATTTGCAGGTGAAAGACATGCAAATGAGGTGATTTTGCAATCCAGGAAGCTTGCAACAGTCTGTGAAAGACTAGTGCTATCCGCAGAAATGTACTCGGTTAGTAACCGAGTACAATCCTGCAAAATCCAAAATGGAGCTATGACAGCTCCAAAGAAAGACTGCATATCATTGAGGAAGCATGCCAATGGCCAAGTATAAGGCCATTGGCATTGCAAACAATCCAAAAAATAAAAAAATCAACTTTTATTTTATTTTCATCGATCTCGGCTATTTAAGCATAGGGCAGCGGCGCGCAAACGGGATCGGGGAAAAATAAAATAAATCTAAAATAAGCATTCTAACTAAAATCAGTATTCTGCCATGCAAGTCAATGGCAGGCAGAAGACAACCTGGCCAGTGAGTAGTGGTCGCTAATGGGGGAGGCTCAGTGTGAGATATGTAACTATGCATTAGCAGGCAATCCTATGCAAATGAGGGGAAGGATAGTGAATCCCAGTTTTGCCCAACATTTGAGGCAGGTCCCAACAGTGTAAGAGTATGAATAGCTGGGTGCAAGACTAGGAGGAAGGTGACATCATGGGGGTGTGTGTCAGGCATACTGTAAGTGGATTGGATGCCTGTGGCTCGGGTTTGCTCCTAGCTTAGCACAGCTAAGCAAGGGGGTGTGTCTAAACCTGCCTAGCACTCTTTACAAAGTGTAAGTGGGTGTGTGTGTCGCACACCGGCTTTTACAGGAAGAAAAAAGAAGTTAAACCAGGAAATAGCAGCAGTATGCACATTTGAGCACTCTGCGCGGCGTGCACATGGTTTTAAACAGGGAGGCAATGGGAAGGGAAAACAGCAGTAGGAAGGTAATCAAGGAGAACTAGTGTAGATAGCAGGTGAAACGTATCAGAATCAGCCAATTACACAGGCAGCAGACCAGCCCAGCTGAGAATACTACTATAAACTAAGCAAACACCTTCCCCTCTGGTTTTTCCCACACTCTACACCACCGGTGTATACAAGCAGGGAAATTTTAAGAAACAAACCTACAAAATGAGAAGGGCTGCAGCAGGCAACATAGAACAACATGTGCAAGAGGCTGAGGGTGGTGAGGATGTGAATGCTGCCGAACAACTCACAGTGAGGAGACGGAGAAGAGTGTACAGACCCAGGATAACCTACCAGGGGCTACATGAGCTGGAGATAGTGGAGCACTATAGGGTGGACAGAGACCTCCTACAGCAAATTGTTGAGCTGTGCCGGCCATACCTGACACACCAAACTGACCGAGGGGAACCCATCCCAGTGGATACCAAGGAATGTGTAGGCCTAGGTATACTTGCCACAGGTACCTCCCAAAGCACAACTGGGGATATCATGGGGATCTCACAGGCATCAGCATCCAGAGTATTCCACCAGTTCCTGGATGCCTTGTCAGCACATGCCAGTGAGCACGTATATTTCCTTAACACCTGTCAGGTGTTGACCAGCAATATGCGTCTCTTTCACCAAATAGCAGAATACCCTGGGGTAGTGGGTGCTATAGACTGCATGCACATATGCATCAAAGCACCACCCAGTGAGCAGAGTAGGGCCTACATCAACCGCAGGGGCATCCCCTCCATCAACTGCCAGGTCATATGTGATGCCCAGGGCATTATAATGAATGTGTGTGCTGTCTGCCCGGGAAGCTATGATGATTCCTACATATGGCATCTGATGATCTGTACCAGAGATTTGACAATGGGGACATCCCCTACGGTCACCTAGTGGGGGATGCTGGGTACACACGGAGCCGTGGCTGATGACACCCATCAGAAATGCACACACACCTGAACAACAATGCCATAATGAGGCACACGTACAGGCCAGACATATAATAGAGTGTATGTTTGGGATGCTCAGGTCACAGTTCCAGTGTCTGGACACATCTGGTGGAACCTTGCAGTATTCACCAGCTACATGTATCCATATTGTTATGGTATGTGCTATGCTACACAATATGATCCTGCAGAAACAGGTGCAGCAGGAACAGCATGGGACAGGGCCACACAGCCCGCCCACCAATGCCAAGGCCTGCACAGGCACAGAGTGATCCAGAGGAGGAACAACCTGAGCCTGCCCCAGTAGGCAGAAGGAGGCGTGCCCAGTATGCCCACTATAATAAGCCAAAGGTAGACAGACATACACAGATGTGTGGAAGAGGGTGACTGTGACAAGGAGCCATCCAGGCCTGTCCCACCCAGCACACAGCCAAAGCACCCAAAACACATGAGGTGCAGATTTCACTTACTGCAGATACTAGCCACCAGTATCTGTCAGCATTACAGACTATGTGGTGCATATGTTTTAAATCCAGGAAGTTCAAATGCTCGGCAGTTGGTTGTACCACAGCAACTCACATAAATCCATGCTGTAAAGGATGAAATGACTAATCCACAGCTATAGTGGACCGTTTATTCAAAAAACATCACGAACAGCAAACACCGTTAAAACCAGCAGCAGAAACCTTGACATCCACTAAAACACTAAAACAATACACTGAGCAAACGAATTTACCCGGGTTTTGTCCGATATGACAAACTTCTTCAGAATACAATTCTCAAATGTTACCTACTTTAAATACACAGGTCCCACCCCAGTTTTAAATTAATCAATATATCAATTAATGGTTTTAAAGACTCCCTTTTGTAGCAGGCCACCAATTCTATATCATACTGGCTTTACTTAGACTTCATTATGTATCAGCATATATTTTTGTATACATATATATATTTTTGTGTACACATTGATGTGTAGATTTTCCTTATTATTACATCCTAGGTATTCTTATGTGTGCACATTATAATATATAAAATATTTAATATTACTGATGTAACATTAACATATACTATTATGAAGCTAGTATGAGTTCTATGTTCAAGGACCCACATTCATTTTATCTTACATAAATTCTATAAATTAAATGGGTACACATATTTAAACATGAACAAAAATAAAATAAAAATAAAAATGAAAATAGAACTACTAAAATTAAATGTGAATATATATTCACATAAAATACCATTAAACAATGCATTTCATAAAAAGTTTCATCACATTGACCATCATGTTAAAATAAAAAATACATAAATTAATAACCAATTAATTATTGATAAAGGTATTTAATTTCAGGTTAATGTGTTCTACCCTTGATATGATTGTTGTTCAGTATGGGTTTAATGCTACAATATTCGTTTAAACCTGGCCAATTGTAGGCATTTAGTAGTATTTGCCATTTTAATTCATTAATATCTAGATCATATTTTGTGTGTTTTCCACATACATCATATTCAATATGCTGGATGACACAAAATTTAAAAGTATGGCTTTTGTTTTGTTGTATGTGTCTAGCTAAGGCATTCGTTGTTCTCATGTGTTGGACATCTAGCAGATGTTCCTTAATTCTATTTCTAAAATGCCTGCTAGTTTTGCCAATATAGAATGCCTTACAGTCTTGACATAATGCAACATAAATAACATTGGAAGTAAAACAATTAAAATGTTCATTTACCCTAATGTTGTAATGGTTAACCATAAGTCTATTACCTGTACATTGAATGTGTTTACAGACAGTACACCTCCCACATTTAAAATTGCCCACTTTCCTATTTGTTTTTATCTTGGTTGAATGTATATTACTTTCAAAAAATTCCTTAAGGGACGTGTCTTTTTTGTATACAAATTTAAGTTGTCCTTGAAATATCTGCCCCACATTATTATCATCTGTTAAGATCCCCCAATTTCTCCTAATGATATTCCTGATGATGTCATAAGTATCATCAAATACAGAAATATATAATGGTAATTGATGTTTTTCGATTTTGTTATTGTTTGTGTTGTTACTGTTATACCCATGGCTCAATATAGGCTCATAGATTCCCATAAGTCTTTTGTTTTTAACTTCTTCAAGTATTTTCTCACAAAAAGCCTCCGGGTATCCCCTATTAATAAACATTGTTGCCATAAATTTTATTTCTTTAATAAATTCATCCTCCTCACTGACCATTCTGGCCGCCCTGACCATCTGGCCTTTGACCACAGCTTTCTTCTGGTGGTCAGGGTGCCAGCTGTCATAGTGGAGGTAAGAATTTGAAAAAGTTGATTTCCTGAAGATGTTAGATTTTAAACTACCACTACCTTTATTATGTATAATTTTAACATCCAAAAATGTAGTTTCTTCGACACCAATGGTATGTGTGAATTTTAAAAAACGAACATTGTTGTTAATATATTCCAAGAAAGTATTTAATTCTTTTTCATCCTGGTCCCAGATGATAAAAATATCATCTAGGTATCTTAAATACATTTTAATGTGTTTCCAAAATCCACTTTTAAATACAAAATTTTGTTCCCAGTATGTCATTATAAGGTTTGCATACATGGGGGCACAGGCTGCCCCCATGGCTACTCCATCAGTTTGTTTATAATAGTTCCCTTCAAAATGTATGAAATTATTGTGCAACACAATGTCCATAAGATTAATTAGTGTGTTGATTTTGGTTTGTTCATATATTTTGGACTCAAATATTTGTTCCTCTAGCTTATTAATCCTATGTCGTGTGGAATGCATGTAAACAAATTACATACATCTACTGTGACAAAAATGTCCCCATTGTTCATTTTGATTTGATTTAACCTTCCCAGAAAATCCCAAGAGTCTTTGGTAATATAAGGATATTTTACTAGACATTTCTTAAAATGATGGTCCAAATATTGTCCAATGAAGCATGTTTTGCTTCTCTTACCATCAACTATTGGTCTGAATTGCAAGTTATTCAGACCCTTATGAATTTTAGGTATTCCAAAAATTCCACTTATTACTGGGTAATCATTCTTTAAAAAAGTATATTCATCCTCTGAAATTTCTCCCTGCATCAACATGTCTTCCAGTAAGTTGTCAATTCTTTGGTTAGCTATATAAATTTCATTTAAGCTGACTTCTGAATATGATTCACTAAATAACATAGTTGTCATATAGGATATATAATCCCCTTTATCCGTTATGACAACCCCACTACCTTTATCGGGTCTCATTATTCTGATGTCCTTAAGTCCCAATATATAGTCAAGTATGTTTTGTTGTTCTTTTACCATATTGGTATGTATAGGTTGTTTGTATTGCCTATAAAAGTTCCTTATGTCCCTTTCAGTTATTTTCTCAAAAAGGGCTACTTTTTCATGGGTTGGGGGGTTGAACACACTAGGTTTAGTCAGTTTATTGTTATATTGAGGAAACATATTTTCATTAGATGTATTGTTGAAAAAAGTTTTTAAATTCAGTTTCCTAATGAATAATTTCAAATCAATAATAGAGCTAACCAATCTACCCTTCCGACATGGTACAAAGTTGAATCCCATTGAGAACAAGTTTGCATGTTCCTTACTCATAACATTCTTCGAGTAATTAAATATTTTAAAATCACCTTGAGTATTTGTTGTTATTGTCGGATTACTCAAAAATTCACTCTGGGTTGGTTCAGAGCCAATGCTTGAAAAGGACTGAGAGCTTTCATTAAAGTATTGTTCAGGATTCAAATCAATATGAAAATTGATGGGAATGATCATACCTGTGCATATCTGGGGTATAGAATTCTTCTCCCCCACTGTTATATTTAAATCATTGTATTCTAATCTGTTTTCATATGTCAGATTTTGTTCTTCTATTGTGTCCATAATTTCATATGTAGAAAGATTTAATAATGTATAATCCCCCTCATTTAATTCCTGCATTTCTTTTCTCATCGTTCTATTCCTCATATCTACTGATGTCCTATCATTATGTGTGCCTTGACAGCAATGAACTGTTCTTACTTTATATGGGGTTGTAATTCCCTGTGAAGCGGAACATTTATCATAATTATTGTTTGAATCATTTAAATACATTTCGGCATTTTGATCATACTGTCTTGTAGTTTCTAAATTCATATTATTTTCCAAACTGTTACTTAAACCATTAATGACGTACTCATTCATACCATTAGTTATGTCGCCATTCAAAGCATCATCCACACATATTTCTATGTTCGTTTCCCCAAGGTTGACTATGAGGTCTACATAGTTACCGGTCTGTTTTCTATGATGTGGGATATGTATCTGATTGTCCGTTCTTCGTTGAAAGGAACCACAAATGTTAAAGTTGTCCTTGTTCAAACTTTGATCCCTATGGAAATGGAAATGGGGGATGTCATATCCGTAAGGTATGGGGTGCCCATTCAATGACCCCAACATGTCGAGTTTGTTGCCAATGTTGTCAGTATCTTCCCCGCTGACTATCTGCGGTTCTTCCAACCATGTTTGTCGTTTTTTGACAAAAAATCTTTTTTAGGTCGCGCCCCTGTATTCCTTTGATCTCCAACTTCCGTATTATGTCCTCGGTTGAAGAGCCTCTCAGAACGCCGAACCCCATCTTCATTACATCCACCATAAGTTTCACCATTATTGTGTTCTTCATTGTGTTCTCCGTCGGAAATGACATCGTTCATTTCCGGTTCTGATCTTTTCCGCCCTTCTTGGCACTGGTTACCGTGACTACGAGTGGAACGTTTAGTTTTTGGATAAACATCCCCAATCTCATACCTGTGGATGTCTCTTGTTATTTTTGAAAGTTTTTTGTTATACAGGATGTCACAGGTATGATCCACATCCCGTATAATGTGGGTATAGTTCGTGTAAAATTGCTCAAACATTAGGTCCTGGCTAATGTTGAGATTTAAACAGTCTAATTCTTTAAGTATAATGTAACAAGCACGCTAGCTACACACAATAAAGGGTATCCTCCTCCGTAGTACAATACATAAACTCACTACCAACTTCTCAATGTAAATTGCCTGGAATAGAGTAGTCGGACCACGAATCCACAAAAAAGAAGAATTTAATAAAACACTGCAAACCAATAGAATATACAGCAAACAAGATTGATCTGATGAAGTCTATTTTGACGAAAGCGCGCTCAATCTTGTTTGCTGTATATTCTATTGGTTTGCAGTGTTTTATTAAATTCTTCTTTTTTGTGGATTCGTGGTCCGACTACTCTATTCCAGGCAATTTACATTGAGAAGTTGGTAGTGAGTTTATGTATTGTACTACGGAGGAGGATACCCTTTATTGTGTGTAGCTAGCGTGCTTGTTACATTTTACTACAAATTCTTTAAGTATATTCTCTATCCTCAGGTTATTGTGTTTGATCATGATTTCCATAAGCTTAATACCTGTGTCATTAAACAATTCATGTAGTTCATCCAACATATTGATATTGTCATCACAGCCGTTAGGGTATCTCCAAAGGCGCAAACCTTTGGGGACCATGTTAAGCTCGATGTTTTTTTGTAGGTAACTGTTCTCCAACTGAATTCTCTTAAATTTAAAAAGTTTCATTTCAAAAGCCTTTAACATGTCTTGCATTGATGTGTTACTGTGTTTTGGTGAAAGAATTCTGGATTTGTTCCCCATATTGAACGAGTAGTTGTTATTTCGCCATAATGAGGCACACGTACAGGCCAGACATATAATAGAGTGTATGTTTGGGATGCTCAGGTCACAGTTCCAGTGTCTGGACACATCTGGTGGAACCTTGCAGTATTCACCAGCTACATGTATCCATATTGTTATGGTATGTGCTATGCTACACAATATGATCCTGCAGAAACAGGTGCAGCAGGAACAGCATGGGACAGGGCAACACAGCCCCCCCACCAATGCCAAGGCCTGCACAGGCACAGAGTGATCCAGAGGAGGAACAACCTGAGCCTGCCCCAGTAGGCAGAAGGAGGCGTGCCCAGTATGCCCACTATAATAAGCCAAAGGTAGACAGACATACACAGATGTGTGGAAGAGGGTGACTGTGACAAGGAGCCATCCAGGCCTGTCCCACCCAGCACACAGCCAAAGCACCCAAAACACATGAGGTGCAGATTTCACTTACTGCAGATACTAGCCACCAGTATCTGTCAGCATTACAGACTATGTGGTGCATGTGCCAGCTGTGTAACATGACTGTACAAGGAAGTAGTCATCTAGCAGCTGTATACATGTACCTGTGACATATGACCCCGTGTGTGCCCACATGTGGCATGTCAACCCCTAGATGGATGGGTTATGGTCCATGCACACACCACCCTCCCCATAGCCCTATTATGACAAGCCTGCTGAGGTCATCCAATGTGAAATACACCTTTGGGAGAGTTGTAGCCCATAACTGCGTACTGCTGTAGTGTGATAAACTAGTTAAGTAGGAGTCTTAACCTCCGGCTTAGCAACTGTGTATGTGTGTGTGTGTGTGTGTGTGTGTGTGTGTGTGTGTGTGTGTGTGTGTGTGTGTGTGTGTGTGTGTGTGTGTCTCTGTCTGTCTGTTGGTCTCTAACTGTGTATAGAGCACTGCTGTTTAGGGTACTCACACTTCTTACAATTCATATACTCATCTTTGACAAGGCTGCTGTCACCCACCTAGAAATACACCTCTGGGAAGGTTGTAGCCCAGTAATTTCTGTAGCACATCCTGTAACTGCATTCTGCTGTAGTGTGATAAAGTAGTTAGGTAGGAGTTCAAACCTCAGACTTGGCAACTGTGTGTGTGTGTGTGTGTGTGTGTGTGTCTGTCTGTCTCTGACTGTGTATAGAACAATGCTTTTTAGGCTACTCACACTCCTTACAATTCATCTACTCAACTTTGGCAAGGCTGCTGATGTCACCCACCTAGAAATACACCTCTGGGAAGGTTGTAGTCCAGTAATCTCCATAGCACGTCCTGTAACTGTGTACTGCTGTAGTGTGATAAAGTAGTTAGGTAGGCATTCTAACCCCAGACTTGGCAACTGTATGAGTCTGTGTGTGCATTTGTGTGTGTTTGTCTCTGACTGTGTATAGAGTAATGCTTTTTAGGGTACTCACACTCCTTACAATTCATATACTAAACTTAGGCAAGGCTGCTGATGTCACCCACCTAGAAATATACCTCTGTGAAGGTTGTAGCCCACTAATCTCCACAGTGCATCCTGTAACTACATGCTGCTGTAGTATGATAAAGTACTTAGGTAGGAGTTCTAACCCCAGACTTGCCAAGTGTGTGTGCATGTCTATCTGACCCTGTCTGTGGAGAGATCAATGCTTTTTAGGGCACTCACACTCCTTACAATTCATATACTCAACTTTGGCAAGGCTGCTGATGTCTCCCACCTAGACATACACCTCTTGGAAGGTTTTAGCCAGTAATCTCTGTAGCTTGCCCTGAAACTGTGTACTGCTGTAGTGTGATGTAGAACTGTGGTAGGGTTCCATCCCCACCCATGGCAGTTCTGGATGTTTTGTGTGTGTTTCAATGTCTGTGTACGAGCAATGCATTATAGGCTAGTCACACTCACTACATTTCAAATGGCCTACTTTGGCAATCCTGCTGATGTCATTCATTGTGAAATACACCTTTGGGGAAGGAGTTCTCTAATAATCCCCATGGTGCGTCCTATAACATCTCCATGCTGTAGTGTGATATAGACTTCTGTTAGGGGTTCTATACCCACACGTCAGTTGTGGCTGTTTTGTGTGTGTCTCACTGTCTGTGTAGGGAGCAATGCATTTTAGGCTAGTCACACACAGCACATTTAAAATGGCCGACTTTGGCAATCCTGCTGATGTCATTCATTGTGAAATACACCTTTGGGGAAAGAGTTCTCTAGTAATCCCCATGGTGCGTCCTATAACAGCTCTATGTTGTAGTGTGATGTAGAATTCTGTTACAGGTTTTATACCCACACATGTCAGTTGTGGATGTTTTATGTGTGTCTCACTGTCTGTGTAGGGAGCAATGCATTTTATGCTAGTCACAACAGCACATTTAAAATGGCCTACTTTGGCAATCCTGCTGATTTCATTCATTGTGAAATACACCTTTGGGGAAGGAGTTCCCTAGTAATCACTGCGGTGCGTCCTATAACAGTTCCATGTTGTACTGTGGTATAGACATCTGTTAGGGGTTCTATACCCACACATGTCGGTTGTGGATGTTTTTGAGTGTCTCATTGTCTATGTAGGGAGCAATGCATTTTAGGCTAGTCACACACAGCACATTTAAAATGGCCTACTTTGGTAATCCTGCTGATGTCATTCCTTGTGAAATACACCTTTGGGGAAAGAGCACTTCAGTAATCTCCATGGTGTATACAATAACTGTGTAGTGCTGTAGTGTAATAAACTAGTTAGGTAGGGGTTCTACTCACAGACATGACAGGTGCATGTGTGTGTTTGTAACACGTATCCTGAGTGGAGGTGGTTATGAGTGTCTGACACCAGTGGCCAATGTGGAGTGGGTTTTGCATATTTCTTATATGGTGGCCCTACTGTATATCCCAATGTCCACTGTACAGGGATAACAGATGTGAAATAGCTGAGAGGATGGGGTGCAAAGCCATACCCATAGATGTGACATCAAGGCGAAGCAATCACAGTTAGCAACCCCAGTATTACCTAGACCACACTCTCATACACACACACATGCCTAGGCAACAGCCAATATGTGGGTAGTACACTGCATATTGGCCAGTGATAGTAACTATGGGGTGATAGCTATGGGCTACAGAGGGCATGCCACCCTGTCCATCTGTCCAATATGCATGTACATGCAGACAGTGCACCTTCCCAATGGACAACTAAAACACCTGTGGTGCCATCATATGTGACCCACAAAGGACATACCATGCCTGACAACATGCCCTGTATTGACAGATGCCACTGTCACCAGGGAACGCTGTTAGCAAGCTATCAATTTAGGTGCAGGGTAAACCTGCTGCCCATTACCACTTCCCAACACATGTGGGCAAGACTGGCACATCTGATGATAATCTGTGTTCACAACATGGGCCAGACACCCCAGGTACAGTTCCACATGTCACTGTACATGGATGTGTGAGGTGTGCACATACCAGACACTGTCCATGTCACAGACTAAGGAACACATACATGGCAAGTGATGCACAGCATTGGCCTCACACAATAGTCACCCAGGTGACTGGATGGGGGATATAATACCCATCTGTGTGGGCAAATGCAGACACTACAGCCCTGAACCACAATGCAGACAAATGTCATGTGGCCTGATGCCAAGGTATACCCATCATCTAGCCTTGTACAGCTGTCTGGCAAAGTCAACCACCACACACCGGTGCAGACATGCAACCATGCATGTCAGTACTGGCACCCTGTGTGTTTGTGTGTGTGTTGTATGGTGCGTATGTTCACAACCACACTCCCTACAACCCCCATGGGCATACTGAAACATGCTGTCTGATGTCAGACACCTCCCCATACCCTTTGCCCATACAACCCCCGTATGACCCATGTGGTGCATGTGATACCTGCACAGTGATGTGTTGTGGCAATCCCACTACTAATGAGTTGTAATCCAGGCCCTGCCAAGTATGTCAATTTGTGTTTGTCCTTGTGATAGTGTGGCTGTGTTGATGCTGGAACCTGTTCATGTGGACAGGCACATATACATCATCTACCATATAGCTACCATATCCCTGTTGCAGATGTCAGTCACCATCATGTATATGTTCTGAGGGGTCCACAACAGGTAACTCATGTGATGCATCTAATAACTGCATAGAACTGTGATAGCACTACATAGTCGTCAGTGGTTTGATACCCTGTGCTGGTAGGTGTGTGACACAACCATGCTTAGGTTTTACTCTCCCACCACTCCCTGACTTGTCTTTGCCTCTGTCTGCCTCTCCCACTCCCTCCCTGGTGAATGTAGAGACCTACACCTGCTTTGCTTGGCAGCAGCATGTGTATTTTAAGTGATGCTCATGATCAGCTGATGGCCTCTGCATGAATTGCAGCCCTCCCTTTGTTGATTGCATGTGGAACAGCTGTGGTAATATTCCCATAGCCAATTGCATGGAAACACACTCCAATATCCAGGGACATCATGTTGGTGTTGGCCCTTTTCATTCACTGTGAGCAGGACCTAGATTGGTTGTTTGGCAAACAGCATCTCAGATGGATTGAGGATTTACCTCTAACAACATACACTGTGGAAACAGGGAAACAAACAGGAGGGGGATGTGTTTGACCTGACTATAGACTGCAAATACTGCTATACTGCATTTGGAGTACTGTTGGTTTAACAGTGTGTGTGTGGATATGACTGTCCTACATGTCTCAATACCTGCCATGTCAGTTCCATGTTGATGAGGAATCCCCGTCTGCAGGGTCATCTGCAGACAGGGCAGTGTGTTGTGCCTTTGGTTTCATGTGTTACCAATGGAAGCATCTATCTGTGGACTGCAGATGGTAGTGTGAGGATTACAGTCTGTAGATGGTGAAAGCAGTGACAGTTACTGGCTTCTTATCCCTCATAGGACATATGTTGCAACAAACCATGTTACAACACTAAATGTATGAGATTATCACAGCAACATGTCATTATTGGCCCTGTGTATGTGCTTCCAGCCACAACTCTGTCAACCTGTGTACATATGTCATGCATGAAGTGGTGCATATGTGCTGTACACCATAATTAGTGTCATCATATCTGATAACAAGCTAGTGAGATATCAGACTGCTACACATGTTATGTACAGTAGGGGTTATATTTGATGGCATAACTTGGACATTCTGTGGATGTTTGTACAGTACTGAGGTCTGTGTACGTATGGTGAATGTCGACAGTGTGCGTATTGTTAATATGTACTTTAGCCTGTGTACAGACTGTGGTAGATGTCATTGTTCTAGGTCCCATACTATCTGATGTTACATGCTGCTCCACTGTATGGTACCATAGTGGTGTACATGTTTGTAGGGCCATACACACACAAGTCCCATACCACAGACAGCCATCAGACCAACTGTGTAGCAGCCCAGTATATGTAGGATCAGTCTGTGAGTGGTACATATGAAGATGGTGTCGAACAGATAGTACATATACTGTTATATTATGCTAGCTTAACATATGTGGCTGTGGCTGTGTTCACATTGGTTGTGGTTATGCACTTTCATACAGGTGCATCTTACCTTGTGCTGTGACATGCCTGTAGAGCCTGCTATATATATACAGGTACATGTGCATTCCCCCATAGGAGATGTAGGTCCGTGTTGAGCCAGTCTGCCTGTAGCCTGCACAGTGCATTGTTACATGCCTAGCAGCTTAGTGTGCTTACCCAGTGAGATGTCATGTGCAGATACTTGCCAGGTTTACTGCTGCCGGGCCTCCCTTAACAGTCATGTATGTCAGACAGAGTCGTGGGATGCTGTACAGATGTATGTCAATATCTAGTGGGTGGTATGTGGCCATGGGACCCCTGTACCAGCAGTTATTATGTGTCAGGCCAGACAGGGGTGTGTGAATGCATAACCTATGGTGGCAAATGTATTCCAGTCGTTATGTGTTATACCCATCTACATGGCTGTCTACATCCGTATTGTCAGGCATGGTACACATGTTTAGCACTAAGGGGTTATGTGTACACCTCTGGACTGTACAGAGTGTGTCAGAATGTCCACATATATTGGCCAATATCTCTGCTGCAGTCCACAGGGGCATTACGTGCTAGCAGCGGTACTTTACTATGATGTCCTTAGGATGTCTGTCAGTAGCCAATGGCACACATGCTATAAACAGATGTGACCTCCAACGCACACCATGTCTGTGAAGACAATCCCAATGACTGTAGGAATAGTCTACTAATATACCTGCTATACATACCTGACATCCCCTTGCACTATGACTGTAGGTCTATAGAAGCTGGGGTAGGGCTACACTCCATGTTCAGGACATATGGTGGAAATATATGTACATATTATTATCCTGATAGCCATATATATATATATATATATATATATATAAAAAATATATATATATATATATATATATATATATATATATATATATATATGATTACACATGTGTAGTACTTCCAATCACCACTGTCATGGCAACCACCTACTCTAAGCCCCTACATCATGTAGGCATGGTCCCTTTACATTGCCTGTGCAATGGACATCCTTACTGTGTGTGGGCATCAGTGTTACAGACAGCAGGTAGCAATACCTCTTACAGGAGAACTGGCACACTCAGGGCAGCTACATATTTGTAGGAGGCTCAGGAACTACAGGCAGAGTGTGAGTAGAGTTGTGTTATGCTTTGTATAGTACTGGTGTTACAGGGTGTGTGTGTACATACTACTTTACATTGGAATGCAGTCAGTATGCATATCTCTCAACTGTGGGCCTATCCTCTTAGTGGCAAGAGGTGTGCCTATCATGTGTTGTCTGTCAGCCACACAGGTCCTGTGTCTGATATTTCACTGGCAGTGTGTGTGGTGAGTGCCATCAATACATGGCTACATCCATTTATGTTTCTAACCTCAATTCCCTGACTAAGGGTATGTTGCAGACTATCCTGTGACACCAGCATCTTGCTTAGTGTATGGCAACAGTTCTCCACATTTGTGCCTGTGATCCAGCCTCTGTCCTCCACCTACATACCAAGCTTTGCACATATGACATGCTGTAGGGGGTTGTTCCGTAATGGGCTGTGAGTATATCACACTGCCATTGCTGCCATCAGTCCACTGCTGTTGTGTCCCCCACACATACAGTGAGGCTGAGGCCATATATGTGTGGGTGTCACCTACACAATACATGTGTGTTCTTATGCACTCCAGAGGTCAGTATATGTAACAGTGATATATGGCACTGTATTATTGAGTCTGGGGGGAGCACCATAAATGACCTATGCTGTTAAAAAATATGAGGGTATCAGGGGTGAGCTGCCTTAAGGTATCTGGATATACAGTATTGTATACTTCACCTATATTTACATTACTTACATAAATTGCATTAATGCAAGCCTACTGCCTCCTGCCATACAGACTGTTCTGTTTGTCAGTGTGCATGTGATGGTGTCAGTTATGCCTTGTTATGTAACAGTTACAACCCATTTAGTCACATGATGTCTTTACCACCTATTGTTTTTGTACAGAGTGTAGATAGAGGCTGCTGAACTATACACCTGCATTACATACTGTTGATTGTTTGGTATCCTGTGGCCCAGTCTGTCCTCACTATTGTACAATTTGAAGGGCTTGGCCTGGACAGCAATAGTTGTGACCCTTTCCAGACTACTGTATTAGAATAACTGTTTCACAGTTGCATTACTCTGTTTATATGGATGCCAGTGTTTGAACAACTATATGACATGGCATATAGAACAGTAATAGTACACAATTAAAGGTATTCCATTTCTGCAAACCTGTGTGTGGTGTTTTCCCTATGACCTCTCTGTGGGTATATGTTGCAGGCAATGATTGTCATTCGTATGGGTCACCCATACAGTGTCCAGTTGTTCAGGTGTTAACTGTAGGCATAGTGGCTCTTCCATATTGTGTGCACCTTCTACATATGTATCTTACTGTACATATATCTGCATGTGTATGTGTAGTCACATGTATATCTATATCTATCTATATATATATATATATATATATATATATATATATATATATATGTATATATGTATCTGCATATCTGTGTCTGTGTATCTGCATCCTGGGGATGTTGATGGCTTCCACATTTTACATTTCCTATGGGAGGTAGACTGTACTGCATGATATGTTACCAATACCAGCCTGACATCATACAGGTGGGATGTAGTACTGTTAACATCTTGTGCCCATGTCATGTCAGGTCCTGGTTATAGGATCTGCAACACTTGGTAGTGTATTGCAGGGCAGACATGTTTGGTTGTGGGGGTGGGATGCCTATTCGTACAAGACATATAGTGTGTGGGGCCTCTCAACCCCATTAACGGTGCATGTGGACATATGTGTTTTTGTTAATCGGCCAATGCTATCTACAGATGTATGGCCATATATACCTATATAGATATATATATCTGTATGTATATATCTGTATGTATATATATATATATATATATATATATATATATATATATATATATATATATGTCCGTATATACCTATGTAGATATATATCTGCGTACACATATGTAACTTGCTGTGCATATGTAGACATACAGGTGTAGACACATATACCTGTCAATGAAGGCATTTGCAAATATATATGTTCATATATATTAATATATATGTATATTGTTTTCGAACTGTATATATATATATATATATATATATATATATATATGTGTGTATATACATATATATCTACATATATAGATATGTAGTATCTGTTTAGATATTAATATATTTACACACACATACATCTAGATGTTGGTATACATTCTCTGTACTGTTGCATGACTGTACTGGATGATATGTTTCTGAAAATATCAGATTTATTTATATCTGGCATGGCTTAGTGGTAAATCACTTTGTCTATGGTGTGCAGGGTCCTGGTTTCGAGCCTAGCAGGAGCTGTTTATTTTGTTGCTGGGCAAAACATGATCTGTTGGATACACAGTGATTAAGGCACTTTAAAGCAGTTGTAAGTGGGTGTGCGCGGGTTTGCGCGATGGTAAGCACTGCTAACTTCTGGTTACACTTTCTTCTACTCAGGTAGCTTCCATATTGCTTAATCTGTGTAAACAGTGCTTTCCCCTGTGCAGACGCATTTAAACACACTTACTAGTGCTTACATATGCTTACTACTGCTTATTTGTGCTTACACCTGCTTACTAGTGCCTTATTCATTATTACATTGACACTTCACATGTGCATTTCCTGCAGTACTCTAGTTCATAAATATGTGTGATTTAGTGGGTTTTGCAACAAAACTATTGGTTATAACATGCTTTGCCATGTAAATTAGACTGTGCTGCAGTGGGACTCGAACCAGGAATCCCTGCTTGTTACACTATTGCTAACATCCTCGAGGCGGTCCGATTAGAACCGCTCCATCCAACACTGGCACGCCTTGACTCATATTTCATACCCATCATCCCCCCGCTCCTCCTCCACAGCAATCATCCTTTCTCTGGGTGCAGGTTGGGTCTAACCACACCACTACACACTGCCGACTCTCCACTTCTCATGACCCATCATGCACGTTGTCTCGACCCATGGATCATCAGGCTTCCCCAACCTTGTAGTCTGAGAACATAAGTGCCCTGCCATTGCACATCTGTGTAATGCCAGGAACCCAAATATGCCTTAAATTTTTGGCCCGCAAGGGACGTTCTTGTCTTTGTTTCAAGATTAGACTTGGTGGGTCCATCCCACTGGTAGTATCCTGCCTGTAGTTTGGGAAGCAGTGGTTTGTTTACTTTTTTGTCTGTTTCTTTGTATGTTTCACCTGTTTGGCTGTGGGAGGGGAATATCAGTACGTGTAACACGTATGTTGATTGAGACCCCTCACCCCAATTAGCAGTGCCTGTGGTCATATATGCCATTCTTATGTGCTGTATCATATCTATAGATATATATATCTGTGTATATATATATATATATATATATATATATATATATATATATATATACACACACACACACACACACACACACACACACACACACACACATATATATATTTATACATACATGCATACTATATATATATATATATATATATATATATATATATATATATATATATAGATTGCTGTATATATATCTAACGACATATAGATGTATGGATGTCGACTTATGTATATATCTATATGTGGATATTTCTATATATGTATGTCTCTCTCTCTCTCTCTATATATATATATATATATATATATATATATATACTTATGTAATACAGAGAGGGACAGGTATATATCTATTTAGTTATAGATATTTACACACACACACACACACCTACATATTTAGCTACATGTCCTGTAATGTTGACTGGTATTGCTGGATGCTATGTTTGTGAAAACATCAGGGTTATGTATATCTGCCATGGCTTAGTGGTAGATCACTTTGTGTATGGTGTGCAGGGTTCTGGGTTTGAGCCTTGCAGAAGCTGTTGGTGGATAAAAGCACAGAAGAATGAGGTAGTAGCAAGCAAGTCCTCACCATAGTATAACCAAACTGAACCTGTGAAAGGAATCAGTATACCGGCATATGTACTATAACCCACTACATAACATAAATATGTGAACTAGAGTACAGCAGTAAGCCCAGAAGTGAGGTGTAATTGTAACAGAGTGTTGAAAGCCCAATAAAACACAAGGACCCCACAGAGTGTATGTACACATTAATCATGGATACCAGGCATACATATAAGGTGTAATGAATAATAACACAATGCCAAAAAGGCATTATAATGAAAGTCTAATGTAAGCAATGCTAAGGATTGCACAGTCCAGCTTAGGAAGTGTGAGCACCGTGTAGACCAGCTAACTCATTGTGCCCAGTGGTATACCCCTTTAAACAATGCCAACCTTAGGTAAGCAGGTTTGCCCATAGCTTCGCTTTTTCAAAACCGGCCAATCACGGAAAAGTGAGAGAAATCGGCCCTACTTAAACTCAAGAGGCGGGAATACATCTCATAACTGGTTGTAGCTTCCCCTTGCAGGCACTATGACAGTAAGGGAAGAAGGAGTGCACTTCTGGGTGCAGCGCTGGTGCATCCAGGAGTCCAAGGTCATGGCAGGACTTCTAGTTAAAAACCATGCACAGAGACTGCTGCAGGGCCAGTACCAGGGCTCCCAATATAAGGCAGAGGCCAGGGACGATCTCGCCCGTGACCTCACCAGTGCCATTGGCATACCCCAAACTGGTGAGGAGGTCAGGCACCACTATGCTGACCTGAAACGGCAGAAGGGGGACCTCTTGGAGGATTGGCTCCAAGAGGCTACAGCATCAGGGGATGTTCCAGACGTGTGTAAGTACCACCCCAGTATGTGTGTAATAATTGCCAGCTCAGGTATATCATGGAGGGGTATGGCTAAATATTCAGCTTATGTCCCCCACAGCTGCAACGGAGTGGGCTGTGAACCAGGAGGCCCACATCAGTCGCCTGGAGCGGTTGTGATGCGAGGCAGGTCAGTAATACTCATGCTTTTACTGTCATAGGAAATAAAAATAAAAGCAGTAGCAAATTAATTGCTAGTATAAAACCCGTATTGTTCAAGGCAAGTACTTCATACACTAGAGAATATGGCAGAAAGAGTATCATATTGTTTGTATGTCAATAACAGTGTAATTACCTGACAAAACAGGTCTAACTGCTGGATTGCATGTGTATACTATGGTATCATATGGTAAGGTAGATTTGCAATCATGTACTAGTACTGTGGTATTAAGCACTGTTACCCACACCATGCACCATAAATTGAATATGTAGGAATGTCTGTATATGACAGGTGTAATCCCCAGAGGCCATTTAGTACAACTGAGAGGCACATAGACAGTAAACAGGGAACATGCAGACAACAAAACCAAATAGCATATGCAACTGAGATGTAAACCATTGTTTTTTTAGCACACACAGCCACGGTTCGAATCCTGCCAGTGGTAGTAGTCTGCATACAGAATCATACCCCACAACTGTACAGATATGTCCAGAATGTCTATGAAAATGGCCCATATCTGTTGCCTATCAACCTGTACCCCTGGGAAATCAGTGGGATGATCCCAGACATATAGGCAGCAAACAGGAAATACAACTGATTGACACACATCTATGACAACAAACCTGGCACAGTAGCAACTCCCCAATACCTTATGTGATTAAGAAGCCACGTATGTCCCATTTACACCTCAACCTGTTAAGCTGTGATCAAAGTGTGTACAGTAACAGCGTGAGATGTATGTGCATAATAGTAATGTAGAACCTGGTACTGTGTGTGGGAACATTCAGGTAGTGCTAATAAACATTCCTCCCACAGGTCTGTCAGATACCAACACTGTGCCCAGAAATACAAGAATGATATGCAGTTGCTCTGAATAATGAGATATTACACATCACTGTAGCCCACACTGTCCTACAACATATAACTGTCTAGCAAATCTGTATAAGAGTGTTGTTATACAAGGTCAGAATGCATAAACACGGGATTCATAAGACAGAAAGCAGATTGGAGATATACAGCAATATCAATACAGCAGACACAACTGTGATGGACAGTGTTTAAGTTGTAGCAGACACAGCCATGATCTGAATCCTGGGAGTGGAATTAGACTGCATACGGATTCATACCCCACAACTGTACAAATGAGGCCAGAATGTCCAGTATATGTGCCCATATCTGCTGCCTGTCCCCCTGTCACCCTGGTAAGTCTGTGGGATGATCCCAGATGTGTAGCCAGCAAACAGGGAATACAAGTGATTGTCAACCATCATGAGAACACACCAGTCACTGTAGCAACCCCCAAAACTGTTAGGAGATTAATATTCCAAGTATGTCCTATCTACACTCACATGTTGTCAAGCTGTGACCAGAGTGTGTACAGTAACAGAGTAACCATCGCCAGGTCAGGGTTGTTTTGTGTAGAGCTATCAACAAGTAGTTCGGTGAACTTTTACGCCAGCTCAAGGGCTGTGTGTCACGATTAGAGAGTCAGCCTGGCTCTGCGGCTCAGGCCCCAGCACAGCCACTTTGGGGCTGTGAAGGTGCAGTGGTGACTGCCCATGTGTGGGGACCTCAGTTCCACTGTTACCACTAGGGAGCTTGTGGGCTTCCGATATCCCAACACCCCTCCCCATCAAGGTGTTTACCCCCCACATGTGTCATATACCACCCCTGTATGCGTCTTGTGTGTCTTGTCTTCTGTTAACTTAACCATCCTTCCTCCCCAAATATACCTACTACCCCTCCCCAACATCCCACTCTCACCTAAAAAAAAAGAAAAAAAAGGGCAATCTGCTCCCAAAAAAAATCTCGCCCCATACATAGCTGTCCATTTCACACATGTGTCCACTGGACACATGTAATCAGGTCTAAGTGGCATCACAACTTATTATTGTTGTCCTCACCCCACTCCCAGGGGTTTGAGTGTCCAAATCTACCTCCAAAGTCAGTGTATATGCACAACTGTTGCTGCAGAAGAAATGGACAGCTGTGGACCATCCCTACACCTTTACTGCACATCCCTAGCTATGTGGGAGTAAGCACTTTTAAGCAGCAGTAAGAGGGTCTACACCTGTTTGCACGGGGGTAAGCAATGCTTACACTGGTTAAGCAATTTAGAAGCTAACTGAGTATAAGAAACTGTAACCAGAAGTTAGCAGTGCTTACCTCTGCTTAATCCTGCGCAGACCTACTTACAACTGCTTTAAAGTGCCTTAATCACTCTGTATCCAACGGCCCGTGTTCTGCCCACCAATAAAATAAACAGCCTCTGCAAGGCTCAAAACCAGAACCCAGCATACCATAGACAAAGTGATTTACCACTTAGCCATGCCAGATATACATAACCCTGATGATTTCAAAAACATATCATCCAGCCCAGTCATTAAACAGTACAGAGAATATAATTCAACATTTAAATGTATGTGTGTGTAAATATATTAATATCTAAACAGATACAACATATCTATATATGTATGTATATATATATATATATATATATATATATATATATATATAAATATATATGAACATATATTCATGCCAATGCCTACATCAACACATACATATGTCTACACCTATATGTCTACATATACACAGCAAGTTACATATATGTAAGCAGATATATATCTATGTAGGTATATATGGACATAGTTATAAATATGTATGCAGATATATATATATATATATATATATATATATATATATATATATATATATCCATATAGGTATATATGGACATACATGTGTAGATATCAATGGGAGATTAAATCATATACGTCCACATGCACCGTTAATGGGGTTGAGAGGCCCCAAACAATATACGTCTTGTACGAATAGGTATACCCACCCCCCACATCCAAACATGTCTGCCCTGCAATACACTACCAAGTGTTGCAGATCCCATAACCAGGTCCTGACATGACATGGGCACAAGATGTTAACAGTATTACATCCCACCTGTATGATGTCAGGCTGGTATTGGTAACATATTATGCAGTACAGTCTGGCTCCCATAGGAAATGTAAAATGTGGAAGCTATCAACATCCCCAGGATACATATACACAGACACATATATGTAGATACAGATACATATATATATATATATATATATATATATATATATATATATATATATATATATATATATATACATATACATGTGACTACACATACACTCGCAGAGATATGTACAGTAAGATACTTATGTAGTAGGCGCACACAATATGGAACAGCCACTATGCCTACAGTTAACACCCTAACAACTGGATACTGGATGAGCCACCCATACAAATGACATTTGGTGCCTGCAACATATAGCCACAGAGAGGCCATAGGATAAAAAAAATGCACACAGGTTTGCAGAAATGGAATACCTTTATTTGTGTACTATTACACATGTATATGTCATGTCACATAGCTGTTCAGACACTGACATCCATATCAACAGAGTAATGCAACTGTGAAACAGTTATACTAATACAGTAGTCTGGAAAGGTCCACAGCTGTTGCTGTCAAGGCCAAGCCCTCCAAATCATACAATAGTGAAGACAGACTGGGCCACAGGATGCCACACAATCAACAGTAAGTGATGCAGGTGTTTAGTCCAGCAGCCTCTATCTACACACTGTACACAATCACTAGGTGGTAAAGACTTCAGCTGACCAAATGGGATGTAACTGTTACATAACATGGCATAACTGACACCATCACAAGCACACTGGCAAACAGGACAGTCTGTGTGGCAGGAGGCAGTAGGCCTGCAGTAACTCACTTTATGTGAGTAATGTCAAGATAGATGAAATGTATGGTACTGTACATCAAGATACCTTAAGGCAGCTCACCCCTGATATCCTCACATTTTGTAACAGCCTAGGTTATGTATGGTGCACCCCCCTAGACTCAATAATACAGGGCCATATACCACTGTTACATACACTGGCCTCTGGAGTGCATATGGACATACGTGTATTTTGTAGGTGAAGCCCACACATATATGGCCCCAGCCCCACCGTATGTGTGGGGGATACAACAGCAGTGGACTGCTGTCAGGAATGGCAGCGTGGTATACGTATATGTGCATATGTATCACTATCTGTATATGTGTAGACATATAATGCTCTGTATATGTATATATCTGGGTTTGTATATACATATCTATGTACATACACACACCCATCTATATATGTCTATATGTACATGTGTAATTATCTATATAGATATCTGGATGATCATATGTACATATATTTTATTTATTTTATTTTATTTTACATTTGTTGACCGGGCTAGTCTAGCTGAATATATATTCATTTTCAGTAGAGGCCCGGGGAGAAAAGCTCCACACAGATATACAAAAATATAAAAAGTATAAAAAATATTGTTACATGGTAAATACAGGATTAATAAACCAAAATAAAACAGGAAGTTTTTACATTTCAGAGATCAGAACACAATTAAGAAAAGTAACAGTGAACATAATATTGCTTAAGAAAGCTAAAACAGTTATAATAACCAAATGGAACAGGAAGTTTTTACATTTCAGATATCAGAACACATTAAGAAAAGTAACAGTGAACATAATATTGCTTAAGAAAGCTAAAACAGTTATAATACTGTAAGAGTTATGTACAATGGATCACAACAGGTTCAAGGATATAAGCAATAAGTTGATTAGAGTTTAAATAGTGTCAGTCATAATACAAGATTGAGTATTTAAATGTTTGGAACTTTGGTTAGAAGAGGAAGAAACAGGGGTGGAGATGGTTGTTAGTCAGGATTACTACAAGGGCATAGCCAGTGCATTTGGAGGTGTTTTTTGAGTTTTTGTTTAAAGAGTGCAAGGATGTAATTAGTGTTAGTTCATTGGGTAACAGGTTCCAGTTTTTTCCTGCTGTATTTGTAAACAGAGAGTCACCAGCTGTATTATTAGACTTTGCTATGCTAGCAAGGAGTTTGTTAGAAGAACGTAAGGAGTTCTGATTATTATATGGGATTAAGAGTTTTGAGAGTATAGGGGTATTATTGGGTTGGTAAAATATTTTGTGGGCCATATTATTATTCATTATTATATATTCACCATATGTCCTGAACATGGGGTGTAGCCCTACCTCAGCTCCTATTGTCCCAACTTCGTAGTGTTAGGGGATGTCAGGTATGTATAGCGGGTATATTAGTAGACTATTGCTACTGTAACAGGGATTGTATTCAGAGACATGATGTGTGTGGGAGGTCACATCTGCTTTTCACATGTGCGCTACTGGCTACTGACAGACATCCTAAGGACATCATAGTACAGTACCACTGCAAGCATGTAATTCTCCTGTGGACTACAGCAGAGATATTTGCCAATAGATGTGGACACTCTGACACACTCTGTACAGTCCAGAGGTTTACACAGAACCCCTTAGTGCAGAACATGTGGCCCAAGCCTGACAATATGAATGTTAACAGCCGTGTAGATGGGTATAACACATAACGACTGGTATACATTCACCCCCATAGGTTATGTATTCACACATCCGTGTCTGTCCTGACACATCATAACTGCTGGTACAGAGGTGCCATGGCCACATACTACCCACTAGATATTGACATACATCTGTACAGCATTCCACCGCTCTGTCTGACATACATGACTGTTAAGGGAGGCCCGGCAGCAGTACATCTGGCAAGTATCTGGCCATGACATTTCACTGGGTAAGTAAACTAAGCTGCTAGGCATGTAACAAAGCACTGTGCAGGCTACAGGCAGACCGGCTTAACACTGGCTTGCATCTCCTATGGGGGAATACACATGTACCTGCATATATAGCAGGCTCTACAGGCATGCCACAGCACAGGGTAAGATACACCTGTGTGAAAGTGCATTACCACAACCAATGTGAACACAGCCACATATGGTAAGCTGGCATAATATTACAGTATATGGATTATCTGTTCAACACCATCCTCATAAGTGCCACTCACACACTAACCCTACATATACTGGGTCACTACACAGTGTGGCCTGATGTCTGTCTGTGGTATGGGACATGTGTGTGTATGGCCCTACAAACATGTAAGCTACTATGGTAACATACAGTGGAACAGCATGTAACATCAGATAGGATGGGACCTAGAATGATGACATCTACCACAGTCTGTACACAGGCCAAGGTACATATTAACAATACACACACTGTTGACATTCACCATAAGTACAGAGACCTCAGTAGTGTACAAACAACCATAAAATGTCCAGGTTATTTCATCAAATATAACCTCTACTGTATATAACATGTGTAGCAGTCTGATATCTCACTGGCTTGTTATCAGATATGATTACACTAATTATGGTGTACAGCACATATGCACCTCTTAATGCATGCCATATGTACAAATGTTGACAGACTTGTGGCTGGAAGCACATACACAGTGCCAATATTGACATGTTGCTGTGATTACATCATTACTCCGAATGCAGTATAGCAGCACTTACAGTCTGTAGTCAGGTCAGGCACATCTCCCTCCTGTGTGTTGGCCTGTTTTCTCAGTGTATGTTGTCAGAGGTAAATCCCCAATCCATCTGAGATGCTGTTTGCTAAACAATAGATTGAGTTCCTGCTCACAGTGAATGAAAAGTCCCAACACCAATATGATGTTCCTAGATATTGGAGTGTGTTTCCATGCAATTGGCTATGGGAATGTTACCACAGCTGTTCCACATGCAATCAGCTAAGGGAGGGCTGCAATTCATGCAGAGGCTATCAGATGATCATAAGCATTACCTAAAATACACATGCTGCTGCCTAAGAAAAGCAGGTGCAGGTCTCCACATCCACCAGTGAGGGAGTGAGAGAGGCATACAGAGGCAAAGACAAGTCAGGGAGGGGTGGGAAAGTAAAACTTAAGCATGTTTGTGTCACACACCTAACAGCACAGGGTATCAAACCCTTGATGACTATGTAGTGTTATCACAGCTCTATGCAGTTATTGGAAGCACCACATAGGTTACCTATTGTGGAGCTCTGAGAACATATATGTGATGGTGAGTGACATCTGCAACAGGGATATGGTGGCTATACGGTAGGTGAAGTACACATGCCTGTCCGCATGAACAGGTTCCAGCGTCAACACAGACACACTCTCACAGGGATGCACACACATTGACACACTTGGCAGGGCCAGGATTACAACTCATCACTAGTGAGATTGCCAGAGCACATTACTGTGCAGGTATCACATGCACCACACAGGTCATATGGAGGTTATATGGGCAAAGGGTATGGGGAGGTGTCTGACATCAGACAGCATGCTTCAGTATGCTAATGGGGGTTGTAGTGAATGTGGATGTGATCATACGCATCATACGACAGACACACACAAACACACAGGGTGCCAGTACTGACATGCATGGGTGCATTTATGCACGGGTGTGTGGTGTTCGACTGTGCCAGAGGGCTATACAAGGCTAGGTGATGGATATACCTTGGCATCAGGCCACATGACAAAGTTCTGCATTGTGGCTCAGGGCTATAGTTTCTGCATTTTCCCACACTGGTGGGTATTGTATCCCCCATCTAGTCACCTGGGTGACTATTGTGTGTGGCCAATGCTGTGCATCATTTGCCATGTATGTGTTCCTTAGTCCATGATATGGACGGTGTCTGGAATGTGCACACCTCCTGCATGCATGTACAGTGACATGTGGAACTGTATCTGGGGTGTCTGGTCCATGTTGTGTTCACTGATTATCATCAGATGTGCCAGTCTTGGCTACCTGTGGCGGGAACTGGTAATGGACAGCAGGTTTACCCTGCACCTACATTGATAGCATGCTAATGGTATTCCCTGGTGTGAGTGGCATCTGTCCATACAGGGCATGTTTTCAGGCATGGTATGTCCTTTGTTGGTCACATGTGATGGCACCACAGGTGTTGCAGGTGTCCAGTAGGGAACATGGGGAAGGTGCGCTGTCTGCATGTACATGCCTATTGGACAGATGGACAGGGTGCCATGCCCCCTGTAGCCCACTGCAATCACTCCATAGTTACTATCAGTGGCCAATATGTAGTGTACTACCCACATATTGGCTGTTGCCTAGGAATGTGTGTGTGTGTGTGTGTGTGTGTGTGTGTGTGTGTGTGTGTGTGTGTGTGTGTGTGTGTGTGTGTGTGTGTGTGTGTGTGTGTGAGACATGGGTTGAGAGTGTGCTCTGGGTAATACTGGGGTTGCTAACTGTGATTGCTTGGCCTTGATGTCACATGTATGGGTATGGATTTGCACACCAGCCTCTCGGCTATTTCACATCTCTTAGCCCTGTATTGTGGACACTGTGATATAAACTAGGGCCACCATATAAGAAATTTGCAAAACCCACTCCACATTGGGCCCAGGTGTCACACACTCACACCCACATCCACACAGGATATGAGTTACAAGCACACACACACACACACACACACACACCTGCCATGTCTGGGAGTAGAATCTCTACCTAACTAGTTTATTGCACTACAGCACTACACAGTTATAGTATGCACCACAGAGATTACTGGAGTACTCCTTCCTCAAATGTATATATCACATTGAATGACATCAGCAGGCTTGCCAAAGTAGGACATTGAAATGTAGTGAGTTTGGCTAGGCTAATATACATTTTTCCCTACACAGACAGTGACACACACAAAACATCCATAGCCAACATGTGTGGGTATAGAACCCCCAACAGAGGTCTATATCACACTACAGGATATAGTTATTATAGGATGCACCACAGGGATTACTGGAGAACTCTTTCCCCAAAGGTGTATTTGACAATGAATGACATCAGCAGGATTGCCAAAGTAGGGCATTTGAAATGTACTGAGTGTGACAAGCCTAAAGTGCATTGCTCCCTACACTGACTTTGAAACACACACAAAACATTCAGAACTGCCATGGGTGGGAATAGAACCCTACCAGAGTTCTATAGCACACTACAGCAGTATGTAGTTATGGCACATGCTATGGAGATTACTGGCCTGCAACCTTCACAGAGGTGTACTGCTAGGTGGATTACATCAACAGCCTTGCCAAAGTTGAGCATTTGAATTGTAGGGACTGTGACTACCCTAAAAAGCACTGCTTTCTACACAGACAGAGTAGACAGACACACACATAAACTTACCAGGTCTGTGATTAGAACACCTACCTAAATAATTTATCACACTACAGCAGTATGCAGTTACAGGACGCACTATGAAGATTACTGGGCTACAACCTTCACAGAGGTGTATTTCTAGGTGGATGACATCAGCAGCCTTGCCAAAGTTTAGCATTTGAGTTGTAGGGAGTGTGACTACCCTAAAAAGCATTGCTCTCTATACAGACAGACACACACACAAACCAAGTCTGGGATTAGAACACTTAGCTAACTAATTTATCACATTTAGCAGTACGCAGTTATAGGACACGCTACTTAGATTACTGGGCTACAACCTTCACAGAGGTGTATTTCTAGGTGAATGACATCAGCAGCCTTGCCAATGTTGAGCATTTGAATTGTGGGGAGTGAGACAACCTTGCCAAAGTTGAGCATTTGAATTATGGGGAATGTGACTACCCCAAAAAGCATTGCCCTTGACACAGACAGAGTCAGCTAGACACACGCGCAAACCCACTTGCCAGCTCTGGGATTAGAACACCTATCTAACTAATTTATCACACTTCAGCAGTACACAGTTACAGGACACGCTACAGAGATTACTGGGCTACAGCCTTCACAGAGGTGTATTTCTAGGTGGATGACATCAGCAAACCTACTACAGTATTGCATTTCAATTGTAGGGTGTGTGACTACCCTAAAAAAGCATTGCTTTCTACACAGACACACACACACACACACACACACACACACACACACACACACACACACACACACACACACACACACACACTTGCTAAGTCTGGGATTAGAACTTATACCTAACTAGTTTATCACATTACAGCAGTACTCACTTATGGGATGCGCCACAGAGATTACTGGGCTACAACTCTCCCAAAGGTGCATTTCATTGTGGATGACCTCAGTAGGCTGGTCATAGTAGGGATACGGGAAGGGCAGTGTGTGTGCATGGGCCATAACCCATTCATCTAGAGGTTGAAATACTACATGCGGGCACTCACAGGGTCATATTTCATGAGGTACGTGCATACAGATGCTAGATGACACCTTCCTCGTACAGTCATGTTGCATAGCTAGCACGTGCACCACATAGTCTGTACTGTTGACAGATACCGGTGGCTAGTATCTACAGTGAATGACATCAGAACCTCATGTGGTTGTAGCCCTTTGGCTATGTGCTGGTTGGGACAGGCCTGAATGTTTCCTTGTCACAGTCACCCCCTTACACACATCTATGTACGTCTACCTTTGGCTTATTATAGTGTGTTGTCCTTAGATATATGTCGGTATTCCTGTCTACTGTTTGTGCAAAGCATGTGTGGTGCATACTGAGGAGTGTTTAAGTGTGTGAGCATGCCCAGTATGCCCGTCTGTATTGAATGTGTGGATCAAGTCCAGATATTCTGTATTGCAGTGCTGACCTATGTGTTGTACACCTACAGGTAGCATACCGTTTCTGCAGGGTGTCCATCGATCACATGGCAATGACTGTTACTACATGTTTACATGGGATGGGATGTACACGTGCCTATTTCTACATTTCTTCACAGGATTGGGGGGCACACCTGACTGTTACTACATTTCTGCATAGGATGGGGTGGGGCACACCTGACTATTTCTACAGTTCTACACAGGATTGGGGGGGCACACCTGCCTATTACTACATGTCTACGTAGGGTGGGGGTATACCTGACACTTGTACACATTTGCTATGACTGTACTGGTATGTCAGGTACTCCATTTCATTCTGTAGTCTTACCTATCATGCTGCCTAGAGGCATACCAGTGTATTACAGATCTTAGCTTTTATTTGCCTACATATTAGTTTCAGACTTTCTACCCTTCAGAACTGACATCCCACTGCCTGACCTGCTGTCGTCTGTCTGTGTAGGCTTGGGGGGAGGTTACCCAGAGGCATCATTCAGAGGCCATAGCACAGCCTTTGTTTGTGTTTGTCTACATCTCTCCTGCTGGCTGTGACTGTTGTTGGGTATGTGAACACCCCTGGCTGGCATGTGAGTCACTCACCTTGTGGGTGCCCCAGTATTGAGGGTGGTGCTGCAGGGCTGCCTATGTTGGATGCACATAGTACACTCCCAAAGAGATATTAAAAATAAAAAAAGTTCTAATGCCCTATATATGCATAGTCAAAAGTGTCCTAATTTTAATAAATTTATATGTTTTGTGGTCGACAAAGTTCCCTATAATGATAGAGGTGGTGATGTTAAGACATTACTAGAGGTAAAAGAATGTTTATGGCAACTTAGACTTGATGCATCCAAACCCCCGGGTATTAGCGATCATATTTCAATTTCTAGTATTTTAAAAATAAGATCTTATTGTATTTAATTTTTTATTCAGGTTCTAGCCACTATGGTCAAGGAGGTCATTAATCTACGTATATATGTGTTTATTTTTTGACATTACAATAATGAGTCATTTTAGTTGTTTTAAGGTTTTAAACTGATGTATTTGATTTTAGGTAGGTTCAGGATGAACAGATTCATTGTATTGTTTTGTATTTATTTAATTTTGGCGGCTTAATTAACGTAACTTGAATTGCACGCTATGAGCTTATTTTGTATTCACGGTCCTTGTTGGCTGTGATTGGTTGTACGTGGGAGGTGTGTGTATGACTCATATTTTAAAAGGTTTGTGATATTGCAAATGGCTCTACTCTGATGAAGCCTAGTTTATATTAACGGGTGAAAGCACTAAGTAGTTAACTCAATTCTTTGGTGCTATTCGTGTTTTTGTGGTTGTTGCTGTTATTTTGCATTGTGGTTGGTCTAATAAAGCACTTCGTGTTCAGAATACCAGTCTAATGTTTGGCATTCCTTTTACTGTATGTGAGAGTCAGAGAGTTGTCATTCCCTGGGTCCCTCCGGTGTCAGTGTATGTGCTGCACGTAGCCTCTTTGCCAAGGCCAGGGCATAATGGGCATACCTCCTTCTGCCTACTGGGGCAGGCTCAGGTTGTTCCTCTTCCGAGTCACTCTGTGCCTGTGCAGGCCTTGGCAATGGTCGGGGACTGCTGCAGCTGTTTCCACAGGATCATATTGTGTAGCATGGCACATACGAGGACAATTTGGGTACATGTAGCTGGTGAGTACTGCAAGGCTCCACCAGATGTGTCCAGGCACCGGAACCATGACTTGAGCATCCCAAACACATACTCTACTATAATTCTGGTCTGCGCAGGTGTCTCATTATGGTGTTCTTGTTTGGGTGTGTGTGCATTTCTGATGGGTGTCATCAGCCACAGCTCCAGTGCATATCCAGCATCCCCCAATAGGTGACCATCAAGGATGTCCCCATTGGCAAATCTCTGGTACAGCTGCATCAAATGCCAGATGTGGGAATCATGATAGCTTCCAGGGCAGCCAGCACACACATTCATTATTATGCCCTGGGCACCACACATGACCTGGCAGTTGATGGAGGGGAAGCCCTTGCAGTTGTTGTAGACCCTACGCCACTCATCGGCTGGTGCTTGGATGCATATGTACATGCAGTCTAAAGCACCCGCTACCTCAGGGTATTTTGCTATTTGGTGGAACAGTTGCATTTTGCTGGCCAACACCTCATGGGTGTTGGGGAAATATCCCTGTTCACCGACATGTGCTGACATGGCATCCAGGAACTGATGGAGTACCCTGGATGCTGATGCCTGTGAGATCCCCATCATATCCCCAGTTGGCCTTTGGAAGGTACCTGTAGCTAGTATTCTTAGGCCTACACATACCTTGGTATCCACTGGGATGGGTTCCCCTCTGTTAGTTCTGTGTGTGAGGCGTGGCCGGCACAGCTCAACAGTTTGCTGTAGAAGGTCCCTGTCCACCCTATAGCACTCCACTATCTCCAGCTCATGTAGCCCCTGGTAGGTTACTCTGGGTCTGTACACTCTTCTCCATCTCCTCACTGTGGGTTGGTCAACAGCATTCACATCCTCACCACCCTCAGCCTCTTCCACAAGTTGTTGTATGATAGCTATTGCAGCCCCTATCATTTTGCTGTTGTGAGTGTTAAAAGTTCCCCGCTTGTTTACACTGGTGGTCTAGAGTGTGGAAAAAAACAGAGGGGAAGGTGTTTGCATAGTTTATAGTAGTGTTCTGGGCTGGGCTGGTCTGCTGCTTGTGTAATTGGCTGATTCTGATACATTCACCTGCCAGCTATGCTAGTTCTCCTTGATTAGCTTCCTACTGCTGTTTTCCCTTCCCATTGCCTTCCTGTTTAAGCCCGGGGGTGCGCCATGCAAACAGAGTGCTCAAATGTGCACAGTGCTGCTATTTCCTGGTTTAAAGTACAGTTTTGTACCTACCATAAATGTAGATGTTCGAAGATCCACATTGCTGCAGTCCTTACATATGGGTAGTCCGCTGTCCTCGGTCGGCCCGAATACCAAAGTATTAGGCTGACGTCGGTCATGGTCGCTCAGATCTGACATCAGAGCATCAGGGTATAAAAGCGCATGACCGACGTCATATCCTCAGTCTTTTCTTGCCCCAGATGTCAGAAGGCCCTAAAAAGAAAGGCCACAGCCCAAAAACAGGATACCTCCCAAAAACATGCCCAACAACAACCATCACCCAAACCATATAACCATGCCAAACTACAGAGGGGAAGGAGGGAGGTAATTGGACTGCAGCAATGTGGATCTTCAAACATCTACATTTATGGTAGGTACAAAACTGTACTATGTTCTTCATCTCACATTGCTGCAGTCCTTACATATGGGTAGAATCCCAAAGCAGAGGTAAAGGGAGGATGGCAAAATTATAAAGCATTAGGGGCTGCTAAAATGCCCTGTAATATTGCAGTGGCAAATCCAGCCCTAGACAGAATAAAGAGGAAGGTGGTAATGCTTGGAAAAAGTATGTACTGAACTCCAAGTGGCTGCTTCCAAAATATCTTTTGTAGCTACCCCCCTTAGAAAGGCAGTAGAAGTGGCAGTAGCTCTAGTGGAATGAGGTCTGATTCCAGCCGGAACCTCCTTACCATGATGGGAATAACAGAAAGAAATACAAAACCCAATCCATTTAGAAATAGTTTGTTTTGAAACAGGTTTTCCCTGAGAACCCAAAGCAAAAGAAACAAACAACTGCTGAGACTGCCTGAACCCCTTGGTTCTGCTCAAATAATAACGTAACTGCCTGTGAATATCCAAAGTATGCAAAATCTTCTCCCTTTATTTTGGGGTTTGCATAAAAGTAGGCAAATGAATAGTTTGGTTCAGGGCCACACTAGAAACCACTTTAGGCATAAAGGAAGGATTAGTACGCAAAGATACCCTATCCTTATGAAAAATCAGGAAAGGTTCCACTGCCATAAGGGCCTGTAATTCAGAAACCCTTCTTGCAGAGGTAATGGCCAACAAAAAAGCAGTCTTCCATGATAAATACTTTAACTCGGCAGTAGCTGCAGGCTCAAAAGGTTGTAGAGTAAGCTTTTCCAACACAAAATTGAGATCCCAAGCAGGAGTAGGAGCTCTACGTGGGGGCCTTATGTTCTTTGCCCCTCTAAGAAACTGCTTAAACAAAGGATGGGAAAACAAAGGAGGGTCACAGTCATAGTGAGCAGAAATGGCTGCAGCATGAACCTTTATCGAGGAGAAAGACAAACCCTTGTCCAATAACTCAGTAAGATATTGAAGAGAAACACTTAAATCAGGCTTGGAAACATCAAAGTCCTTTGCTTTGCTCCAAATAAAAAATCTCCTCCATTTATCAGCGTAAACTTTCCTTGTACTAGGCCTTCTGGCCTCCAAAATAACATTCAAAACTTGTTGTGGAAGCTGAGACCCTCCAGGGTCTAAAACAGAATATGCCAGGCTGTGAGATGCAGAGACTGAATCTTGACATTGAGGAAGTGATTGCCCTCCTGAGACAAAAGATGCGGAATCAAAGGCAGAGGCCATGGAGGCTCCCGTACTAAACTCCTCAGTAGTGGGTACCAGTGCTGTCGAGGCCAATCCGCTATCAGAATCATGGATGGCTTGTCTATTCTGGCCTTCAAGAGTACCTTGGGAATGAGAGGCAGAGGTGGAAAGGCATAGACATGAAGATTGTTCCAACTGAATGATAGAGCATCCACCTTCCAAGCTGTGGGATGAAACATTTTTGTGCAAAACTTTGGCAACTGGTAATTTAGTGGAGAAGCGAACAGATCTATGTCTGGAGTCCCCCATAACACTGTCAACTTTTGAAACACATGAGGATCCAGTTTCCACTCGTGAGGATCCACAATTTGTCTGCTCAACACATCTGCTAAGGAGTTCTGTGCTCCTGGTAGAAACCTTGCCTGAAGAGTAAGGTGTAAACTGAGAGCAGTCTCCCACAAAATCATCGCTTGCCTGCAAAGAGGGTACGAATGGGTTCCCCCTTGCTTGTTGATGTACCACATGACAGTAGTGTTGTCTGTTTGAATCAACACCTGTCCTGGGTGAAGTAAATCCTTGAAAGCCATCAATGCAAATTGGACTGCTAACATCTCCTTCAAGTTGATATGCAAATGTTGAAGTCTGACAGGCCACGTGTCTTGCATCCATTTTCCATTGAGGTGTGCTCCCCAAGCCTTGTCCGAGGCATCTGTCATTAGAATCTGACTCGCCTCTGGTCGGGTCACAGAGAGTCCCTTGTTTAGGTGACATTCCTGAGCCCACCACAAAAATTCTTTCCGAATGCAAGGTATTATCTGAATGACAGTGTCTAGATCTTCACAGAAGCAATATAAGGATAAACCACCAAGGAAACAAAACCGATTACTGCTGCTCCTAGCTCGAACAGGGCACAGTCCACACACTCAGTCCACTGATAGTTCCCCACTGGAAAAAAACGTATCGAAATACTGGTGCAAAGCAACAATTTTATTCCACAAAGGCACACTGCTACTGGGACATAAAGTACAAAGAATCTAAAGACAGGTTTAGCGCTTTCATCTGTCCACAACAGACTTCCTCAGAACCAACAAATAAAACAATACATAGCACTTATATACTCATTTTGGCGCCAAATCTATTTGATTAATTAATTAATTACGAAATTTCATATCTTATTAAATTTTGTTAAATTTAAAATACTTAGTTAAAATATACATAATTACATATAATACAATTCCAATATAATACTCATAACAACAAATACACAATACTTAAAATACTTGTCTCACTAATTCAAAATAGACTAAGTAAATAACTGCTATCTAAAATATCTACTATACAAATAGATTAATACATAATACATTCCCTATATGTTAAAAATTACTCCCCCAATATCAAAAATGGTTTAAGACTAATGTATTCATTTAATCCGGGGTTTGTGGTGGCATCTAAACAAATTTGCCATTTACTTTCCAATGCACCTAGTCTCGCTTTCCAGTTACCCCTACCTATTGATCTATCCACTATTTCTAGAATTGCAAATTTAAATGTGTGTTCTGTACCCTTGTCTTTAACGTGTTTGCTAAGAGCGTTTTTATCATCTTTCTTCTTAATTTTGTAAATGTGTTCATATATGCGAGTTTTCAATTTTCTTTCTGTTTTGCCTATGTAATATGCAGAACAGAATGTACACTTAGCTAAATACACCACTCCCTGACTGTTACAATTACCTGCCCGAAATTTACATGTACTTTTGATAACATTGTCTAACTTAACATATTTTTCTTCATTGATATATTTACATTGCGTACATGTTCCACAAAAATTCTTTCCGAATGCAAGGTATTATCTGAATGACAGTGTCTAGATCTTGGCAGTGTTGTGTCCATACATTTTTGAGATACCATTGAAGCTTCCTCATATGCAGTTTGGCATTGGGAAGCACCAGAATACAAGATGCCATGAACCCCAAGGCTTGAAGGACTGTCCTTGCAGTCAGCCTGGACTGTAGAGACATTCGATGGAAATAAAGAGAAAGGCTTCTTTGTTTGTCCGGGGTCAAAAAGGCCATCTGGGAAGCTGTATTCAGTCTCACACCCAGAAAGCACATGTCCTGAGAGGGTACTAGACTGGACTTTGTTTCGTTCACAGAATACCCTAGGCATCTTAACATTACCATCACATACTGTAGATGATGAAGAAGTTTGTCTTTGTGTTGTGCAATAATCAGGCAATCGTCCAAATAAGGATAAATCTGTATGCCTCTTAACCTGAAAAAGGCTATCACTGGAGCCAGAACCTTTGTGAACACTCTGGGCGCAGTAGATAAGCCAAAGGGCAATGCAGAGAACTGATAATGTAAATTTCCAGCCCGAAAATGCAGGTACCTCCTGCAACTGGGCCTGATAGGAACATGAAGATAAGCCTCTTTGAGATCCAGAGTTACCATCCAGTGATCTTTTCCCAACAGAGGTAAAAGCTGTTGTAACGTCAGCATTTTGAACTTTGGAATGTCCAGATAAGTGTTGAGGATAGATAAATCCAAAATTGGTCTCCACGTGTTCCCTTTCTTTGGTACTAGAAACAGGCGAGAATAAAATCCTAGTCCCACTTCTGACAGAGGAACTGGCTGTATAGCTCCTATTTGAAGAAGTAAAGAAATCTGCTTGTGAGCCTCTATCCTTTGCCGAGGAGGAACGTCTGGCATGCCTTTGAAAGGAGGCAATGTATGGAAATAGAACTTGTAGCCTCGGTTTATAATGTCCAATACCCATTTGTCCTGGGTGACTAAAAGCCAGTTTTGCTTGAAGAGTGCTAACTTTCCTCCCAAAGGAGCTGCCAGGCAAGAAGAATCTGGCAGCTGAAAATGCAGGTCATTGGGCCTGTTTACGAAAGGACTGGCCCCTGCCCTCACCTGCAGATTGTGCAGGCGAACTCCAAGTTCTAGGCCTGAATGGACTGTGAGCTCTGCCCCTACCACGTCTAGATCTACCCCTAGACTGAGAATCAGAAGAAGGGTATGTCCACCCCTTAGTAGGCCAATTTCTACTAAACTTTGGAGGTTGCACCTGAAAAAAATCTTTAACAGTCTGCATAGACTTAGCCTTGTCTTCCATTTTCTTCAAAACCGACTCCACAGGGGGACCAAACAAAACTTCAGACTGTAAAGGGGCATCCAGAATTCTAGTTTTAACATGCTCGGACAAATTCTGATCCTTAAGCCAGGCGTGCCTACGAAGAACTGAACCAGTGGCAGCCACCCTAGAACAGGCCTGTACAGCATCAAAACCACACTGCAAAGAATGCTTACCCACCTGTTCAGAGACATGTACTAAATCCTGCAATTCTTTACACTCTATGCCCTCTGCCAAAGCATCCACTTTAGATTTTAGCTGAGAAAGGAGGAAATTCTGATACTTCAACATATGAAACTGGCAATTTAAAGCCCTCATTGCTAAAGTAGAAGAGGTATACACCTTCTTACCCCATCTATCCAAAGCTCTAGCTTCCTTATCTAGAGGAACCGGATTCTTTACAACAGAGGCTCTAACACCCTTAGGCCCCTGACTAATAGTTTCTGGGTCCACCCTAGGACTCTTATACAGATATTCATGAGCCTCAGGCACCCTGTAATACCTGTCCGGTTTAACTGGTGCAGGAGGCAAAGAATCTGGATTAAGGGAAGCCTCCGAGAAAACATCTTGAACAACATCCAAAACAGGAGGTATAGCCAAGGGTCTATGCTGTGGTAAAAACAAGAATTCCCTAAGCCTCTTCCGTGAATCAGAGAAATCCTGTCCTTCCCACTTAAAATGCTCCCTCATGGAATGCAGAGTTTCTGAAAATGAAAAATCCTCTGGAGGAGAAGCAGAAGGAGTGGAATCCTCTGCATCAGAATCGAATAAGGGGAAAATCTTGAATATCTTCAGCAGAAGACTCTGAGTCATCTGAGGCCTGATCCAAACTTTCCAACTCTGGCTCCACCCTGGGCCTCTTATCAGGAGGGGGCATAGAACCTCTAATTAAAGTAATCAAATCTTCTGCCATTTTAAGCATGTGCTTTTTAGGCACAGACCCTGAAGTACCTGGAGGGACACCAGAGGAAGGCAAAACAGACCTGCCCTTAGAAGAAGCCTTAGAAATAGTAGCAGAAGGCCTAACCACCTTAGGCATAGAAGGGAGAACAGTAACCTGAGAGGCCCCTTCAGCTTGACCTGACTCCTGTGAGGCCACCTCCTGCAAAATCAAAGTTTCCCCCTGAGACTCAACAGAAACTTCAGCCGGATCCACCTGTTCCACTGTAGCTTCTGCAGGACTGGCGTCCGAAACGGACGAATCAACCTGTCTAGGTTTCAAGGATTTGTCTTTGCGCTTCTTCGTGGAAGCGGGCGTCGGAGGATCCGACGGCATATTATAATTACACCGCTTACCAAAGACTAACCTAGCACAATCTAACCTTCTTTTTATAGTGCGCTTATTAAACCTAGTACAAAACCGACACCCGACAACGTCGTGGTCCGGTCCCAAACAAGGAATGCAAAGAGAGTGATAATCCCTATGCGGTATCTGTTTCCCACAAGAAATACAATTATTCACTTTTTCTGACATCCGGAATTAACTGAGGCAAGAAAAAACAAAAATATTCCCCAACGGGGTACTTAGCCCAACTTGGTTTCGGTCTGAAACTCAGAATGCGAAAATTTCAGAATGCCGAACGGCACTTGCAACGCTGCTTCTGCATCGGACCATGCGGCAAAAAAGACTGAGGATATGACGTCGGTCATGCGCTTTTATACCCTGACGCTCTGATGTCAGATCTGAGCGCCCATGACCGACATCAGCCTAATACTTTGGTATTCGGGCCGACCGAGGACAGCGGACTACCCCATATGTAAGGACTGCAGCAATGTGAGATGAAGAACATCATTTATTTTCTGCCTTTAAAACCTGGTGTGCAGCACGCACACCCGCTTAGGCATTGTAAAGAGTACTAGGCAGTTTTAGACACATCCCCTAGCTTAGCTGTGGTAAGCCAGGAGCAAACCCAAGCCACAGGGCTCCAATCTGCTTACAGTATGCCTGACACACACCCCCATGATGTCACCTAACTCCTAGGCTTGCACCAAGCTATTTCTACTCTTACAGTGTTGGGACCTGACTCACATGCTGGGGAAAACTGGGATTCACTATCCTTCCCCTCATTTGCATAGGATTGCCTGCTAATGCATAGTTACATGTCTCACACTGAGCCCCCCCCCCCCCTTAGCAACCATTACTCACTGGCCATGTTGTCTTCTGCCTGCCATTGACCTTCATGGCAGAATACTGAATTTAGTTAGAATGCTTAATTTAGGTTAATTTTATTTTCCCCAAATCCCGTTCGCCTGCTGCTGCCCTACGCTTAAACAGCTGAGATCAGCTAAAAAAAAAAAAAGTTGACTTTTTTTATTTATTTTACTGTTTGCAGTGCCAATGGCCTTATACTTGGCCATTGGCATGCTTACTACATGATATGCAGCCTTTATTTGGAGCTGTCACAGCTCCATTTTGGATTTTGCAGAAATGTATTCGGTTACTAACCAAGTACATTTCTGCAGCTAGCACTAATCCTGCATGGATGGTTGCAAGCTTCCTGGATTGCAAAATCACCTCACTTGCACAGATTTCTCCTGCAAAAGGGGTGATTTGCATACAAAGGCTTAGTCCATGCAGGATTAGTGCAGGAGCGCTCATGCACACCCCTGCAGGCTGTTCCTGGATCGCACGGCAGACATATTGCCTGCTGGAGCTTCTGCACCGATCTTGTACACCGTGCAAGCTTTAGAGAATCCAGGGGAGCATTTGTGGACCAGTTGTTATCTGTTACTTTGGTTATTAATGATAAATTTATTATGATACCTCACTCTGTTGGTTAGGACTGGTTCATGGAGTCCATTGTACAAGGACCTGACCTTAATAACATTGAGGTTAGATTGTTACATGTATTTATGGACAACATTTTGAGTAATAATTTTTTTTCTGTTTTGAAGGACATTATTACCCAATTTCTGGTGTTGCAATAGGTGCAGCATCAGCAGCAATACATGCTACTATTATTTTGTGGTATTGGAAAAATCATTTTGTGTTTAATTCTATCTATGCATGTTTTCTATACTTATATGTCAAATACCTTGAAGACATTTTAATTTTAGGATGGGCACTAAGGTCCGATTGAATGATTTCTTTTCTTAGAAGGAATGACTGATGTATTTGAAATTTGCAAGTATTACAGAGAAGCATAGCATTAACTTCTTTCAATGCTAAATATATATATATATATATATATATATATATATATATATATATATATATATATATATATATATATATATATATATATATATATATATATATATATATATAAAGGATAATTTTGAAGCTTCTTTCAGTTCACTGCTTATAGGAAGCCAACATTGTCAAATGCCTATTTATATTTAGGAAGTGGCCATTCCTTTTGTTGGCCATTTTGTCTGCAACACTAAAAGAGTAGTGCATTTACATAAATAAATCATACATCTTACTTAATGTGGATAAACCTGAAAGAAAGCTTAGTAAACATATGTATGAGAAGATTTATAATATCAAAAAAGACATTACTAATACATTAAGTAAGCTCATTTTGCTACATCAGAATTTTAACATCTGTTGTTTTTTGTCCTGGAAATGTTGCTAAGGAATCCAAAGGTTGGGTCACTGAAAATGTTTAATGATACAGGGAATTAGTCTAGAAACTCAGACTAATTGCCATGCAAACAACTGGTCTTAATGAAAGTATATGAATTGTGAGTACATTACAGTTAAGAAGTGCTAAATAATGACAATGTTTTGTGTTTCGCACTTTTATACTTTCACTACAATGTTTTGCAGTAATCTTTACTCAGCTTACTTTCTCCAAGTCTTTTGGGTTTCTAATACCATGATGGGAATGGACCCCATTCCTAAGTCAAAGTATGATTAAAGTTTGTGAAATTAGAATTGTTTCACTCTTTAATGTTAGCCAAAATTGCTCTTAGCAACACCCGCAGTATGCACAGAACTGCCTCCTTCTGCAATGCACACAGAGTTGCATGTTTAGGTTGCATATGTAAATATGACTGTAAATCCTTTTTTTATGACACCCATTGCTCCAAACACTACTGGAACCATTTTGGTATCCATCTTCTACATTGCCCTCATTTTTGCCTGTAAATCCTGATAATCTATGTACATAAGATGCTGTAATCACTGGGTGCAGCAATTTTAATGATCAATGCTACTTTTGTCTTCTTTCATGGACTACTATATCTGGTTTTCTCTGTTTTTTGAACTGTTGGTAATGGATCCCATATAATACAAAATTCTTCATTCTCCATAATACTTTGTGGCTCATGTTTCCAATGCTTCCCAGCTACCTCAATAGTGTAATGTTTGCATAATCCCCAATGCAACAGTCTTGCCACATTATTATGCCTTTTAGTATACAGGCCCTCTGCCATTAGTATATCACAACCAGCAAGATGTGCGTTGTTTCCAGTTTTGTTTTACAGTACCTGCATTTGTCTGTTTCTCCCACATATTCAATGGACTTTGTAAACCAGCATGTATGTAGTGCACTATCCTGGGCCACCAATATTAACCTTTCATCTTTTGGTTTATGTTCACCTCTCCTTAACCACTCATGTGTCAGATCTTGATTGATATGAGGTTGTTTCATGAATTTTCTGTGCTTGCAAGTATATTTATGCCTTTTTTATATTTCTTGCCTTCTCATCTGATCCTTCTCCTTATAGTCTTTCTTTTGTTTTTTTTTGGCACATATATTTTCTTTTGTTTTTTTTTTTTTTTGGGACATTCACTTGCTGCCTGAATTTTGTCTTCTTTTGGTTTGATTTCCATTCCTTTTTGACACTGATATGCTTCTGCTAAACTAAGCAGGATGTCATCTTTGTCTTGTTCTCTTCATGTTTTAAACCTTTCACTATGTTTGGATCTGGTGAGGTCATTAAATATGTATGCATATCTAGCCATGTAATCGGTTTTGAGGAGGCCCATACTTCCTTCAGAACGAGAAATATGTAATCTTGGTATACACTGATTTTTATATATCTTTTGATAAGCATGAAGCATTTTCCTTGTTTTCCTAACAACTGATCCGATACCTTCTTGGGCCAGTCAATCGACCCAAAACTGTAAGTTAGAAAAGAAAGAGCAAACGGGTTTATAGCAGGGACTTTATTCCCTGAAGTCAGGACTGTTTTCAGTATTAATTTTATTGTTCTAAAATATTCCTTACTGAATTTTGTTCATATTTGCAAATGGAGTATTGTCAATCATTCCTCAATTACCAATCATTCCTCAATTACCAAACATTTATACACACTTTCCTGCTCAAGTTCCTTTATATCACATTCTTGTCTCAGACTGATATTTTCTTGGTGCTGCAGTTTTCCTGCTTTAAATGTTGCTTTTGCACATTTATCAAAATGACATTCTTATATCATCTGACAAAGTTTTGACCACTTCCAGTTGTGCTTACAGCTCCTCATCTGATGAACTATACACTTTTAAATCATTCTTAAAAAGAAGGTGAGAAGTCTTTATACATTGTTGTTTTTTGGGAGCCAAATTGTAACCATAACCTAATCTGTTAATTAGACAGCTTAATTGGTTAAGAGCAAGACAAAAGAGCAGTGGTGACAAAAAGTCACCCTGGAATATTCCCCTTTGAATTTTAATCCCTGGGATAATAATTTGTCCTTTATCGTGGCTTAGCTGCAATGGCTTTGCCATGGTTTCATGGTCACTGTAATGTAATTGATCAATGCATATATCTTATACATCTGTAAGCACTCCTTTATCCATGAATGTGGGATTCTGTCAAATGCATTTTTACAATCTATCCATGCCATACTTAGATTATTCCCCTTTTTACAATTTTCGACTTTATTTAACAAAAATTATCCTTTATTTCATATAACTTTCTTTTTTACCCTTTTGTTTTATTTTCATGATTGAGTTTTCTTCTAAATGACTATAAACTATGTCTGTGTCAATTCCACTATATAGTTAATACACCATCAGAAAGCAAGTTATTGGTCTATAGTTTTTAGGATAGTTTCCAGGTTCACTCTTAAAGAAGAGTATCATTTTCCTGTTGTAACCAAGTTGGTGTCTGTTTGGGGTGTGTATATAAATAATTCTTACTCGGGGATAGATCTTTGTGTAAAGGTGTTAATACTTTTAGCCAGAAGTTAAGTACATCATCTGGGCCTGGGGTTTTTCATTTAACAAATTTTCTTAATCTTGTTTCAGTTCCTCTGTCCATTACTTCATCCCATTTCATATCATGTACATTTGAACGTCTTAATGTTTATTTTACTTCTATCCATTCAGCATCTTTGTTATGTTCCACAGGGTCTTCATAGAGATTTTTCCAAATGTGTTGATTTCTTCTTTTTTTTTGGTGGTGTGTCTATGCCTTTTGATTTGTTTCCCAATTCTCTATAAAAGTTTTTTGGGTCATCAATGGATTGCTTTTTTGTACTTTTCCTCTACATTTATCTGCGTATCTTCTCAGCTTTTTCTCCCTGTGCTGATATCTTTCGTTTATTATTTACAATAGTCTGCAATAGAGCCTGGTCTGTACTAATATTGCACTTTGCTTGTATCATGCCTGTCTTTCTAAGAATTTTTTTATCTGTTTCCTCTTCAATACTCTTCTAACAGTGACACTTCTTGTCCTAATTGTTTTATAGTTTTCTCTATTCAATACTTTCATGATGGCAATTGATTTCTTCCCTTCCTTTCCCTTAGTGCCCTGCATTTTTGTGTTAAGATTTTATCGGTTACTAATTTAGCTGCACAGTAATATAGCCTAGTTACTTATGTTATATCACATTTATTTCTGTTAATAGTCTTGATTACTGGGTTCATTTGTTTTTACAATTTTAGTTTTACAGTAATCTTGTGATGTTCATCACAAGATTTGAATTATGTGGCATGTATCATGTGATTTTTTTACTGGTAAAAAAGTCTATTTTTTAATACTTCTCTTCTGATGAAGTCTTCCTGACTATTAAGGATAAAAAATGCTAAATCATTACACAAGATAAGCTTTATCATCTTTGAGACTGAAGTATTCAATGACATTATTCTCCAGTTTGGTTCCAGGATATATATTTAAAATCCAAATAAAAAGTGCTTACAGATGTCAGTCTCTTGAACTACAATACAAACTCAATGAATAGAACTTTATAAATTGCAGTTCAATACTTGACCTTCAAAAGTAATGACATTGTAGTATTACTGAAGTAACTTCCAATTTTGACAAATCCATGTTCTTGCTATTTTTAATCTTTTACAATTTATCTATGTATGGAGCTTTCTCTTGTGGCAAGAAGATTAGCTAAAAAAATTCTAAAATATGACATTTCTGTGACATGTATTGTTTTCACAACAAAATATATGATGGTTCCTGTGATTAAGATTGCTGTAAAGAAGAGGGTAGCTTTTCATTAACATTGTAAGACAGTACAATTTCTGTGTTGTTTTTTATGTGCTTGTGCAGTTTCAGTATTTCAGTGATATTTTCTTTGCTTATTTTGCTTAAAAAGAAGTACTTATAGGAGTACAGATGATGACTATTAGCAATATATGTATTAAATAGCGTACATGAGCTGGGTGGGTAGCAAATGTAATACAGTATCTGATATCCACACATTGGCTAAGTGGTAATGCTAAAGCCGACTCATATATCGGACCAGTACTCAACACTTCTTTTGTTTGCATGGAAAAAAGTAATAATCCCCATCCAGGTGTTGCTGCCTGGAAAGGCAGGGACTGTTTCAGTAAGGAAAATTGAATGACCCTTATTTTGATTGAAAGGTGAAGAAGACTGGCAACCGACAAAAAGTCTTCAGATATCTCTTAAGTGCAGAGGGGTGGAGATACTGAATGCATGTTGCGGGAAGAGGCGTGACACCAATAGTTTGGAGCTTTATTTCTTGTGTGAAGATTGCATTTGTATTGGTGGGCTGCAGCTAGCTAATATATCAGACATACTGTTTGAGCTTATGAATAAATTGCCAATTTGACACTTCGGTTCTGTCACGATCGTGCCTATTGCAGCTGAATCAAAAGCTGGTAATCTTTTTATTTTTTTTCTAAAAAAAAAAAAGCTGGTAAGGTGTTAATGCTGGGCTCTAAAGTTGGTTGTGTTTATGTGCTCCATGTGCTGCTTTTGTTCTGCCAGCTACTTTTGTGGTGATTTTCTTGCAGGTTGTAGTCAGAGATTACATATTTTTTTTCTCTCTCTCTCTCTCTCTGCAGAAAGGCAATTTAGAATTGACAAAGTGTTTTTTTTACTTCCAGTTAATACCCATAGCTCTCAACAGCATCCAAACACTTTTCAGGCTCCCTTAAACAGTTGACTTGCCAAATAATGTTAGGCAGCAAAAGAAACAGAAGGATATACATAAACATTATACTACTATTGTTAAATCTTGAATAGTCTACAGTAGAAATGTTCATTTTGTCACTTGTTCATAGTTTGACATTGATATTCCTATTTTAAAAACTGGTATGGGAGAGCTACAATTTATTAAAGCCATGGTATGAAACCCAGTTGTGGAAGGTAGACGAATCTATTGTCAGTGTTCACTTACAGTACAATATACTGGATATTATGCAATTTACTTGTCAATAATTATGAATATATGCAATGTTCATACCTGTCAGGCCCCAGTGGCCTAATGGACAAGGCATTGGTCTCCTAAACCAGGGATTGTGAGTTCAAGTCCCATCTGGGGTGATATAATCTTGACACAAGTGAAGCTTTTGGGGATGGGAGGTTGGCGTAATGGTTAAGGTGCTTACCTTAGAAACACAAGGTGCAGGGTTTAATTCTGACATGGGGTAATTGGCTAGGCTTAAAATGGCCCATAAGGGCAGTTAGCCTAGTACTAACCTATGAACCTATAAAAGCTGAGTTCAGATTTGTACTGATTTTAAAATAAGAGTTTAGATTATGCAGTTGTTAAACAATTCACTTAACAAATTTGATTAGAAATGAAAATGTAACATTTTAACAAGATCTCCACTCTCAGTTAATCAAACTGCATCATATCATTACCTTAAATTTCCTGAAAGCATTTATTCTAGTTTTGTATTTTTAGTATGTTTGCTAGGCTTACTTTGATGTAGTTTGTTTTGCTTGTATTTTATCATGTTACAGTCTCAGCAGTCCTCTATAAATGCTCAGACATCATGTGAATATGCTTACTCAATCTATAATCTTTGATAGGTTCACAGGTAGTTACTAGCATGTGGTCAAGGAGACCATTGAGGAGCCTAGCACAGTCTCCCAATTGCCCCAGAGCACTGTTTGGTTAAGAGATTTGCTCAGAGTCACATGGTAGGCAAATGAAGGCTGTGGGACTTAAACTGTAGACAAAAGCAAGCAGTTTATTAACAGCTCGTATCTTCAATCCTCTGCAATACATGTCAGACTAAATCTGATATGTAGAATCTTTATTAACCACTAGTTTATGACATTTTTGAAGAAAGTGAATATTACCTTATTTAGCCTTAGACCGTGAACATAAACCAGTGAAAGATTTTTTCCCAGTGCTAACTGTTTAGGTTGTCAGAACTATTCAAAATACATGAAATTCCACAAAGGTTTTCTTTGATAAAATAACTATGAAAAACAATTACTTCCATACATGTATCATTTTGGCAGGAGCTGCAAAACATAATTTCACAGCTAAATGAGATTTCTGCTACTTCTCCCTACATTATATGCCATTATTTTGTCCTTTACATAAGGTGACAAAATACAGTGCCATCACATTAAAATACTTCAGTAGCAAATAGTTCTATTTCAAGTGCAATGAGCAGGCTTGCCAAGTAGGACCATACTATTTTTCCTGCAAAAAACTGCTTCATCCTGTTTAACAAGCTTTAACAACAAATTATAAATGAGCACTGAATCAAGATCTTAAATTACCTATTTTCATGGACTGAGTAGTACGTTATGGCCACATTAATTTAAGGTAAAGAGTATTTCATTTTACCCTGATTATGATACCTCATATGCAACAGAGTTTATATTAAGCAGCTTATAATATAAGGTACCAGAACAGGGATCAGGTCACAATACCAGGGAAAGAGTTCCTTGAAGCAGATAATCAAGTAAATCAAAACAAATACAAATAAATGAAACAAAAGTGGATGCCAGTAATTGCTGCTCTTCTGTTATCTTTACTGGATACCAAACGTATCTGGCATTTCAGCTCACCAAATTAAAACTCTTCTTCTGTACAAAATTCCCTTCCCTGACACACTTCATGAAATTTTGACTGATATGCAGTCTAAATCTCAACTCAGTCCACGAGCTCTAGCCTTATCAACTACCACTAACTCTGAAAAAGAAAGCAATTCAATCCTAATGCCTGCAAAATAGTTTATTCTCCAATATTTGTTTTCGTATTTATTTCTTGAGTGATCTAATTATCTTTCTGTCTTTGCATTTAGCATCTTTTTAACAGCCCTGACTATAGTACTGCATGAGTTAAAAAAGGATTAATTTCAGGTTACAGCAATAGACTACTTAGTTTAAGACATATTATACAAGCAGAAGACCGCCCATAAAAGTACACTGCAGAAGTAATTGTATAAGTTATACTTACAGAACTCAACTTGGTTCACCGGTTTGGTTTTTAGCTGGTTGCCTGAGACTACATTTCTTCTTTGTGTCAATGTGGGTTGTAACCAAGTACCCTGGATTCTTTCCATGACCCAAAGATGTGCTGTAGGTGAATTGTTACTCCTAAAACATTGTTCATAGGTGTGTGCACTGTGTGAGAGTATAGGTTTATGTGGGTCCTCTCTGCCTTGTTCCAGTTAGTGTATGCGACTCTCCTAAACACTGAATTGGATTGCACATCTAACCAGAGAATGAATGACTACAATAAGAAAATCAGTATACTAACACGACAGAATGGAGGAAAAAGATCATGTTTTGGGCTTTGATGCTGGTGGAGCATAATGAGGTTCAAACATGACATGACAAGACATTGAAAAGAGGAACAATGAACAGCTTGATGAAGTAGTTGCCCTGTTAAACAGAATAATCGGATGATTGCATCCTATTACATGCAAAGCATTAGGTCTCAAATTTGTAACACAGAAAGATTAAGTAGATCTGACTTACTATAATTGAAATTCAAATGTGTACAGAAGGGCATTCATCAGATACAACTTGAAACAAGTTAAAACATGTAATATTTGTTTTTGAGTTTTCATATTGAAGTGTGAGACAATATTTTACAGTATAATTTACTATCAGAACAGATTCAAATTTGTAGGAATGATAGAAGTTTTGTGTGGTTTTCATAGCACTGTAACAAGTGACAGAGTGCTACAAGATGTTCTCTTTGTGTAGACATTGTGCAAATAATAAAACAAATATGTTATTAGCAGTTCTGGAAATAAACTACAGGCTGAATTCATAAAGGTTACCACAAAGTGTACCCATCCTGAATGAATAGACAACACAAGCATTATTGTAGGACTGTTCTTGAAATGAGAAACTGTACACAACTGTGCACAATTTTCACTGTATATAATTTCATTTTGCCCTTTTTATCTCTTAATCCATGAAAATATTTGGTCTGTTTCTCGTCTTGATTTTATAAAGCAGGACCACCTCATCCTCCTCCCCTTAGCCTATCTTGAACTAGAAACTTTCCATGAGGGCTGATGAGTAGACCCATAAAGCAAGTTATTTCTTTATCTCATTAGCTTGCTGTGATGATTGTTTTATGTTTTCCTTCAGCGTAGTGGTTGCTTGTCTTCATGGTGAGTATGACTTTATATACTCATACAGTATGTATTCTAACGATGTATATTTTCATGGGGGATTAAATTATGAACAGGCAGTTAAACTGTTTCCAATAAATGTTATGGATTCTCAAGCGTTCTGGATGGTTGGATCAATTTTCCACGCAGACTTTCTGGAATATTGTCCCACACATTTTATTTTCCAAAAAAGTTCTATGATCAGATACAAAACAGTATGTATTATTAATTTATTCTCCACAGTATGCTTTTGAATTGAGGATCACTAAAAAAAAGTTGCATCTACTTTCTTGAGATAAAAGAAGAGTACTGGTGATAAATTTGCTCATTTCCAATTGCTCGTAAAGACAAGTGCTCTAATACTATCTAGCTCAATCATAGTACTTAGCCCTCCCAACACAAGACCCTAAGAAACTGTATAGCACTACCAAAGTTCTAACATAAAGCCTAAAAAGCCAACCCAGTTCCTAATCCAGGCCTTTGCTCCCTAATCCTAAAACTCCACTCCCTTGCCCTAACCTATAGTCCTCAGTCATTTCCTAAATCTCAAACTCTAACCACCCTCCTTAAACTTAAATTCACTGAGCACTCCCTAAATCTAAACTCTACTCCTGTTCTCTAAACCTAAATCTACTCGTCACTCAATAACCCTAAAACACACTTCCTACTCCCTAACTAAATCCAGACTGCTGTCATAATCTAGCTGCCACCCCCTCCAAATCCTGCTGCTTCCCTAAATACAAATATGAGTTTGAGTACGAGCAGCAGCCTGCATGACCTCCAAGATGCTCATGTCCCTGGCTTGAAGACAGTGGTCCTCGAGCACTTGGAACTCAAGTGCTTGTAGTGGAATGAAAAGGGTAAGACAGCGATACAAGTCATATCCTGTTACAGAACCCCAAACATGCCCCTAGACTCACACGCCAACTTCCTAAGCACCCTGGAATCTATCAAGGTCCAACCCAATACTCTCATACTGGGTGACTTCAACTACCCTTATATCAATAGGGAAAACTATTCAAGTACCAATATACAGGCCCAGTGCTTTCTGGAATTTATCAATTCCAGTGCCCTGGCGCAGCTCATTTTGACCCCCACTAGAGGAAGCAACATCCTCGACCTGGTTATCACCAACATGGGAGACTATTGCTCCACACCTATAGTCAGTTCCTCCCTGGTTAAATCTGATCACAAACTCATCACCATGGAAATCTCTATCGCACCTACACCCCCGCTAAGGTGACCACCCTGAAAAACTTCTCTAAAGCCGACTTTGGGCTCCTAAAAGCAGAGGTGGCTAACTTCTCAGCACCCATGCCAATGGAAAATAGTTGCATGACTGACGAAATACACTGTATGAGCATGTACACAAATGCATGAACCTTGCCATACCAAACAGAGCAAAGATGTTCTCCTCCAAAAAAAAGGAAGCAAATCTGGTGGTCCCCAGTCATCAATAAACTCTACAACAGAAGGAAGAAACTGTTGCAGAAAAAAATGAAGTCACAAGACTATAAAACTTCCTTTATCAGTCTCAAAAAAAGCTGAGATCCCTTATCAAATCTTCTAAAGCCAGCTATGAAGGCAGAATTGCGGCTGACACCAAAAACAACCACAAAGCCTTCTATAGCTATATCAAACTCCTCAAAGGCAATACTCAGATTTGCTTTGAGTTATTGCACAATGGTACCTCCTATACTGAGCCAACAGATATAGCCGACATACTGGCCAACAGATTCAGTGTCAACTTTACCCCTCCCCCCCAAGGGCCCTATCACAATACCAGATGAAAGCCTGGTACCCACCATTTCTGTGGCACAGGTAAAAGCTGCATTGTCCAAAGTCAAGAATACAGCATCCATGGGACCTGATAATATCCCTGGCTGCATCATACATGAGCTAAATGAACTGACTCCACATCTGTGTGCCCTGTTCAGTCACAGCGTTACCTCAGGCTATGTCCCTAACGAATGGCGCACTGCTACAGTCATCCCGCGCCATAAAGGGGGAGCAACTACAGACCCTGAGAACCATCACCCCATTAGCCTGACTAGCCTGGTATGCAAAGATATGTAATGCAACATCATGGACCTGCTTAACAAAGATATAGGCAATCTCCAAACTCTTGACCCCTCACACAGTTTGGCTTTATCAAAGGGAGATTCTGACTGCTGAAACTGGTTGACTTCTTTGAGGCAGTCACCAAGGTGTGGATGAGGGTAAGGCAGTGCATACAGCCTACCTCGACCTGGCCAAGGCCTTTGATATGATTCCCCACTCAGGAATCATTGATAAACTCACCAAACTAGGCATCAATCTTATCATCACTAGGTGGGTTGCAAACTGGCTCACAGACAGGACTGACAGAGTGAAAGTCAGACTGTCGATCAGTCACGGGTGGAGTCCCCCAGGACTCGGTCCTGGGCCGTCTCCTGTTTGGCATCTACTTCTCATAAATCCAGACCAACACAGAAGGACTCTGGCTGACCAAGTTCACTGATGACTGCAAGCTAGGAGTCATTATCAACTCCCCAAGTGATGCAGACATCCTACAAAGGGGCCTCTCTGAGAACAATGACTGGTGTTGGAACCATGGCCTGAAGCTTAACCCCAGAAAATGCGTTATCATCCCCTTTGGAAAAAACTCAGTTCCCATGAATTACTATGTTGATGGGAGCCCACTGAACACTGAAGGGGCCATAAAAGATCTGGGCACCCAGGTCAACAGTCACTTCACCTTCGACCACCACATTGCCACTGTGGTCAGAAAGTCCTTCTATGTGGCATATCTTATAACCAAAGATTTTGCATCCAGGAAGAAAAGGTCATCACCCCTCTCTACTCAGCCCTCATTAGACCATTCATCGAATATAATGCCTTGTTTAGCATGTACCTGACCAGACACCAACAACAGCTGGAGAGGCCACAAAAGTACCTCACAAAAAGAATCATAGGCCTTAAACATGTCCTACATGGACAGACTCAAGAAGCTTCAGCTGTTCACAGTCTCTTATCGTCTACTTAGAGGTGATCTCTGCTTGACTTACAAATCCATGTCCGACCCAGCCCTACTTGAAATTCTACACCTAATGAAATCCCAATCTCCCCATGTCACATGCTCCAGAGATCACACCCTCATTACCACAATTAACAGAACATGCTGGAGGGACAGGTTCATCTCCCAAAGACTGCCCATACTCTGGAATAAGCTTCCCATTCATGCCAAGCAGAGCACCTCGCTGGCCATCTTCAAGAGAAATCTTGATGAGTGGATGGGTAACAGAAAGTTCACTTCAGGGATCACTCCAGTTGCACTACTTGATAGGGGCAGTGTGAACTAACATCGGGTGGCATGGTGCCTGGGCATTTTTTTTTGGGCCTAGGCTTGTAGAGGCTCCAGAGCCATTAGCCTAGTACACACCTATGAACCTATGAACCTACGTGTACTCATTGACAGAATGGTATATGTTTCTCATATTTCTTGTGATGCTATCATACTATTTGTGTTTCTCAGAAGGTGGGTTACATCTGTCACTTATGAGGTTCATGGTCAAGTTAACGTCACCAGATACCAAGACGAGAAGATGATTTTCACTGCACACAGAGACTAGACAGGAGTTTAATTATGGTTTCATTCAGTTTAGAGAGCAAATAGCATTCTAATCAAATGAACACAGTTGACATTAGCAGCACATACATTCAACAGTATTCACTTTTCTGTACCTTTGATGGTGCTGCAACACTCCATCTTTAACTACACAGCCTGTAAACCCTTCTAATGATTTGATGAAAATAACTGTAATCCAATTTTTAGGGAGCTTTGTGTGCATGATTACTATGCTAACTGATCATTACATAAATAGGGATATGTTTCATAATTTTAAGTTTAATTCCTTGTTACAAATGAAAATGTGAATCTATAAATTTTACTTTTAACTGCATATTTTAACATCTGTCATGCCAAATCTGGACACAAAAACAATTATTCATTATTACCTTATTTATCTACCTATCTATCTTTCTATTAGACTACATAATATTTGCATTATTTTTCAGTGATATTAATACAGTATTGACTAAAGGGAATTTGCACTAACTACTCCCGAATTACTGCTGTAAATGTGGGGTATAAACCTTGAAGGGAAATACTTCATGTTTATAACACTAGAGACTGCAGCAGCTGTACACTCCAGATGGATGGAGATCCAAAAATCTGCCGAATACAAGCAATGATAACTTTATGCATTACATTTTTTTTTCCTTTTTGGGATAGCACATGAAATGTAAAAGGTTAGTGTGATAATACTGCAGAATTATCATATGTGAGATATAGTACATGGCTATCCAGCAGAAATAGTATTCTTTAACATGATAATATATTGTATATGTCCAAGATGACAGATGGTAATTATTTTGTACTTCATTAGATTAGAAACTGAGGCCATGTCTGATTGTTTAGGACTTTTTTTATAAGTTTGAAATGAAATGTGGCAAAAAGATGGATCCCTGTTTAAGCACAAGTTGGACAAATGGATGGGTAATGGGAAATTCACCCATTGTCTAGTGCCTATGTCTGTGATAAGCAGAGGCAGTCAGTAAATCACCCCCTATATAAATCAAATTTGTGGGCCACATTTGGGTTGTACTGCAAGGCTTGTAAGGGTTTTATATATATATATATATATATATATATATATATATATATATATATATGTATGTATAAGTTAACTCAATATTGATTCTATAGTTAGTTGACATTGTTTAGCTGACAAAATTTGGTCAACTAAACAAACAATCAAAAGGTGTGCAAAACTGCACAATATTCAAGGCAGGAGAATATGCCCTTTACCCGATATTGTGTGATCTTGGATTTAGTATATACAATTAGCAGGGGGGGGGTGAAGGCACACACATGGAGATGCAGGAGGACTTGCCCTCTGCAAAACAATGTTTTATACTTTTTTTAAAGTTATGTTTTGTCTGAGCTGAAATTGTTGCTCAGTGCATGCATACAAGAGTGCCAACATTTGCAAATTCGATCTTTTTCTGGCTGACAAGGTGAACATCGTTGTTTGCATCTTTTGTTAATTATCAGTAGACCCATCTGACTATCTATCTATTTATATATGTAGTAGAGGAGTTGATCCCATACCAATGGTGAAAAAAAAACAAATAATATTTTTGATATTTTACTGCCATGGGATTGTCACTCTTTTGAGTAGTGACCCCTCAATGTTTTATACTTTTTAGGATTTTAATAATTAAGCAATAATAGAAAGAGATATTATTCATATTGTATCCATGAAATTTTGCATTAAAATGAGAAATCATTTCATAATGTTTTTGAAGGCAAATGTTACTTTCTGTTGTGAATGAAGGATTTGTATCAAAGACAAGTTCCCGAAGTGACATTTTATTGTCCACTAAGTCATTTTCAGTTTTAGTATTGCAAATTTCTCATTTTAATAACTTGCTATTGTGAGAATTTGTTGGTAGCTATGGCAATTAGAATGTCTCTAAAAGTCTGTAGTCTCACAAATTAAGTCTAGTTTTAACATTCTGCCTCACTCTAAGTACATTTCATGCATTTTTAACCAAAGATATCAAGAAATAGCCGGAAATACTGATTTTTACTGCAAATATGACTTTTATGACTACATTGGGTTGCTTCTTTGTTAAACATGGTAGGGTAACATTACAGTTTTGACTCTACTTTTTGTTGCGATATATCTTAAGAAGATTAGTGTAGGACTAACGGCCTTTTCAAGAAAAATTTCCTGTAATCAGAAATGAAACTAAGGTCTAAAATTCTCAATATTATGATAACAGCCTCTTTCTAAAGATAACTTGGCCTGCTAATCTCAGGAACAAAATGTCTCAACGATGTCTAAAAATATTAATATAAAATATAATGCAAGAGCTTACAGCTATTCCTCTGTCTTCTTTCCTGGAAAGCTCTGTCTCCATTGAGGATGGTATAGAAGAATTAGTGTGTCCAAATAAATAAACCCAACCAGTTATATATTCATGAACATTTAAAGTTGGCCATTATGGTTAATTATGGTAATCCTTATATGACTGTTATTTATTCACTAAAAATGATTTGTAAGTGTTATACTTTACAGCTTCGTCTTGCTGGTAAATTCTATTGCATGCATGAAAAAAATTATTTCTAATTGCTATTTGTCTGATGCAGCAGATGAATACTTTTTTTTTTAGAAAAAATAAATATTTTGCAGTCATCATGATGTTTAGAGGCATGCAACTTCCAAAATGGCTGAAGGGCCTGAGAGATGCCTTTGAATTTCATCATTTCTATGAGAAAATGGGCTTCTTCATAGTACCTGAAAAGTCGGGTTCATGGATTATCATTAAGCAATTAGTCCAGTAGACTATTAGAACCATAGTCAACATAAATGCTATTATTTGCATCCTTTATCTATAAAGGCCAGAATACCTTGTCAGTGGTAAATTTGCAAATCTCCATCCACTCATCAGCTTTGTTTAGAAAGATAGCTAGGAAGCTACTTTGTTGCATGTGGAAGAATTGGCCCTGCTCTTTACTTTCATTTTTCCATTTTTGGTAAGAAATTTGTTTTTCAAACAGTTGAAGAAAAAAGCCTAAAAAAAATTAAAGACATTTCCTTTAATCCATATTTTGCCAGGACATTTACTCCACCTAAAGGAGGCTTACGATGGATAGAGATTGAGACTTCTACTCTCAAGGGGAGGTATGGATATGGAGGAAGAGTCACTCACAGAAAAGGGTGACAATCATTCATGCTACCCCACTGCACTTTCCTCCTTGTGACCTTGTGAGAATACACATGGAAATGATAGGTTTTAAAGGGATATATGATAGCCACAATGAGACTATGAAGTCATCCTTTACAGGTGAACAAATGGATTACAGAATATGTGATAGGCATGGTTGATGGCCACTCACCATGTAGGTGAAGATACTTATTTCTCTACTTTGTAGATGAGTTCACTTAACTAAGTAAAATTATATAATGCTCCAAATCTGAATTTACCAAATGCCATTTTAAGTAGTTAATTTGAATCAGCAAATAGATAAATATAAATTGACACTCCCTGATAGTCCAGGATCACACAGCTCTAGAGAAATGGGAAGCCTCATTTTATTTACTTGACCAAGCATTCCTGACTACTTTTTTGCTGTTTGATTTTCAAATTAGAATACTAACATGGGAAGGGATGTTTGAGGCATAACTCTTTCCAACAGGGTAGCTTAGTAAAGTACAGGGGGACAGGAAGTGCTTCTAAGAAGTTGTGAAAATAGAAGATATTTTGATTTTGCCATGTTTGCAGAGTTGTGTGCAATTATCTTTTAGTCTTGCTGCTGTAGTTGTGAGCCTCTATTACAATGACAGCCTGAGTATCCAATGAGACATCCAAGAAATGCTGCCTTGACAGTAAGAGGGTATGACTGGGCTTTTAGCCAAGCACTCTTTTTTTTATTTCATTTCACTACCAGCTGCTGCTATAAAAGTCACATCTACTTTAGAATAACTGAATTTGCCCATATGATCTCCAAGCTTATCTGTTGTCTTATTTAGAATGTTTAATTTTTGGTTAAGTTTTCCTTTCAATCAGTGGGGGCTAGTAACTTCAAAGCAAGGAGAGGTGGGCTGCTGAAGGCAACTGAATTCTTCTTCTTTTGGCTTTTCCCAGTTAGGAGTCACCACAGAGGAACTCCGGTCTGCTAATGATTGGCAGTAGATTTTTATGGTGCCAAGGTGCCAGCCAGATGCCCAACCTTCAACGAAGGTATGCCCATTCACGCATATCATGAGGACGCCACTTGACCGTGGGGAGGACATGCAGACTTCACACAGAAGATGGCAGGAGCTAAATACAGTGGGGCTGGGCTGTATTACACCAGATCAATAACCATTACCTATGATAAAACAAAAGTGTTCATTCACTTTCATCCACAGACTACTTCATTACAAATCCACTCAGTATAGCCACACTACTGACTATACACACCTTTGATGTCTAGTTATAATCAACACTCCATGGGTTCCCCTGTTACCTCTAGTCTCTCCTGCACTCCCCCAGTGCCCTTCTCTGTTTTATCCTCATCCTGACCCCAGATCACTCAGACAGATTACCTTTTTCTTGCTTTTTCATAGCAACTTGACAAGACACCACTGCAATTTAAGTCTGGAGGAAGCAAATGAATTGAGATAGGTGTCTGATAAGACCCCAGAAGTCATAAAGCTGTAGATGCACTGAGGTGAATCATAGATTTTTTTAAATAACTTTTGACTTAATAATGATGGCCTGAATAAAAAAAAATCACCCTTCTGAGAGCTACCTTAAGACCCTTAACAAAGGATGTCCAATCCTACTGTGTAATATTAATATTAGTATTAATATTAATACAAATGGTAGTTTGACCAAGAGCAAGACTATTAGGAGCAACCCACACAGTGTCACCAAATAAATATGTAAGTACTCTCAAAACTTAAATAGCTCTACACAGATCATCCGCAATGTAAGGTTTAAATATATTTAATAATAAATAATAAAAGAACAAGACAATACTAAATATATATTCACAGTGACATCAGAATTCAAAACCACAGGAAATATTTAAAATAACATTGCAGTACAGGCTTTCACAAATAAAGAAAGAAAAACATCTAAACTAAACTTAACTATATTCCTGACTCTTTCTAAGAGAATTATACTGTTCCCTAGAAACTTACTATTAGAGCAAGGCAAATGTTGTGGTGAATGGTTCTTGTCATGTCCAAGATGGAATGCAGAATGTTATGTCTCACTACGAGACTTCTCAAATTAATATATAAAATATTAATGCTGGGATAGCTTGCAGAATGACATAATTTCTGGACATTTGACTTCTAGTTCCCATACCAAAACCTCCATTGCTAGAAACTGGGAGCATTTAGCAGTTACATGTAAAAATATAGAAACAAGGGCTTTTCCTCAGATCTTTGACAGATGCTGAAAGTCATAAAGCAATTGTATTCCTTCATACTTCAAAAGTAGCAATTAGTTCACCTCAAGGACAATACAGAAAGCTTCCTAGCACAGATTCTGTCTCTTTAAGCTACATTGAAAACTTGACAAGTAGCCTCTTTATTGCATCCTATAAAGTAATTTAATGTCAGATATTTTTCTGAAGTTTACTAGAATGAGGTTAACATCCTGTATCCCAGTTTCCACTGTTAAAATATATACATTTAAACAGTTACAATAGTGCAAGTACATTTCTGTTCTCTTCCAGGTGGGCACACTGTGGACACATTTTAAACACAGGACTTTTACTAATACCTTTTCAACAGAAACATCTGTACACAGAAGTTTGATATACACATGCCAAATGCCAAAAAAATGTGTTGTCATCCCCTTTGGGAAAAACTCAGTTCCCACTAATTACCACATCAATGGGAGCCTACTGAACACTAAAGGCGTTATAAGAGATCTAGGGACACAGGTTGACAGCAACCTCTCCTTCGACCACCATTTGCCACTGTGGTCAGAAAGTCCTTCTATGTGGCATATCTCATTACCAAGGGTTTTGCATCCAGGAAGAAAGAGGTCATCATCTCTCTCTACTCTTCCCTCATTAGGCCAATCATTGAGTATAATGCCCCATTTGGCATGTACCTCACTAGACACATGCAACAGTTGGAAAGGCCACAGAAGTACCTCACAACAAGGATCCTAGGCCTTAAACATATGGCCTACATGGACAGACTCAACCCCCCCCCCAGCTATTCTCTGTCTCATATCGTCTACTAAGAGGCAATCTCTGCTTGACTTACAAAGCCATGTCTGACCCAGCTCTGTTAGAAATGCTACATCTAAAGAAATCCCAATCTCTTCACACCACATGCTTCAGAGACCTCAGTCTCATTACCACAATCAACAGAACATGCTGAAGGGACAGGTTCATAACCCAGAGACTGCCCATGCTCTGGAATAGACTTCCCATACATGTCAAGCAGAGCACCTCACTGACCCTATTTAAGAGAAATCTTAATGAGTGGATGGGAAATAGGAAGTTCACCCCAGGGGTCACTCCAGTGGCTCTGCTTGATAGAGGCACTGGGAACTAATGTCGGGCAGCATGATGCCAGGGCACTTCTAGGGGCTAGGCTTGTAAAGGCTCCATGGCCATTAGCCTAATATATGCCTATGAACCTATGAACATGACATACATTTCTAATACATTTGTAACACTAGCATCTTGTATAAATCATTTTGATATTCACCAATGACATACAAGTGCTGGCAGTATCTCCTTTCATCACAGTTTCCTCATCTAAAAACAATGTACAGATTTCCTGCCCAGTCTTTGATTAAAGAAGCATACTTGTTATTTATGAAGTCTTCCTGCTTAAACCAGCAGGCTAAGCAAATTTAAAATGTTTCCTTTAGAATGCTGAGTAAGCTTAGGGGAAAAAGAAATCAACTGTGTTGTACACATAATTTATTTAGAGGTTGGTTGAGAAGCATGCATAACTGTTTATATTTCATGAAAACAAAATTTTGAAATTTGTTTACGTAAAACTGGCACTTCAGTTAACAACACGAGTTAAGATATTATTGCAAAAATAAACCGTTTTGTCATTTTGGATTATTATTTTAATGTATGTTTTTCATATTCAAAATAGAAGAAACTTATAATTAGGACACATTCATATTATGTAGTACATCATTTTAAATTACATTTTTATTCAAACAAATAAGCTCTCTTTAAACAACTTTTTTTACGTAGGGAAAATGTTTATATGTAGAACATAATGGTAAGATAACTAATGCAATCACTCAGAAATGTGTGCATAACAATCCAGATTTTCACCTTGGTTGAGGACCCTCTATAGAAAGAATAAAAATGCAGTTATCTATAGAAGATTTGCGATCTCCAAAGAAATGAATTTAAAAATGTCACAGGAAGTCATTTACTGGCCTATCACAAGCAATATGTTTCACACTAAAAAGACACAGCTCCCATAACATTGTATTTTCTGATCTAGAAACATGCTAGCTGTAATGAATAAAGATTTCATTATCAGCTAATTTGTAAGTTTCTGAATTGCTGGTACTTCTGCAATGTGCATATTATTGCTGATCTGCCTGTCACAGTACTAAACCCCACACACATACACACATGCACACATCAGACATAAAAAAATATTCCTTAAAACACACACACATACACTACAGACCCCACACCTCTCCCTTATTTGTGTGCCTTCCCATGGTTCCCCATCACCAATCTCTATAACAGTTGAAGTGCCATTATAGCACAATTGTAGACACCAGGGTGTCTAGTGTCTCCCCCTCACCAATCCCTGTGCTGCTGTAAGTGTAGTTATGGTACAATTGTGGAATCCCTGGTGTCTAGTGTTTTCCCTACCCCATGATCCCCACACTATTGTCACTGTGGTTAAGCACTTCACTGTAGAGTATCTCTGGTGCCTAGTGTTACTCCTCCCACCCCTGATCCCTTTACTGATGTTGGTGCCATTATGGCACTACAATGTAGGGTAGTCCCTGATGTCTAGTGTTTCTTTTCACTACACAGTCCCTGTACTGATATCGGTGTTGTTATGGCACACTCATAGAATTCCTGGTGTTTAGGGTCCCGCCGATCTTTGCCCTGATGTCAGTGCCATTATGGCACTTCTCTGTAGAGTAGTCCCTGGTGCCAAGTATTCTCACCTCACCCCCGATCCCCATAATGATGTTGATGCCATTATGGCACTTCACTATAGAGTAGACTCTGGTATCTAGTGCTTCACCCATCTTAAGATCCCTGTACTGATGTCAGTGCTATCATTATCCTTCACTGTAAAATAGTCTCTGGTGTATAGTGCCCTCCCCCATGATCTCTGGTCATGTTAAGTTACTGAACTCTGCCTTTTCATTTGGTGGTCCAGGCATGGTTATATACATGGCTGAATGATTTTTTGAATTGCTCAGCATGTATATACCTTACTAGAGGGGGGAGTGTGGAGAGAGGAAACATGGATAATGGCATATGCTTCTCCCCCGGATTGCCTCATTTGCATTCAGTAAAGCCATGGTGCTATGTGGTGCTACACAGCTTCATGCTAGAGCACCATGTTAGGGCTGTATGTAAATACCAAAAGGCTACTGCATATAAAGTCACTGTACCTTCATGAAATCCTCCCTGTATTTGTACATTAAGGAGTACATGTCTTTAAGTGTATATTTAAAATGTCTGTAGATATATATTTAGTAAAATGAGCTTTCTTGCATTTCCAAGCTTAAAATTAGATGAATTGTAAAAAAAAAATCTGCTCTCTTCAGTGCACCTGTTTCCATATCACACAGTAATAGTCAGATTTGTAGGCTCGGCAAACCCTTTAAATGATTTTATAGGTAGATACATCGACATCTAGATCACTATATGATATGATAGTGGGGTTTGGCTTTATTGGTCTGAATTTGTCCATTAACAGACTTGAAAAGAAAAAAGTCATGGGCATTCAGAACTGCCATACAGCTGAAGCACCTGATGTCCTTAAGGTGCCATTGCATATATCCCGTTATTCTCTTTGACAAGAGGTTTTAAGGAATCACACAGTGAAAACTGTAGCTTGGCCAGGATTTTCTTGTAATTCTAGAAGTTTAGATCACTATTTGCAAAAATTATTATAGTCGGCTGAAATTAGTACCTTCAGAACCCAACAGCCCTTCTGGCTTAGTTCCCATCAGTATGTTTACGGAACAGTAACTCACTTCAACCATCGAACAGCACCAGGAAAATGTATTTCCCTTTATAAATGATCTGTAAAAGGTTGATCAGAAGGCGCCATCTAAAATCATTCCTAAGAATTTTAAGGAGTGAGAATTCAGTCATGCAATATGAAGTACGACTTCACTCAAAAATACCTAACTGGGAAGTTCAGTTTGTAATAATCCAGTACATTTTCTCCAGGTCATGCTCTTACATCTTCTGTTATTATCTCTTTAAATGGATATTGTGCATTAATTGGTACTCTAGATAAACCAGGTTTATTTTTTGTGCAATCAAATGTTTATCCATGAAATAAATTAATTATTCATTAGTAATGAACATTCTTTCCAAAGCACATTCAATTATTTAGGAAATGACTGTTTATAAGGTTTCACAAGAAATAAATTAGTTCCACATTTTTTACTTTTGCCAGATGAATGTAAAGCAAATGCCCTTCATTTATGCCACCATCCCTCTCCTGGAGTAATTTCTTGCTAGAGTGACAAGTGCTGAATCGAACATAATTTATTACTGTAGATATGCTATACCTGAGAAACATAAGTTTCTTGACCACACCATAATTTTGCCTCTCATACTAGTAACATTGATTAATTTCTGGCACTTTCCATTTTGGACTAAGCTTTAAGTCCAGTGGGTATGTAGACATGTTATACAAAGCTGCTGTTCTCTGAGACATAATAAATTATTCCTCTGTGTCATCAATGTTCTTTAGGCTAGTTAACTTAAGATATCTGCTGTGCTTTAGAAGTATGATAATAAATTACACACAACATGCCTTTACCCCTTCTAGATGTAATTAGTGCTGTTCTCAGTTAAACTGGAATGCCTTGGCACGGAACCATTTTAACAGGTAGGAAGACTTTTTTCAGGGATTATTGATCCCCTATCAAAAAAAAAAAAAAAAACATTTTTCTCTATTCCTCTCAAATTATAATGTTTTTTCAGGTGTCTTGTAGAAGAGGGTATACTGTTGGATAACCTGTCCCCAGAGGACAGTCATTTACATCATTTGCTAACATTTATTTTGGAGATCTCCAGCTTTGACTACAAACAATTTAGTGCTTAAACATCCAGCAATGATAGCAGTATAATAAACTGGCCAGCAAAAATCTGGTTAAATATACACTTTGTTTACTTATACCTTGCCATGCATGGCATGCATGGTATGCAATATGCCCAATGTCATGGACCACTAAGTAATATAAAAATTCTCTTAATAAACCTCAGTGACAACACCTCTTTGTCTAAGCTAATAAGTAGTTCAACACCAAATACAGAGTAATACAACTATGACGCTCATCTTTCCAACGGTCTCATCAATTCCAAATTCACTGGTACCCACAATGTACATTGATTGGCCAAAATGCTAAAGACAGTAATTTCTCTATAGAAAACTATGGTAGTTTGCATTTATAGCTTTCAGAATTGTATAGCAGGTTTCATGTTTTCTGCTTGCATGACATGAAGGCTTATATAAGTTGAGCTGACTCGTGCATATAGAGCAGATGTACAGGACCAATACCACTACAGTGGGTGATGACAGTCTGTAACACATGTAAAACATCACCTTAGCTACTGTGAAATACAATTCCATCCTGGCAGTAAGATGATCTTTGACCAAAATAGAGTAGTCATGTTCACAAAGTAATTGACATTCATGCAAATCTATAAGAAAAAAAGCATAACTGCCATTCCATTTCTGAATACTTTAGCTCTGTGCATTTGAAGAATGAATATACTACTTAAAATGTAAAACCAGAAACTATCATGCATTCATCCTTTATTGCCTACCATATCCTATTTAAGGTCATGGGGAGCTTGATCTGATCCCAGGAAGCAATAAACAAAAGGTAGATAACTATTATTGATGGGATGTTATTCATCAAAGGCCACAGATCCGCTCAACCACAGACATACACACACACACAAAGACACAACAAATGCACACACACCCACACATACATGTACACATACACACAGATAAATACAGACACACACACACACACACACACACACACACACACACACACACACACACACACACACACACACACACACACACACACACTCACACACACACACACACACACACACACACACACACACACACACACACACACACACACACACACACACACACACTCACACACACACACTCCATATTCATAGGGAATTTAGAGGTTATTCCCCTCAATTAATGGCAAGAGGGAAAGCAGACTCCAAACAAAAGGCCCTGATCCAGGAACTATACCAGAGTACCACCAGCTTTAAGGCAGCAATGTTAACTGCTGTACTACTAGGTCACTTTGCCCCCTAGTAAGATAGACTGAGCATTTAATACACTAATGAACTACTTGGGGAATGGGATCAGTATATGAGAGAGTTGCACAGATGGTTTAAGACTCCTCTATTTAGAAGCTAGTGCTTAGGTGAGACAAAGCATTGGAGGTGTGGTTCAAAGGGGGAGCAGGATAGATTCATATGTTTTGTGAATGTTAGGATATTAAAAGGTCATGGCATAATGTTATAGAGGAATGGGGAAGGATTGTTGGGAAAATAATTTCAAGAGATTGGAAACTTTGTTTGGGTTAGGGAAGAAGACTTTGAATGGTTGTTAATAGGAAAGGTATTACATATGTTTGGTGGATTGGTGAGATGGCATATTGGTAGGGCTTAGGGGGTAATGTAACATGAAGAAATGCAGACATCAGAAGGATTAACATTAGAATATATTACAGAGTTCTGTGTGCACAGTATGGTAGGGATAAACAATGAAAATACAAACAGAATGGTATAATGTAAGGGAGTATCCCCATTCAGATAGTCATATAAATGCAGCTTAGTAAAAGGGGGAGGGTGAATATTTTCTAGAGAGGGGGGATGTCTAGGTTGAGCTGCTAGAAGATATCGACTAACATAAGCTGTTCCATATCAGGGGTGCTGCCCTCTTACTTTGCAAAGTTGTTTTTACACTGATTGCTGTGTTTGTTACAGATAAATATATTGCCTGTTTCTGATTTTTTTTCTCATCGAAATAAAACTAATTTTAAGAAATAAATATCGTAATGTTTGTCAGCAGTCTGAGGATAACAAATGCTCTACCAAAGAAAAACTAACAGTGGTCACTTCAAAGGATGGCCGTTATACCAAGCAAAACTACAAGAAACCCAAGTGACCTAGTACAGTGTCAGCACAAAGACTTAGTGCTATCAGATATAACAGCAAGCACAATAGATGTGAGGAGCCTTAAAAAAAGGAGTGGAATATAAGTTACCAAAATGCTGAACCAGTACCATGCTGTTGTCATTTAAAGTGTGACTGTATCACACAGCTCTGGAAGAAACACAGCATGAGCTGCTTACTAAACCTTAACCATGACCACTCAGACTAGCTGAACCCCATTTCTATAATTAGTGGTTTGCAGTCAGTTTATCAAAAAACATAATCTATAAAAGGGTTTGTTGGAAAGAAGGATACTTCCTTACACCACAGTGCCAAAATACCAGAGCTGAATATATTAAAAGCCAGTTTACAAGAGAAATAGTAAAAAGGATGAGAAAAATTTTGGATGAAACATTTCTCAGTTCTTTTTAATTTAAAGTTTGTTAAAAAGAAATGGCTCTTCAAGAAAAGGGTAGGACGCCATGTTTTAGGCAGTAAATAATATACAAATTGTAGAGATCCAAGGCCCCCATATCATTCAGCAATATTAAGAATATAATTATTTACATCTCAGGCAACACATTCAAGGATGGATCTGTTTAGTCACAGACTTCCTAAAAAAAGCAAAACATATATATATATATCTAAAGGCTTGATCTGTTTAGTCACAGATATTCTAAAAAAGCAAAACACACACACACACACACATATATATATATATATATATATATATATATATATATATGTGTGTGTGAGTGTGTGTATGTGTATACATGGGTCTACTTCAAAGCATTGAAACCCGACAGCATCGAGGATCACATCATCGAGACCAAATATACGAAAACCGAGAATGGATCAAAGACGATATTCCCAGGGGAAAGTAATCACTCAACAACACACAACACTGACATTGTGCACCATTCTAAACTCACCTAGGTGGAGGGCTATGCCCCTTCACACCCCCAAAAGTGGGGGGATGCACCCTCCACAGCCCCCTAACTAAATATACCAACTCTGAGCTCACACTACAGTTGGGAAAAGGGCAAAGTTCACCTTCATAGCCAACAGGTTACTTACACAGGGAAAATATCAGGAATGGAAATTAAACCAGAAGTAGATAAAATCCAGGAAGCAACTGAATGTGCCAAAAAAAAACAAAAGAAAGAATATAAGAGAAAAGACCAGATGAGAAGGCAAAGGACCAGATGAGAAGGCAAGAAATGTAGAAAAAAACATAAATACAGTTGCAAGTATAGAAAACTTCTGGAAGAGCCTCATGTTGATCAAGAACGAATGCAGGAATGGTTAAGGAGAGGCAAATTCAAACCAAGAAATGAAAGGTTAATATTGGCAGCCAAGATAGTGGGCTACGTACATGCTGGTTTGCAAAGTCCATTGAATATGTGGGAGAAACAGACATATGTAGGTTTTGTAAAATCGAATTGGAAACAGTCACACACCTTGTTGCTGGTTGCGACACACTAATGGCAGAAGGACTGTATACCGAAAGGCATGATAATGTGGCGGACTGTTGCACTGGGGATTGTGCAAATATTATGGTATTGAAGTGGCTGAAAAACACTGGAAACATGAGCCAAAAAGCATCATAGAAAATGATGACGTTTATATCACATGGGATCACCCATTACCAACAGTTCAAAAGATAGATGCTAGAAAACTGGATATAGTGGTCCAAAAAAAAGACAAAAGTAGCATTGATCATTGAAATCATCAAACCCAGAGACTACATTGTCTTGTGTACAGAGAGTCACAAAGTCATAAAATACCAGGATCTGTAGACAGAAATGAGAGCAATGTGGAAGAAAGATACCCAGACAGTTCCAATAGTAGTAGGAGCAATGATTCCTATAAAAAAGAATCTAAAATCGTATTTAGATATGTTACCAATCCATGTAACCCCATATGAATTGCAGAAGGAGTCATTACTAGGCTCATTACGGGTGCTATGAAGATGACTTTTGGCAGACATCAAAGATTGAAACAATACTAATTTCATGAACTTTAATCGTACTTCGACTTAGGAATGGGGTCCATTCCTGTCATGGTATTAGAAACCCAAAAGATTTGTAGACATCAAAAATAAAGGAAGATCGTTGTTAATAAGTCTGTCGATGAAGTGAGTTTTCATGTATTTTGTCTCAATGATGTCGTGTTTCCATATTCTCAGCTAGACCCATATAGATATATATATTTATATTAAATGAGTGATAAAACTAAGATAATAGACACTGTTGTCAGTTCTTCCTATTCTTTCTGCATTTCTTTATATTTTAAATGCTATAGGTCTTCTACTTAATCTTTGATGTTATTCAGTTTGCAGATTTGTTTCATAAAAAGGCTTATTGCTTCTGTCATGGCAGATTTTATGCATTCCCATTGCTCATTCTTCTTACCTCTACTTATGTTTGCCTGTTGCATAACTCTGTAATTAAATATGCAGTATCTGTGAAAGATGAAAAAAATGCTTTTGGTAAACATTATAAAAATAATGCAAGTTGTCAAGTGAATTTCAAATTTATTGTGTTAGACGAAGTGATAAATGTGCACAATAGATTTGATGCCGAAGATGAGCTTGGGTGGAAGGAATATGTTTGGCAAATTAAACTGAATGCATGCTATCCACCTGGAATGAATGATAGGTCTGATTTTGTTGCATATTTAAAAAAGAGGAAGTTGCATCATAATTAAATGGTCATGTGTTTGTTTTAGTAGTATTTTAAGTTAGTAGTATTTTACTATATTATTCAGTCTGAGGAAGTCCGAGTTGGATGAAAGCGCTTACTGATTTTTGAGTCCATGGATTAAAAGCAACTTTTTACTGTATTTTAAGTCTGTGGATTAAAAGCAGAAATTTTTGGAACTTTGTGTTCCTGACCTGTGGTTTACTTTGAAATAACTCTGTAGTTAACAGTAAACCATACTAATGTGAATTTGTTGCAAACAATCTACCTACAGATTGGAGATCATCTTTCCCTTCGCATGTCAGAGCACCAAATTTAAAACTAAAGTTTAAGGACAGAGGTCTGACTCCTCTCTCTTGTAGGCCTTCAATGCTATTCTTGTTTTCTGGATGTGATTGCAGTCACTGCATTCCATCTGAATTTAAAGTCACTAACCAATCTAGGCTTGTAAGGGGCCCCAGGGCCATTAGCCTAGTAATCTCTTATGATCCTGTGATAATTCAAAAAACAACAATAAGAATAGTCATGGACACAAAGCAGCAGTCACAGCAATTTATTTCCAACTTAGCGCTTCGGCACCAAGCCTTCAACAAGTACAAATCCATTCACTTTTTCACTTCATATATATATATATATACACACATAAAATCAAGGCACTAATCAATTAAATAAATAATTAATCAATCAAACAATTAATTAATACATTAAATTACGTATTTCCAATTGACTTCCTAAGCAAAGCAGCTACGCTCTGACCTAGAAAAGCATCTTAGCAGCTCTAAAATGGGTGAGTTACTAGGAGATATAAATAAAAACTGATAACTCTGGAGAATGAACTTGTAGAAAGAAGGAGCAATAAAATTACAAGAGATATCAGGGATTACAACAACGAAACAGCGTTTCTATGGAAATGCAAATGTAATAGACTGGCGCGAACATATGATGGGGCTGCTAATCAAAAATACATGCCTGCTAAAGCTTCTGTATCTTTTGCCACTTCAGTAGAAAAGGATGGCATAATGGAAGGAGAATTCAATGCTGAGGAATATCCACTGTTACCGGCAGCCCAAAATTCAACGGACATTAATAATAGATTTTGGAAAGAGGCAGGAAACCGGTACCAGGGGAAGAAAAGAAACGTCTGGGGAAAGGGAAGAAACAGCGATCACAATAAATATTACAATAAGAGGACTAAATAGAATTAATAATAATAATAATAATGATGGCATTTTTACTCAACAGTTGGAGCTTAATTTGTCAGGTATGGATGTGCCAGAAATGGCAATTTCTGTTATAAGTTTAGGGTGAAGTTTATACCTACGGCATTGCCTAGGTTACATGTAATTAAAAAGTGAGTTATTTCAACTAAGTAGAAAGCTGCATCTAACTGGTTATTTTAACAAACAAGTGTGATTCAAATGCAAAATGTGAATCAATTAAAAAATGTAAATGACAGTTTTAGTGAAAGCTTTAATGAATCTTTTTATTAATGTATTTCAGAAGAAACTGATTTATATGATGACGTAATCAATGCCTATAATAATCTAAATACAGAAACTATAGAGGTTAAATCAAAATTTATTCCACCTTTTTTGAATGCTAATATACAGAGTTTCATTATGACATTAAATTTTGTTATTGAAAAACTATATAGGGACTTTGAAAGTGAGAAACAGAATGTATTTTACAACCTGACAAAGAATGAATGGATGGCGTTTAAAACATTGTGTGCAGATAGAAGGATAGCAGTAAAACGATCAGATAAAGGGAATCAAGTAGTAATACTAAATCACATTCAGTATGTTGAAATGTGCCTTGCTCATTTAAATGATGAAAATGTATATGAAAAATGTAATATGAAACAATATGAAAAAGCTATAAAAGACTATGAAGCTTTGATTCAGAAAGGTTTACATTTAGGATATTTTGTTAAAAATTATTTAAAGAAGTTTAGTACAGACAACACATGTATTGTAGCGTTTTACTGTTTCCCAAAGACACATAAAGGATTAGAAAATTTGAGTGGGGGACCAATAGTCTCAGCTGTAAAATACTTTCTAAAGAATATCTACATCCCGTTGCATGAGTATTTAAAACTATATGTGTTTGCTTTACCTTCATTTATTAGGGATAGCCAGGACTTTCTATGTAAAATTAGCAAGAACGTTTGAAATGATAACATGTACTGGCTTTGCCTAGATGTTAAAAGTTTGTATACCAACACAAAGCATAATAATGGTATAGAAGCATTATGCTATTTCTTGGGTGATTCCCCACTGACCCATTTTATAATAGAACTAAAAGATTTTTGTTTAAAAAATAATTATTTCCTTTTTAATAGTGAAATTTACCATAATTTACAAGGAACTGCAATGGGGGCAGCATTTGCCCCTATGTATACAAATATTGTGATGGCAAAATTTGAAGCAGAATATATATACACACACTTGTTCATTAAAAAAACAAGTAGTTCATTATTTTAGGTTTACAGATGATTTAATATTTTTGTGTGATGGAAATATGAGTGAAGTTCAGCCCTTTATAGATGATTTACAAAATAATGTCTTTGACTTTAAATTTGATGGCATACAAATGGGCAAGAAAGTTACATTTCTGGATATAGACATTGATGGTCTTTAAACAACGGTCCATAGGAAACTTGGCCAGGATAATGCCTTTTTATATGGCACTAGTTGCCATCCAAGCCATTTCATTGTTGTATTGCTATATAAGGAATTTTTGAGGCTGACTAAATTATGCAGTTTGGATAATGCTTTTGAATATGAACTGTTTAAGACAGAAAATATGTTTATAGATAGGGGGTATAATAAACAAATAGTGGAAGAATCCAAGAATAAAGTAAAGGAATGCAGATATGGAATAAAAAATAGCCATAATACTGCCTTGGGTAAAGGTAAAATAAATGGAAAAAGTAATGAAATAATAAGAAAAGGCATCAATAATGAAGGAAAGACCAAAGAAGGAGATAGAGAAGTTTATTATGTCACAACATTTAATGTATTGACAGACGCTACAGTTAAGGAAGTTAAAAAATATTGGAAAATGGTAACTAATGATAAAGATTTGAAATATTTGATAAAAGATCAAATTAAAGTTTCTTATAAGAGAAATAGAAACTCAGCAGATATGGTGGTACATAATTGTTTTATACCACCAGAAGTTACTATATATTCTAACTTAAAGGGAAGTAAAATGGGAACCATAGCTTGTAAAAAATGTTCAGTGTGAAAACATGTAGTGACTGTCTTTCCAAAAATGAATGGTGTTAGGTTTACAACTAGAGGTTTTTATACATGTTATGGGAAAAATAATTTATGCTCTTAGATGTAGTTGTAACCTTTATTATATTGGGGAAACAGGGAGAGCATTTAAAACGCGCTTGCAAGAACACATAAGGGACATTAAAAATTGTAAAATAGAAAGCCCTTTAGGACAACATATTATAACTGCACACAATGCTGGACCAGAATGCTTACAATAATGCATTCTGTTAAAAATAAAAGTTTCATTGGTGGAAGGTTTATGTATTAGAGATGTTATTGAAAAAAGAAACTCTTTTTATTTTAAAGTATAACACTTTGGAACCTCATGGGTTAAATAAGGAAGTCAATTGGAAATACGTAATTTAATGTATTAATTAATTGTTTGATTGATTATTTATTTAATTGATTAGCACCTTGATTTTATGTGTGTGTGTGTGGTATTTTGGATCCTATGATAATATCTGCATTTTATCTGCTGACGTAAGAATGTGTTCTAGAATTTTTTTTTTTTTTTTTTTTTACCAATGAGGAATGACTTTTGATTCTAGCTCACGCAGGTTCTGTGTTGACATGTCAAGCTTCTTGAGTGATCCATAATGCTTCATATCTTTCTTATTTGCTCATTTGTTTTGATACCATGTTTAACGTATTGGGTTACATCCCCCTACATTTTTCCATTTTATCCTATTTGTATATTTACAGACATCTGCTGCATTGTTTCTTCCTTATGCTTATCATTGTCTAGCTTTGATCTTGGCAAATAGATCCAACTACCTTCACTGTGAAACTGTTCTACAATGCAAAGCCTTCATTTTTCAGTTTCCTACTCAGCCATAGTATAATTCCAGTGCCTCCCAGCTTTATTACTTCCTTCCCCTAATTCAACCTTCATAATAGTGGACTGCCCACTCAGACATAAATACTTAATCTGTGCAGGACCCAAGTTTCCATCATGTGGGTCTTCTCTGAGGAGGTCACAAGATCCTAATTAGTTTGCTATGATGGTACCTCTATAGACAGACTTCACAGAGGAATTCCTCTGTACCAGGCTATCAAAAAAACTCTGATGATGTATAGTTGGAAGGTTGTATCTTTTCACTTTCCAAAAGCCTGCTGTAGTCCAAATAATACTCTTCCTGGCAATGTTTGACACACTGACATGGACTTTTGCAGTCTCTATGTGGACAATGATGTTGCCTTAATCTTGTCAAAGTATATCCAGTAGTAAGAAACCTACTTCTCTGAACAAAAAGGTACCTTCAGGTACTGCAACACCTGTGTTTCAATAATTTCTACCAGTCACTGCTTCAGAGTCATTGTACTAATGCACACATACCTTATCAATTTCCAACTACTTAACCATAAATCTATTTACCTGCTGATCCTTACTTACTACTTCTGCTATTACTGCAGATTAGATTCTCAGAGTAACTACAACTGTTGTTTTCTACATATGCAAATCTGCATTGCCAGTATATTCTGTCATGCATAATATAATATCTATTATTAGTATTGCCATTACTCTAACCTCTTATATGATTTATGTTCTGAATATTTCATCCCTCTGGCAACGGCCATGTCAGAGGAGGATCTAAAAGTGTGCATTCACATCACGAGCAATTAACCAGCCTACCAGTTAATTAAGACAAAGAAATAGCCTCTATCTGAATGGAAATTTCACACATAAAGGATGAAAGAAGGAGCAAGTCATAACTCTAATGCTGCATTATTCACAGGTATCATCAAGAGTCCACTGGCTGTGAAGAGTGTGTGATCTGTTGTTGCAGATCAGATACATGTAGAAGGGCTTTTTATCTAGGCCTGCTAATCTGCCCCTTTTTGATAGTTTGGCAGATTTACCCAATCTTAAATACAGCTATTCATAGGGGCATCTCTGATGAAGTTGTTGTGTACCTGATTCTGACTTTACAGTAATTTCTAAGTTTATAAAATTTCATTTTTACATGTCCACATATTCATTTAAGCTGCCATATTTACCCCTACAGTTTGTACCACTGATTTTATACAAGTGTGCTGGAGATATATTAACACAGCCATTTGCTGTTTTTTTTTTCCTGCACTAGTAATATTGCTTTATTTTTGTTCAATGTACCTGGCATGTTGTTATATGAAGAGTCTCTGGAGATCCTTGCATCAAATGTATTTTGCAGTCAATATATCTGGCTTGCGTGATCAGAGGAGTCTCTTCAGGTCTCTGCATCACAATAATGTTTCAGCCCACCTTCTTTCACTTCTTTGTTGTTTTAACTTTGATATGACTTGATTCCAGATCTCATTGTTTTCTACAGGTTACTTTTTTCAACATGACAACTCAGGATCTAAGCTATCCACATTGGTTATACCTTGCTCTGCAGACCTGTGCTTTTGCCCAGCTTTATTATGAGAGTTATACAAATTTCTTACTTCATTTATTATTTTATTTGATTTGATTTGCTTACTGGAAACGTCTGAATGGGCTATGACAGACCTCTTTTTTTAGCGGAGTCTTGGAAAGAAAAGCTCCACAGAATTGTGCAATTATTAAAACATGAGTATAAAACAATGTGCGCAGTTACAGCAGAAATACCATTTGAGAAAAGATTAGCCAGTTAGTATACAACCAGCAGAGTGGATAACGCACATTCTTTGCTGATACTATAGAAAAAGATATCATAAAATAGTGCAGTTAATATGACTAGAAAAATGCTACAATAAGGAAATACTTAAGTACAATATGCACAGAATAATGTAGGAAGCATAAGACACAGCAGTGGGGATATTTTCTCTTTGTACATGATGCTATCGAGAGCACACAGATCAAAACAGACATTATGCCAGAAGTGAATTTAATTATATTCAAATTTGATTGAATATAATCAGTAATATATATCTTTGTATACTCTGCCATGTCTGCATGCTTTATATGTGCTGTATTGCTACCTTTGGTGTCTTTGGTATGTATAAATTTCGACTGACTCATATCTTTTGCACACTATATGGACACATCACCTGTTGTACTGAGATAGAACATGCTTTATAGCAGTTCAGAATTGTCTTACAGTTATGTTAACTTCTTTTATAAGTTCAGGGAATTATCAACTTGCATTTAAAGTGAACTAAATTTCACCTGGCATTCTGCTGCCTAATTGATCATTCTTACCAGATCCCTTCCCAGACTCTTCTGCTCTTCTCTCACACTTCCTCTAGTGCACGTAACTTTGTGTTTGCCCCAAGCAGGTTTGTTTTATTCCCAGTAGGTCCAACAGTTGATACCAAGCTTAAGACTTAGTGGTCCCTAAGAATCCAGACCAGAGAGGTCATTTGCTGGAACTTTTAGTGTATTCATCTGGTTCCTTCTTGAACATGAATAGTAACAAATATGCTTTCGTGGAGAGAGGGAGATTATGAGTCAGACACTGGATAATGAATCAGTCCTGCTTGTTCCTATCATTAATAGAAACTGAAGGGTTGATTTTGTTTACACGTGTTGATTCTCCCTGCAGTGTATTTTTAGAAATAAAGTTTCAAAGAAGACATGCCTCGGGATTCATGAAGCTTGCACCAGGTGCAGGCTTAGCGTTGGCGTTCTAACACCAAATATGGCCGCCGAGCGATTCAGGTACGAGCTGTTTTCATGTGCACTACCTGCGTACGCTACGCCCGCACAACTCCCGGGCCCTGTATACTAAATTACCCCAAATGCAGCAGTGTAGCATGCAAATGAAGGTAGCAATTCAGGAAGTGGTGCAGGTGTAGTGTAAGCATGCAGAAATGTAAACCGTAGAAAACAGTTTACATTTTTGCAAACATAAAATCGGAGGCATGACAGCCGACCAAACACATGTATTATATTGTTAACATATGCCAATGGCTAAATATATAGCCATTGGCATAAAAAAATGTACAAAATATAAAATTAACATTTAATATATATAGTCACACTATCACGATGTGGAAGCGCAGGGCAGCGGTGTGCAAAGGGGATCGAAAGGAATATATAAAAATATAGATTAAAACCACAATGAAACAAATATCACGATTTCCCCATAATAGTCAGTGGCAGGCATGCTGCACCATACTATGGCGCAAGGGTTGCTAAGGGGCAGTGACATTGTTATGCGCAGTAGCTAGGAATTAGTAGGCAATGCCATGCAAATGAGAGGAGTAATAGTGAATTGCAGAATCCCTGCTGGTGTAAGGATGCACCTCACAGAGTAGCGTTATAACGCCAAGGTGTGCCCTTGAGATAAAGATGACATCAAGAGAGGGGTGTGTCGCCATTGCTGTAAGCACATTGGAGCATTGCTAAACTGGTTTGCCCCTAGCTAGGCAAAGCTGCAGGATAGGGTTGTGTTGAAGTGGTGATAACTATGCTTAGCTGAGAGTACACAAGATAACTGAGTATGCATGTGAACGGTAAATGGGTTTGTGCGGCGCGCACTGCAGCTGAAACAGGAAGGATATAGGAAAGAAATAAGGAAATGCTGCAGCAGTGAAACTGGAGTACAAATGACTAATTAACACAAAAGCCTTCGATACAATACCCCACTCAGGCATCATAGATAAGCTATCCAGCTTAAATATAAACCCCTATGTCACTAGATGGGTTGCAAACTGGCTCAAGGACAGAACCCACATGGTTAGAATTGCTGGAGCCATGTCAGACTCCAAACCAGTTACAAGTGGCATCCCACAAGGCTCAGTCCTGGGACCTCTCTTGTTCGGTATATATTTCTCGGAGGTACAGGCCAACACGGAAGGACTGTGGCTGACCAAGTTCGCAGATGACTGCAAACTGGGTGCCATAATCAACTCTCCAGCTGACACAAGCATCCTCCAAAAGGGTCTCATAGAAACAGACAACTGGTGCCAGAGCCATGGCCTCAAGCTAAATGCCAAAAAGTGTATAGTCATCCCCATTGGCAAAAACAAAGTGCCCACAAATTACCACATAGGTGGTAATCCATTAAGTAAGGAAGAAATAATTAGGGACCTGGGGACCCAAGTTGATAGCAGTCTCTCATTTGACAACCACGTGGCCAAAGTGGTTAGAAAAGCATTCTATATAGCCCACCTAATCATGAAGGGATTCACATCTAGATCAGGGGAGGTCATTGTGCCTCTTTACTCATCCCTCATCAGGCCCATAATTGAGTACGTTGCCCCTTTTGGGATGCACCTTACCAGACACCTGCAGCAACTGGAAAGACCCCAAAAGTACCTCACCAAGAGGATCAAAGGGCTCAAACAGATGCCATATGCTGCCCGGTTAAAGAAACTCCAGCTCTACTCGGTTGCATACCGCCTGCTTAGAGGCGATCTGTGCCTGACGTATAAAGCCATGTCCAACCCGGAATTAATGGACATGCTGCACCTCAGAAAATCCAAATCCCATCGAGCTATGCGCTCGAGGGACTTGAACCTCAGCACAGAAATAAATAGGACATGCTGGAGGGACAGATTCATAACCCAGAGGCTCCCTTCACTCTGGAATAAAATCCCAGTCCAACTTAGGCAGAGTCCCTCACTGACTCTCTTCAAGAGGAATCTTAACGAGTGGATGGGAGATCGTAGGTTTACCCTGGGTATCACTTCTGTGTCACTGTTAGACAGAGGCACAGTAAACTAAACCTCGAAAAAGGGCATAGTAAAATTCATTTTAATGGGTGGCAAAAGCCAAACACACTCTGGCTAGGCTTACAAATGCCCTAGGGCAGATAGCCTAGTATGAACCTATGAACCCATGAACCTATGAACACCTAGGAGCCCACAGGGGGGCATTGACAACAGCTAACAAGGCTGCAAGCAGCTGCCTGCAGAACAGGAAAGGGGTGGGGCTGTACTGCAAAGAAAACAGTAAAGTGTCAAAGCAGAACAAAGCCGATTTGCAGTATATCAGCTACAAGGCACATTTTGCCATGACTGGGTAGGGAAAGTACAAAACAAGAATGACAGCAGGTGGATGCATGCCTGATAATGGGAGGGGATCCAGGTTTAAAAGTAAATTAAAGGGCAACAGATTAATCAAGGCAGGCAAGTAGATCTCCACAGTAAAGGCCCCACACTTGCAGTACTCATTTTAAAACCCATAATTAAGACATGCTGCAGCTGGAATAGCTCATACACACCCACTGACATCAGCAGCATCCATAGCACAATAGTATAAAGTGTGAAAGCACCTCACAACATTTGTGTATTCCCATGTACTCTGCACCAGTGGTGTATACAGATGGGGAACTTTTAGTATGTACATGTTAGGGGCTACCATAGCTTTGATCCACCAGCGTGTGTTGGAGACTGAAGGTGGTGTGGAGGATGATGCACACAACCACCTCAGGCTCCAGAGGAGGAGGAGAGGGTTCAGACCCAGGGTAACATACAAGGGAATACATTATCTGGAGATGGTAGAGCATTACAGGGTGGACAGGGACATCCTACAGCAACTTGTGGAGCTGTGCTGGCCACGCCTCAGAGCCAGAACAAACAGAGGGGAACCCATCCCAGTGGATATGAAGGTATGTGTAAGCCTGAGAATACTAGCTACAGGTACCTTTCAAAGACCAACTGGGGATATCATGGGGATCTCACAGGCATCAGCATCCAGGGTACTACACCAGTTCCTGGATGCCATGTTACCACATGCCAATGAGCACATATACTTCCCCTGAATGCAGGAGGAGTTGGCCAGCAATATGCGTCTCTTCCACAGTGTGGCAGAATACCCAGAGGTACTGGGTGCAATAGAATGCATGCACATACACATCAAGTCACCACTCAGTGAGCAGGGTAGGCACTACATAAACCACAAGTGATACCCCTCCATCAACTGCCAGATTGTGTGCAATGCCCAGGGCATTATCATGGATGTGTGTGCTGGCAGCCTTGGAAGCTATCACAACTCCCACATCTGGCATGGCTCACATCTGTATCAGTTATTTGCCAAAGGGGACATCCCAAATGGCCACCTGATGGGGGATGCTGGCTATGCACTGGAACCATGGATGATGACTCCCATCAAAAATGCACACACACCCATGCAGGAACGCCATAATGAGGCACATTCACAAACCAGAATCATCATAGAGCATGTGTTTCGGATGCTGAAATCATGGTTCCGTTGCTTGGACATATCTGGTGAAGCCTTGAAGTACTCTCCAAGCATGTGTGCCCACATCTTCATAGTGTGTGCCATGCTACACAATATGGTCCTGTGGAAACAGCTGCAGCAGGGACAGAATGGTGAAGGCCCTCACAGCCCACCACCATTGACAAGGGCCCCACAGGCACAGAGGTACTCAGACCACGAACACCCTGAGCCAGCCCCAGTAGGCAGACGGAGGCGTGCCCAGTATGCCCATGCCTTGGCAAAGAGGGAACATATAGCACACACACTGACAGTGTAGGCACCTAGGGACTGACACCTTTCTCCACCTGCACACACAGTAAAAATGGATGGCACACATACAAGACTACCTGTACATTGTCATGTGTACTGTGTGCATCCAACATAGGCAGCCCTCAACTATTGCATACACAACTGCCATTGGTACAAGGTAAGTCAACACCTGAACAGTAAACTAAGCTATCAGCATATGCAGATACTGTATGTATAGATTCATAGGTAGGTACTTGGCCAACTGCCAGAGGCCATTCATAAGCCCAGCCAAAATGTGTCAGCTTTTGCCACCCCATTGATTCATTAACTGTCCCTCTGTGGAGCAGAGTCAATGGCGGGATCCCTGGGGTGCATCTACTGTTCCTCATCCACTCTTCAAGGTTTCTCTTGCAGAGTGTTAGTGAGGGACTCTGTATAATGTAGTTAGGGATGTTGTTCCAGAGTATGGGGAGTGTCTGTGACAGGAATCTGTCCCTCCAGCATCTTCCAGTTATTGTTGTGGCAAGGTTCAGCTCACTACAGTGTGTGGCTCACTGTGACATGGATTCCCATAGGTGGAGCATATCCATCAAGCCTGAGTTCGACAAGGCTGTGTTGGCCAGTGGAGATCATCTCTGGGTAAATGAGATGCCACTGAGTAAAGTAGGAGTTTATTCAGTCTGGCTGCATAGTCCATATGTTGGAGGTCAGTATTCCTCTTGGCGAGGTACATTTGTGGACCTCCCAGCTGTTGGAAGTGTCTTCTGAGGTACATCCCACATGGGTTATTATACCCTATGAGTGATGAGCAAAGGGGCACTATAACCCCAGTATGTCTAGATGGGAATCCTTTAGAAATCAGATGGCCTACATAGAAGGATGTCCTGACTACTGTGGAGATATGATTGTCAAAGTGGAGATCACTATCTACCTTAGTCCCCAGATACCCCATTACCTTGTCCGTATTAAAGTGGCTGCCACTTATGTGTTAATATGTGGGTGCCTAATATCCCACAATGGAATGACCATGCAGTTAGTGGCACTTAGCTGGAGGCTGTGACATTGTCACCCTGAGAGGTTCTCTGTGAGGCCCCTTGAGGAATGTCTGTGTCAGCTGGACTATCAACCATGGCTCCCAGTTCGCAGTCATTGCCAAACATGGTCTGCTGTAGTCCACCTGTGTTTGCCTGTAACTCTGAGATGTATATGCCAAACAGTAGGGCTCCCAGGACTGAGTCCTGTGGGACACCAGTCGTGACTGGTCAAGAGTTGGACCTGGAGACCACTAGTCGTATCATGTGGGTTCTGTGTGTAAGCCCGTTGGCAACCCAACCTGTGATGTATGGGTGTATGTATAGGCTGGTGTGTTAATCAATAATACCTGAGTGAGGCATGGTGTCAAAAGCCTTGGCGAGGTCCTGGTAGTATGTGTGAACCACCTCCCCTGTCATCTAATGTCTTGGTGACTGTATGAAAGATGTCAAACAGGTTCAGTAGGCATGAACTGCACTCAACCAAGCAGACCTGGGTTGGGTCCACATGTTCAGAGGTTACCATTGTCTTTGTTAATGAGTGCCATGAGGATGCAAACCGTACCATTGCAGACCAGGCTAGTCAGGCTTATGGGGTGGTAGTTACCATGGTCAGTTGTAATTCCACCTTGATGGAGTGGAATAACCATTGCCACGTGCCATTGTATGGGCATGTAGCCTGTGGAGAGGCTGAGGATGGAAAGCTTAATCAGGTGTGGGGGGTCAGGCTGTCTTGTACAGTTTGCGAGATGCAGCTTGGAACAACACCTGCCTCCATTGATACTGTGTTCTGCTATTAGAGAGGGCCATTTCCACCTGTGTGTCTCTGATGTGTGGGATACTGTACCTTTCAGGTAGTGTTGTGGGCTCTTTAGGGGGTGAAGCATGCACTGAATGTATCTGCAAGGATGCTGGTGATATCAGTAGGGTCAGCATATTTTGTGCTATATTTCACCGGCACAGTGCAAATCTATGTGTCACCACTTAGATCCTTGACATAGCCAAAGAAGGCTTTGTGGTTATCTTTCAAATCCTTGTGTATTCTCCTGCTGATGTTAGCCTTGGATGATATCATGAGAGACCTATGTATCATACTAATAGTGGTCATGGATGTCTGCTTATTGCAGAGGTCCACCAGACTGGTGTCCTTGTCTAGGAGGAGTGAGTCTTGGTTAACCAGTGATGGCACGATTCATACATCCATGTAGGTGCTTATAGGCTGCATTTGTAAATCTGTCTGTATCTTGAGCAATGTTTCTCCTTAGCGTGGGGGCTGTGAAACCCCCCACCCCTGTCAAAAGTAGTGTAAATTTAGCTGTAGAAAAGGTATACACTGTGGTATCCATGGGTGGGGGAGATGCT
>NC_056731.1:1664536845-1664549345 GCF_019279795.1 Protopterus annectens | reverse complement strand
CTACCTGTAGGAGAGTACAAAACACTGAAAGACGAACCAAAAATGAGTATTATACTAGTCAATAGCACCTCCAATTGCTAAGAAGGTATGTATAGCATGTACTATGTCTGTATATGTAGTACCTGTTCTGTAAGAATTACAGTGTAGTAAATGCATATAGTGCAAACAGCTGTCTTGTAGCGATGTATTGTTGAGCAGTAGTAATGCTTGTAGTATTCTATGTGTGTACTGCTGTAGGTCACAAAGCAAACTCTGCATACACCACAAGGGAAGATATGGGCTTGGAACCCACCGATTCGCTTCCAGCTACTGTCAGTGTCAGGACTGGTCCATCATGTATGTGCTATAACAAGGATTAGTATATGTTGATATATTGTAACAGTCGACATATGTATGGGTGTATAAGTAAGATGAACATGTTAAAGGTGGGCTTACTGTACAAATATGGTGTGCATTGTGGGATATTGTGCCAATAACTGTGTAATGTACAGTATTTTAGGCAGATCTGTATTCTATTCTATATAGCAGTTCTGTTATGTTATGCAAACAGTAGTTATGTCTATTGGCAATTACAATACTCAATAACAGGATACATATCATTTGCATTCATCTGACAGTTTAGCAGATGATAGCAAAGATAATTGGAAGAGCCAGGCAACTATCCATGCACATAACACATGTAATATCCACCTCTCTAGTATCATTTGAAAGCAATAACAGCTGTGCATGTGTACATGTTATGCAAATGTGTAGTGACCCTTGTTACAGGGCTGGACCTCTCTATTATCGTTTGCAAGCAATAAGAGCTGTGCATGTGTACATGTTATGCAAATGTGTAGTAACCCTTGTTACAGGGCTTGATCTCTCTAATATCATTTGCAAGCAATAAGAGCTGTGCATGTGTACATGCTATGCAAATGTGTAGTGACCCTTGTTACAGGGCTGGACCTCTCTAGTATCATTTGCAAGCAATAAGAGCTGTGTATGTGTACATGTTATGCAAATGTGTAGTGACCCTTGTTACAGGGCTGGGCTAAATGGCTATGTGCACACCTACATAGACTGGATATTGAGAGTAGAGACACACTGGTTGAACTACCAGGTTTGTGTAGCCCAACCTCTCATTGCCAACCTAACAGCCACTTGCACATACTGTATGTAAGGTAGTGCATATACTGGTAATGAAACAGGTTGCATATCATCTTTAACTCCAGTGTAACATCTGCAGTAGGTGTGTAAGATGTAGGAGACAACTGCCCATGTGTAATAGCCATTTCATAGGTGATGGCTTACACTATCTGACTATATACTGATCATGTTCATAGTGGCATCAGAGTCTATTGATACATGACTCTGTTTGAAGAGTGGGTGTCTGTGCCCAACAGAGCTCATGTTCCTGGTGGATATGTGAGCATATACCCAGAGAAGGAAACAGACCTGTAGACACTTGCATCATCTGCAATCAACTAACAGGATTTGATGTGCTCTTCAGTGGAGGATTGCTGCTAAAGATAGCTACAATGTTTCTGTAATAGCCAGTGTTGTCACGTCTATAACACAAATATTTACATGTGAGCATCACTGTCTAAAACATCTTCATAAGCAATACGTAAACTAAATACAGTACTTGGTACTTGTAGTACTGAATGCTCATACAGGCATGTCCACTAGTCAGCTACTGGTGTTTACTAATGTCAGCTTTGTGTATGTGGTCATCCTGGGGGAATGTAATCTCTATGCCATGTACACTGTCAAACCCACCTAACATCATGCCCCACACATTGTTTGGGATGCAGCTACAGTGGTAAGCTGGAAGGCAGCCCAGTCTACAGCCATGACTGGACTGGACAGTCATGAGGTGTAGGCTAACACATACATCTCATCAACACAACCAATACATACCTTACCAGAACACATGAAGGACACCCACACACACTACTAGAAATCACACACATTCACAGATGCTTCTAAGTATCTGGCCAAACAAGTGACCCCCCCCCCCAAGCTGGAAGAGACAGATACCAACATACACAAACTGTATGACATAGTTTGCATAATTGTGCCATACCTCAGAACACGTGGCTGGAAACATGCCCAACAGTACTCATTCGTGAATGCAAACTCTAGCACTATGTTACACACCAACCTATACGAGAGCATACATACTGTCAGCTGCCTGTCTGCCATGATTAGCCACAAACCCATACACTCAGACCACCTTCTGAACTATACATATGGCTCTGGCATATTCCATGTTGTTGTGCAGGACCTGTGATGCAGTAGCCTGGACTGCATGGAAACACATGTAGGAACTGTCAGGTCTTGTAGCCCATGCAGGTATGTCCCAAGGCCTGGGTTGCATTCTGCCATTGGCCAGAATGATACTGCAGTACAGGGACAAAAGGATTGTATTCTACAATTGTCTAGTGTAGTGGTGCAAGTCAAAGGGTGTCCAGTATCTGTCTGCCTGGGATCACATGGTTGACAGACCATGATGCTTTGCCAGACAGGGCCTGCACCTGTCACCCCTGGGAATCCGGATACTGCCTACGGCTCATGCTTTCCCTATAGTGACTTCATCATGCCCAGTTCAGGTGATGGTCCACTGCTGTTACAGGGACCACCAAGCAATAAACTGCGGGTCTCGCTACACAATGATACATGTCTGAAACACTATATAGACACACATATGTCAATCCCTAACATGGACAACATATCTGTGCAGTGGTTGAGACATGTTTCAATGCTCCAGAGAGCACACCTGCATGACCATGTTATAACACATACCTCACCTCTTGCCCATTTTCCTTTATTGGGACACATGGGCCGCAGGTGTATCCATATTCCTGAATGATATGTACACCCCCACACTAGTTGCACTTGCATAACTTCAGATGCATTATGCTGAGCAACTACCTTTGTGCCAAAGTGGAATTCAAATTGTACCTTGCGACAGATCACCCACCATGCCGCAGATTTCCCAACTGTCATAATGTGCTGTAATGGGGATGATTAGGTCTGAGACAGAACCATAATAATGGCTACTCTCAACTATTCCATTATGAACTGGGAAGACTCCTCATGTACAAACACCTGTGTTCAATGCATGTTGGATTCCATAGACCCCAATGACCTGGATCACAGTAGTCACACAAACAGGGCTAACAGTATGCTACACATAGGCAGTCTCCATTGCCAATGTTATGTTTCCTAAGAGCAGAGTGGTGACTGTCATGGCACCCATGCAGATGGACAATGCATGTGCAAATGCTGAATCCTACACAAATGAACCTTAAGCAGTCACATACGTGCAGTGATTGTGCCATTGAAACAGAACCAGGATTCAACCAAACATAAACAAGAAGGCAAACTAGTGGTACCATGCTTTAAACTGTACCACAGAAGGTAGTAACTGTTGCAAGAGTGAACACACATGAGTGTAGGTGATCCCTGGTCAGCCTCAGTAAGATGCAGATACACCATATAAAACACACAAAGCTACTGTGAAACTAATCAGCCACATATTATGAGGCCAAGCACAGAGCATTCAATAGCGGTGTCATTAATCATAATGGCAATGACAAGACCTGCCGTGCTGCACAGCACTATGGCATGGGAAGTACTGCACCTACAGAAATAACACCTGTTCATCCAGATAGGGTCTTGGAGAACCTAAACCCACTCCCACCCCCCCAACAGTTACACTTAGTAATATATCCATGTACACTACAGGGCCCCTGTAATAACGAATTTGCAGGTACAAGCTGCACTCTCTAAAGCCATACATGCAGCTTTCATGGGACCTGTCAACATCCCAAGGTGTATCCTAGACAAATGTAAGAACAATCAGCTATCCACATACACATCATGTTCAATCATAGCTCCATGTCAGGCTGTGTACACACCGAATGGTGCACAGCAACAGTTATCACACCCCACAAAGGGGGAGACACCATTGATAATGGGAAATATTGCACAACTACCCTGCTGAGTCTGGTCTGTAAGGCCATGAACCGTGATCAATGTATATGATGTACTCAGTACAAATGTAGATGACAGTAGGGTTGATTCACACTGCATATCATGACCTTGCCAGGTCGTAGGACACCATCACCTATACTGTGTCCCAGCTACACTCAGTAAACTAGGTGTATATTCCTATGTCACAAGAGTGGTTGGCAACTGGACTGCTGGCAGAACCAACACTACAGAAGGTGTCTGACTAATACATGCACATCAAACCAGTGCCAGCCACAGTAATACAGGGTTCATTCCTGGTACCCCCCCCTCTTTGTTATCTATACTACACAGACTAACACAGAAGGCATCGGCCTATTGATGTTTGCAAATGACTGAACTAGGAGCAACAGTTGACTCAATGTGTGCTGTGTTCAACATACAGAATGGCCTTAGTGTGTCAGATTTGTGGTGTGTGACGTATGGCCACAATTTGACAGCTAAGTATTGCATTGTCATCCCCAATGTTACAAACCCTATTCCCATGAACTACCACCTAGGTAGCGGTCAACATAATGGCAACTGTGTGTATGGGATGCAGCTGGACAGTACTCTTTCCTTTGATAGTTATTTCACCACACCAGACAGATAGTCGTATGTGGTATCCCTAATCATGACAGGGTGCCATCCAGGAATATAGAGATAATTGCTCAGCCATACTCAACACCCATGTGACCCATAATAGATCATATATTTACTTTAAGGGTTATTGCACATGTGTACATGGTCTACACTGCCCTTCCCAATCCCTAGCTGCACTATGTAGCATGCAGCCTACCCTGAATAAAGCCATATCCAACCCAGTGGTGTTGGACATACTACACTTAACACATCCTGATCCCAAATAAACACATACTTCATGGACATCCACCTTTCTAGTACAAGGATCACAACATGCCTGACAGATCTCTGTCCCATACACTTATACTCTTGCCATACTATACATCCCTGTCCAGTGAAGCTGCACATCCCCCCCCCCGTGACATGGTGTGATGACCGCATGCCAAATAAATCAGTAACCCTGTGGATCAGTTCTGTGGCACTGCTTGAATTGGCCACTGAAACTTACCTGTCTGTTGCCTACAACTAGGTAACCTGTCTGCCGAGGCTCATAAATGGCCCAGGGCATATAACCTACTAGATCACTATGACCATACATGCCATAGTTGATATCCAACACTGCAAATACCATCAGGCTAGCTATTGTCCCATGTATTACACATGTGAAACAAAGGCAATACATGGCAGGATGCTACACAGCTGTACAGTGCCATGTAGATGTATACGGCAAAACACATACATGCTTGCAAGTCTGCAGGGTCACAGATCATGTCCCTAACGGCTATGTATGACTATATATGTTACATATACACAGCATTAAGGTTGATTGCATTACTGTGAACACATCCAGGCATGTGCTGATAGGTAAAGACACCAGTACAGGCAAACAGACATGCCCACGTCAAGACAACATCCACATGGAGTATGAGCAATGTCATCACATGACACACACATATATGGCAATAACATCACATCACCAGTAAGTGTCAAATGTGTGTGACTTATACATGTCAGTGGTGTTAGTATCATGTAGATTTGCAAAGACTTATTTGTAATCTTAATAAATGTGATACACATGTATGTTCAGCTCTACTTCTGTACTTCTCTGTGAGTTACTGTGACCTGTCTCCATCATTATGTCTTCCAGGTATGCCACGTAGCAGGCTGCCAGAATACAGCTGCTTGGAGGATGAGGTCCTCGTCCCATACCTCCTCGACAACCATACAACACTCTTCAGCCATGTACCACAGGATGCACAGCAGCGGGATGCCCTGTGGGAGGAACTCTGCAGGAGGGTAAATGATGTTGGCGGTCACAATCGCACCTATCAGCAGGTGCGCTGAAACTGCACTGACCTCATAAGATGGGCAAAACAGCATGCTAATGCACTCACTAGGGAACAAGGTGCAACAGATGGGGGGCCACTCACCCAGCCCCCACTCACACATACTGAGGAGGTACTGGCCAACCTGGGGACACCTGCAGACCTCCATCTACAAGCTTTAGCTGGTATTGTGGAGGTGGGTGTCTCTCAACCACCGAGCCTGGAGTTGCCTGGTAAGTCAGTACTGCACATATAACACAACTATATTTCACATAGTTACATGTGTTACTGTACAATATGTAATGTAACATCATATGCAAGACATGTATGCACACATGCCACATACTATAGTCTGTTACTCTATGTATGCACAGATGTGCATACTCCATAATATAGTGTATTGTACTGGCTTATGTGCTAACATGCACATTGCACCCTGTAGCTAACACACAGTTGTGGATAATGATCTTACTGATGTGACACACCTGTTTAGGTACCTCTGGCATTTTGCAGACACAGCAGCCTATGTCAGGTGAGATTGTTATTATTTACCAGGCTTGATAATGCATGGATCATATTAATTGCATGCTATCTGCCATAACACACATACACATAATGTATGGTGGTTCTGTTAATAGACACTGATCAGACCTGCAATGCATCACAGTGATTACCCATGTGAAGCAATTGAAGACTATATGAAACACCTACACTAAACCTTCCAAACTGTCATTGCCATAAGTGTGGACAACAGTGAATACAAAGGTGGAGGTGTGTTTCACTATAGGGACAGGTACTACATATCAGCATTACACATGTTGGGAATACGGATAGTACTGTTTAGAAAGCATATGTGTGCACACACTTTAAATGTGCTGGAGCTGGAGTATGACCGGCCCACAGGATACACCTTTGTGGATTATACCCTTGCTATGAATGTCACACAATGTCATGTGCTATCTGACATGTCCATGACATGTAGTGGGCTGACTGCAACACTGCTCAACTATCCTGCAAAACATGATGTCTCACATCCCATACATACCACCCTTTGTCTGCATAACCCTGTCCTCAGTGGAGCATATAACATCTATGGGTGTATGTCATATGGGATAACACTGACATGTGAAATAAGATGGCCATCACAAACATTGGACAGAACATGTGTACACATGGCCATGAAGGATGGCCAGAGACATGAAGCAACACAAACAGTAGAAGTGATGTACATGTGTGTACACCCTGTTGTACATTGGCTTGACACAATACAACTATGGCCTTTGTGTAATGGTGATATTGCAGATGTGAAACACTAAACATCATACAGGCCTGTGCACAGCTTGTGTAGGCATAACATGAAACCACCACATAACATGTCTTAAACATCTTGAGTGTGTCACGACATGAAAACATTCACCTATACAGTATCCAAATACATACATGTGTTGCACAACATACACATACAACCACATCAGGCCACAGATACAGTACATTCACCTTGCTGGTGTCAGACATCACTGTCATGACTGCTCTTCATGTGTGTGAGGTACACAGATGGCATGTGAGACATAGAGTACTGCTAAGTTATCCAAGTGTGGGCATAGTTGCCAAGCATCACTAATATGTTTGCAGTTGTGCAGGAGTGTCATCTGTATACCCTGTTGTGACCTGTGTCACACATTCCACATTAGGGTTTAGTGTGTATACACCTCAACGACGTGGGTCACATTCCACATTAGATATGTATTGTATGTGAACATAGTCATGCCTATGAACTGTGTCAGTAGCTCACACTGTATAGCAATTGCGAAGCCACATGATGCCCTGCAATGGCTATGCACATCAGCTCAATGTGCAGTATGTCACTGCATATTTGCAGGGAGGACAGACAACATTCCATCAGCTGAAGGCCCATGTTAGTATAACACGTCCCTGCATTGGGACACCATTACCGTACTGTAGATTGGAAAGGACACTATTGTGTTACACATGTATGCATGTCATTCAACATGTCAGCAGAAGACATGTCATACTACATGTAATTGGCAAGGTCATACACCACACAGCAGGCTGGTGTACTGTAAACCTGTGCTGGTCTGTGGCACCATTGCAAAGTAGGGACAGCCATGTCAAACATGTGTGTACAGCCACATGCACAATGTCTAGACTCAGCTCAGGGGTAGGCGGAATAATGTTGAACAGACATGCACTGCTTTGGGGGAGACATGCAAGCTAGGGAACAGGCAAACACAGTATGCAGTCGACATACCTTTCTGCTCATGTCCTCACACATAGGGGCGGTTGCCAACACAAAGCTTCAGTGGCAGATGTTCAAAGGTCAGCGATAGTCTGTTAACATGTGGTGCATGTTGCACACACCATGGCAGTGCAGTGCAAAGTGCATGGATTGCATTGCAGGTATGGAGCATAGGCAACTAACACAAATGGTGCAATACAGGTATGTATGCTAACCACCACTATAATTGTGTAAGGTGCATGCCGTCTGCTATAACACATGCATTCTGTTGTGTGCAACTCAGGGATGTATGATAACTACCACTATAATTGTCTAAACTGAAACTATAATTGTCTAAGCTGAATGCCATCTGCCACATCACCTGTTTGTAGCATGTTTGTCTGTGTGTCTGTGTCTGTGTGTCTGTGTGTCTGTGTGTTTGTGTGTGTGTGTGTGTGTGTGTGTGTGTGTGTGTGTGTGTGTGTGTGTGTGTGTGTGTGTGTGTGTGTGTGTGTGTGTGTGTGTGTGTGTGTGTGTGTGTGTTTGTCTGTGTGTGTGTTTGGTATAACTTGTAATGTACAGTTCTTGTTTTCCCCTCACAGGTGTTGATGTAGATGCGTTGCCCTCCTGTGGTCCACCTGATGTTAGTGTCCCCACAGACTCTAGCAATGATAATTATAGTATGACTGAGACACAGGCAGGGTTGTCAGGGGCTGAATCTGTGCCATTGGTTGCCATTCCACCTATACCCCCTCATCCTTGCACACAGTTCCCCTGCCTACACATACCCCACCACCACTGGCCATAGAGGAAGGACAGTTGGTGGGTGGTAGCATGGATCAGGGAAGTGTGGAGACTATGGAAGGTGTGCCTGCACACCATGATCCCAGTCAACTGACTGGTGATGTCCCACACAGGCATTTGCCCAGCGCTGCACGTAGGAGGACCACTGGCCAACATGTCCCTGCGAGACAAAGCACATCAGCTAGAGTCACCAGACGCATGTTTCAGGCTGTAATAGAGGCACAGGCACATGCTGAATGGCACAACAGAGAAGGTCTGAGGCTTTAGAGGGCTGCTGTCCATTCATTAACTGACAACATCCAGGCACTTACCAAAGCTCACCATCATCTTGCAGATGTTTTGGATAGATGATTTGGTGACATGGTGGGAGTCCTTGACCGTGGCATGTCAATCCTCGAGCGTGGAATGTCTGTGCTGGAACATCTGGTGGGAGTGAGGCGTCAGGCAAATGGACATAGGTCAGCTACATCACCTGTTGAAGGTCTACTTGAACATGCTACTGCACATGCCCCCTCCCATAGTGGCGGTAGCAGCAGCAGCAAGCTGGTGCTGTGTAGTCCACACCAGGACACAGCAGGCCATGTGCACATGGTCCTGGATGGTCCCAACAGGGACATGATTCCAATGGACATGTGTCATCAGACAGTACCCAATCTGGACCTCTGCCTGGTAGTGCCCGAGCAACCCCTGGCAGGCGCAGGTCACGTGGCCATGGCCGGACACCGTGAATTGTGAAACCTGCCTTGTACAGTCTGCAGCTGTCAATAATACCCCTGTGTAGGCCAGCCACATGCCAGACCTGTGTGCATGCATACACACACTCACCGGAAACAAATGTAGGGCCCCTCAACACAAACATGCATAACATCCACACATGCCCAATGATATCACAGGCCCTAACACACACATATGATGTCATCTGATGGTGCAGCCTAGGCCTCTGGCAATCATTATCACCCTGTGCATATGATGATGCCTGTGCTGCATCCCTGTCATCCACACCATCGGTGCAGGGACATGCTCATATGGTCTGATGTACAGGGTGAACATACTAGGTAGACAATTGTAGATTAATATTGTTGAGTAGTGTTGACAGGCAGCAGATGTACCATGTATTACAGTTTTAGAATGCATTTTGTATGTTTGACAGTATGTATGATGTGTAACAACACTAACACCATGTTCATCTTGACATTCGGCCTTCCTCTTTCAGGTGTAGTTGCATGTGTCAGGGGATGTCGGTGTTTGCGGTTAGTGTCCCTTATGTACATGTTGACTACCCACAGGTCAGTATGAAAATACCTGCATGCACTTTGTAGCTTCCACATCACAGTTATATTCTCCCATGTTTCAATTATGTTTACTGTTCTAATGATCCAAGAGCATGATAGCTGTGTAGTAAGCTACTGTGTTCAGAGCCGTCACATCCATAGTGAGTGACATCACAGGTATAGTTACCTGGAGCGGGGAGGAGGTAAAAGAGTGGTATGGTGGATGACAAGGGTAAAGGCCAGTGGAAATAGTGATTTCTCATTGGGAAGCAGTAATACCCACTGCCATGACAGCATGCAAACACAGACACACCCATACACTCAGGGATTCACAGACAGAGTAACACACACTCTGACACACACACACACACACACACACACACACACACACACACACACACACACACACACACACACACACACACACACACACACACAGTTGTCAGTATTCAGATGAGAACCCCTGCCTATGTGCATATCATCATTATTGTACTGTGCAATTACAAGACGTGCCACAGAGATTACACATGTACAGGTAGTCGGAATGGTATAAGATCGAGGACATCAACAGGGATATTACAGTGCAGTGAGTGTATGTGGGGAGGGGGGTCCATCAGTAGGCTATGTAACAACAGGTCACACCCCAGGGTGTACATGTTAACAGGCAGTTAGAATGCCTGTCTACAATTGATGATATCAACAGGGATACTAGATTGCATTGAGTGGATGGGGGGAGGGGGCATTAACATTTCAATGTGGCAAAATACAGCCTCACTCCAGGGACCGGACATCCATACACACACACACACACACACACACACACACACACACACACACACACACACACACACACACACACACACACACACACACTGTGGCATTCGCAAAGATATACACCTATGTCACACACATACAGACACTTTACATGTGTGAGGTTCAACCACCTGCCTATGCCTTTCTTTCTACACTTCACTCTGTACTGGTGTCAACAACAGTGTTCAGGAGAGTGAAAACATGTCAGATGTATTCCCAACCATAAGTGACATATATGGACACACACACACCCACACGTGCCAGTACTGTGAATGAAACACCTGCCTATCTCATGATAGGTATTACAGAAGTACAGCACTATCGCATTCACTACAAAGCTTTCTGACTCTTTCCTTTGCCAACGGTGCTGATATATGCACAATATATGCAGAGGGGAGTTATTACTGTTACAAGTGTCATGAGGTTTGCCTTCAGTGTCACCCTTACTGCATTCTACATTGTCTGTCTTCCACTTCAATTAACGAAAACTGACCTTAGCAGTTACACAGGTTATTGTAGGAATGGTTGTTATACACCAGTGATCTGTCCTCAGTAATCATTCATCTGCAAAGAAGCCCCACCACTTAGTAGTCATGTCCAAACATCTGTCCATACCTCATGTACGGCTTACTGTACTTAGAGCATATCACCATATACAGTTGGCAATGTTGAGGCTGTATTGCAACAGCATGATGTACTAAGACAACAGTCACCTTCAGACATCAGACACTGCACACACATGGAATCTTCACAAACATCAGTACATGTACACATATGCAGTCTACATCAGTAAGTGCACTAGCAGGTCAAGAGGATACATTCCACACCTTCCCCACACCATGTGTGAAACATAGCTGAGCATTACCCATAATGGATGTTGTATTCATGTACTGGTAGGACACCACCACCTTTACCGAGTAGCCAAGTGTACATATATGACAGCAGCACATATCAGCGAGACACACACAGCATTATTCCATGTCATGCTCCTACAAACTGTTACTTGACAGGACCATGGTGAAGCCAGGGCACTGTAATGGTCAACAGTGAGCACATCATATTTGCCACACACACCTCATGTTTACTGGAAGAGTGCCAGCAATGTGCTCTGTTAAGCTAGGCAGTACACTCATTCAAGCATGTACGAGGTTTGTGGCTTGGAAACATCTCACCCCAGTACATACTGGCTATTGTGGTACTAAGGCTAATGTCCAGACAGCACACAGCATGCATGGCTTGCAATTGTTGACATGGGGTATATGTAGGAGCTATGGTCACACGTGCCTGTACATGTCATGAACATATCACCTGTGACTACTCAGGAACATACAGAGCAGAGCTGGGTTTCCCTGAGTCTGTCAATACAGGCCTTGTGTAGGTCCTATGATCCTGTTATTTGGGTATGTTTGCAGGCATTGCATTAGGTGGACATTTCTAATGACATACATGCCACATGAGGTGTTGTATGATATA
>NC_056731.1:1664524345-1664531845 GCF_019279795.1 Protopterus annectens | reverse complement strand
TTGCAGACACTACACCCCTGTACCACACTGCACACAATTGTTGGGTGGCATGATGCCAAGGATTAACCCTCAACCAGCCTTGTACAGCCATCTTGCACAGTCAACCACTACACACCCATGAAGCTATGCACACATGCATGTCAGTACTGGCACCTTGTGTCTGTGTGTGGGTATGATGCTTCCAACCACAGGCACTCCCAGTATAACTCCCATTGGCATACTGACTGATGTCAGACATGTTCACATGCCCTAGCCCATAGAACCTCCAGATATTACCTGTGGTGCATGTAGTACCTGTGAATTACTGCAGTGTGGCAAACTAAGTAGTTAGGAAGTGTATTTGTGGGCCTGGCAAAGTGTGGCAATGCAAGTCCATTAGAGAGTGTGATTGCATTGACAATGACATCTGTTCATGTGGACAGCCATGTGTGCTACACCTATTGTGTGTCTACTATATCTCTGTTGCAGATGTCACTCATCAGCACACATATATGTTCTTACAACACACCAACATGTCAGCTTTGTGGCACATGGAGTAACTGAATGCACTTGTAATAGTAATGAATAATCAGTCAGGGGTATGAACCCCTGTACTGTTAGGTGTGTGACAGACGATGCTTAGGTTTTAGTCTCCAAGTCCTTCTCTGATGTACTTTGCCTCTGTCTGTCCCTCCCACACACTCTCTGGTGGATGTGGAGTTGTATACCTGCTCAGCAGCAGCTTGTGTTTTGTAAATGATGGTCATGAACAGGTGATGGCTTTTGTACCTATTGCAGTCCTCCTCTAGCTGATTGCATATGGAAAAGCTGTGGTGCTCTTCCCATAGACAATTGCATGGAAACACAGTACAATATCTAGGAACATCATGTTGGTGTTTGCCCATGACAGTCGCTGTGTGTGGAACCTGGATCTAGTGTTTGGTAAACGGCATCACAGATGTTATCTGTATGTTCCTCAAACAACATACACAGTGGAAAATAGCCTAAAGATAGGAGGGTGATGTGCCATACATGACTAGAGCATGTAAGTGTAGCTATGCTTCATTGAGACTACTGGCAGTTTAACAAGTTGTGTGTGGTAATGGCTATTCTGCATGTTTTAAAACTGATAATACAGTGCTCTGTTTGTGAGGAACTCCATTTGTAGGGCCATCTGTGGACTGGTGAGTGTGTGGAACCATTTGTTTCCTGTGTTACTCACTGAACAAACATCTGTGAACTGCAGAAGCATAGTGTGAGGATTGCAGTCAGTACATGGTGATAGTGATGAGAGTTACTGCCATCACATCTCTGATTGGACATATGCCACATGAAACAGTGGTATGACAGTCACTGTCTGAGGTTCTCAGTGACATGCCAATAATGGGCAACTGTTCATAGCTGCAGTCACAAGTCTCATACACTTTGTACAGATGTCATGCAGTATATATGCATTTGTTGTGCTCCCTCTGCAAATGTTTACCATCTGTTGTGTTGGGTTGATGGTCATATCTATGCATGTTGTTATAAGTAATCCTGAATGCTGTTGAATTTTACTAAGCCATATCTGTGTTACAACTGCAACACCATAGGCTGCATGGGTTTGGAGGTCCCAGCAGAACCTCCTGTCCCACTTCAGCTGGCCATGGCACCGGACACCAGCACATCTGGGGCCCAGCCATGGACCTCCATCTCTGTTGGCTCTGCACCACCTTCTGGTGGAACTGCCACTGAGGATGGGGCTTGTCCCCTCTGGGAACAGGTCCAGACAGAGACTTGTCTGCTGTCGTACAGTCCCGGACGTGGTGCACTGGGGGCTCAATAAGGGGTTTCAAGGCCAGATACTCCAGCTTGAGGGCAGAGTGTCACATTTACAGGGTGAGCCTGCCTCTCCTAGACAGCCCCCAGCATTGCCACCTTTGCAGCTGTTTTGGTGCAGTGGTGGCTGCCCATGGCTGGGGATCTCCGTCCCACTGTTTCCATCTGAGGTCTTATGGGCTTGTGACTGCCAAACACCCCTTCTGTCCAAGGTATCCCCCCCACGTCATATACCGACCCTGTATGCTGTCTTGTCTGTCATCCTACCCAACCTATCCTCCACAAGCATACCTACACTCCTTCCCCCACATCCCACTCTCACCCTATGGACACAAAAGGCCAATCAGTTCCTAGAACAACATTTGCCCCATACATAGCTGTCCATTTCACACACGTGTCCACTGGACACATGTAACCCTTTTAATATGCATCACAACATACTCCAGTTGTCCTCACCCCTGTCTCTCAGGCACACGATCCTGGTATGCACATGACTCCTAAAGGTTCCAGGTACACGTGATGCAGATGACCCCATTGTACACACAACACTACAGGTCCCTCTATGGTTATCCCATTTACCTTTTCATGATGATAATGTCACACACAGCACCTTGCAAGAGCACTGTTCTCACATAATGATTGGACAGGAACTGTTGTGTTAATGTAAATAACATGCACAGAGTGATGTATATGGCCAATGTACAAATGTTTGCATGTATGAATGACAAATGTCTGTCTGAGGGAGTCTTGATATTACATAGGACAACACCACTACATAACACAGGCATTGCTGGTGTTTCCCTTTTCATTCCTTTGTAATGCTTTGTTGTCACATGGGATGTTCCTGATATATCTATATATATATGTATGTATCCATATCTGGACATAAACACACACACACATACATCTACATGATGGAATACATTTTCTATACTGTTGAATGACTGCACTGGATGATATGTTTGTGATAACATCCGATGTCTGCATATCTGCCATGGCTTAGTGGTAAATCATGTTAGCTGTGTGTGCAGGGTCCTGGTTTCGAGCCTTGCAGAGGCTGTTTATTTTGTTGCTGGCAGAGCAAGGCCATTAGATATGGAGTGATTGAGGCACATTAAAGTAGTTGGGAGCGGGTGTGCATGGGTTTGCACAGAGCTAAGCAATGCTAACCTCTGGTTACAGTTTCTTACACTCATTTAGTCTCTACATTGCTTCACCAGTGTAATACTCGCATACTGGCAGCCAAACAGGCTTACACCCGCTTGCTCCCGCACTTGCAAATGCACTGCATTTGGTGTTTGCATCTGACACTCACACCCCTGGGTGGGAGTGAGGACTATGATATTACCTTGTGATGCCCATTATATCAGATTACATGCCTACAGTATTGGGAATGGCTGCCCATTAGGCAAAAGCATGCAGTTCGACTGTACAGAATCCACGGCCTGTCCAGAGTTTGATTCATATTATTGGTGTGTTCCTCTTACAATCTGCACCTGTCTGGCTAATACATGGGAACTGACTCTCTTCAATACAAACACCTAATTGGGTTTTGGGACCCACATCCTTCAGCGAGTCATGCTACTGCATACCGAATATTCTATCATGTTTCTAAGGTTGTAAGTGGAATATGTGCTTTCTGTCCCTATCAGATCTCTCAAATGATTGGGGACCAATATCAACTGAATCAGGGACACGTCATAACAACATCAGGGACACATTTAAATTATTAGTGCTATTAACCTGACACATTGACAGACTCAAAGCATATGAATTCATACACATTTTCTGTGGTAAATGATGTTTATAATTCTTAATTGTTGTCATTATTCATTACGTGTAATTCACCACCTTTCCTCCAAAAGTCACTAGTTTTAGGAGAGATTAAGTGGGACAGAGTTAGAATATGAGTCAAAATCAGGGACGTCCACGGAAATCGGGGACAGTTCAGAGGTATGGTCCCTATTTCTTCCCCCAATGGTTTATGTCCTGTCCAGTGGATTTGCTCTTAGGGGTTGAGACTTATGGGTCAGCTATGCCCATTTGAATATTACTTACATCCCCAGGGTGGTCCTAATACGACTGCGCCAGCCCACACCTGCACAACTAGGCCCATAACTGCATACCCACAGTTCCCCACCTGCCCTCCTCTACAGCACTCATCCTTACTGTGGGTACAGGTGGGGTATAAACACACTACTACACACTGGCCACTCTCCGCATGTCGGACACATTATGTCGACCCATGGGTATAGGTTTGCACAACCTACTGGTCCGTGTACGTCTACAGCCTGGTTTGATGAATCATTACTGGGTCTGCCTCCGATGATCATTAATTTTTGGTGTCCCACAAGGGACATCGATGTCTATGTTTCAAGATTAGACCTGGCAGGTCTCTCCCACTGGTAGTATCCTGCTGGTGGTCTGGGAAGCAGTGGTGTGTTTACTTTTATTGTGTGTCTGTATGTCTCACCAGCCTAGCTGGGGGGGTGGGGTGGGGGGGGTTGATGCTATGTGTTACATTTGTTTATTGGACCCCTCACCCTCATATGCACAGCCTGTGAATATATATAATTTGTAACTGCTGTATCATATCCTAGCTATATACATGTGTATATTTAAAGTCACATATATATATAAATATATATATATATATATATATATATATATATATATATATATATATATATATATATATAAAACACACACACAGCACACACACATATATATATATATATATATATATATATATATATATATATATATATATATATATATATATATATATATATATATATATATATATATATATATATATATATATATATATATATATATATATTAAACAACATGTGGTCTATGGGTGTCTGCATATGTATATATCTATATGTGGGTATGTATATGTATTCTGTCTCTGTATGTATACATTTGTACTACGGAGAGGGAGAGGTTTATCTCTATGTCGCCGTGGGTAGATATACACACAGATACCTCTACATATATACATCTACATCTGGTTATTCCATTGCTTGCCATGTAGATTACACTTTGCTGCAGTGGGACTCAGTAGTGAGTGTAGGTGCTCATTGGGCGCCACCTGCCCAATGAACACATTTGCTTACATCCCTGGGGCTGTCCATACAGGCCCACATCAGCCAACACCTGCACACCTAGACCCATAAGTAGCTACCCACAGTTCCCCCACCCGCACCTCCTCTACAGCACCCATCCTTACTCTGGTTCCTGGTTGGTTCTGAACACACCACTTCACGCTGCCGACTCTACACTTCACGGAACCTATGTCATACAATTGTCTCGACCCATGGGTTATCAGGCTTTCCCACCCTTGTATTCCAGGTATGTATACACGCCGGCCAGAATGGTTGGTATATCACCTTCTTTTGGTCTTGGCAACTTTTGGGGTGTCCCACAAGGGATGCTCCTGTCTGTGTTCCAAGATTAGATTTCATGGGTGCACTGTGTACCCCCCAGTTGTATCCTGCCTGTAATCTGGGTAGCAGTGGACTATTTACATTGTTTGCGGGTTTGTGTGTATGTTTCCCATGTTTAGCTGGGGGGGGGTGGAAGGTCATGCTACGTGTTTCATGTTTCTTGCTTGGGCCCCTCACTTCCATTATATGAACATATGTCATCCTTGTGTGCTGTTCCCTATCATAGCTGTATATCTCTGTATATCCACACACCCACACACACACGCACCCACAAACACACACACACACACACACACACACACACACATACATACACATATATATATATATATATATATATATATATATATATATATATATATATATATATATTTATATATATATATATATATATATATATATATATATATATATATATATATATATATATATATATATATATATATATATATATATATATATATATATATATATATATATATATATATATATATATATATATATATATATATATATATATATATATATATATATATATATATATATATATATATATATATATATATATATATATATATATATATATATATATATATATATATATATATATATATATATGTATATATATATATATGTGTGTATATATATATATATATATATATATATGTATGTTTGTGTGTGTGTGTGTGTGTGTGTGTGTGTGTGTGTGTGTGTGTGTGTGTGTGTGTGTGTGTCTGTAAAGCAATGCATACCTCGTGCAAACTTACACACGCTTACTGGTGTTTATATATTCTTAAACCTGTTTACTAGTGCCTTATTCATTATGACACTGACACCTCGCTCCAGTTCACTTTTAATTATTTTGCAGGTTATACAGCTGACAGATGTCGCAATATGTTCATGCACAGATTACCGATGGTAAATGGTATGTGATGCAGTGGGATTCGGAATAGGAATGTCTGTTCATTAGGCGGTTGCTCTAATCAATACACTATTGCTGTGCTGCTTCATTTGCATATATACCCATATACCCATGGCTCCTGGTTTCCCAAACACCCACCCCAATGCCTCCCTAACATTGCAGTCATCCATTCAACAGTTGGATTTGCAGTGTATCCACACCAGTACACATTGGCCACTCCCTACTCCTGTAGACCCATCCCATCGGTTGATTCACTCCATATAACCTCAGAACTCCCAAACATTTAGTCCACAATCATTGGTGACATGAGTGACCAAAAGGACACTATTCGCAATTTTTGGGTTGTCCCACATGGGACATGCATGTCTTTATGTCAAGATTAGACTCTATACTTTATTACATCCTTACTCCCGTTAACATGACACTACAATAGATTAATAAGTATGACTGTGTGGTAACACACACGTTACATATGAAAGCCTAATTATGTAAGTGTTCGGCGTATTTCTTTTACAAATAGACCAGTTTAGTAATTGGCATTGCCATAACAGGCAGATCACAGGAATGATTCCATGTATGGGAAAGTCCTCACATTTAATTTTTTCAGCACAGCACTGACTTTGGACATTGTACACACTTCTGCATTTTAGCAGTTTCGTCCCTTCCCTCTTATGCACAACCGATTATTCTATCTACTGTTGAGGTTTGTAAGGGCACATTCATGTTATTTATGTCTGAAAATGGAATGAATGTGTTATAGAGAATGTACTTCTACATACAGATGTCTGCATGTGTGTATGCATATATACTTATAACTAACTCGCTGACCTCCACAGGGTGGTCCAATTAGAACCAGCCCATCCAACCCTGGCATGCCTGGATCCATAATTTCATACCCATAGTTCCTCCACCCCACCCGGAGTTCAATATACACACATACCATCCATTGTCCAGTTGTTATCGCAGCCATGACACACCTCCACACATTGCCCTCTCTCAAGTTTTAGGGGCCCTACATTATGTTGTCCCAACCCATGTATTCTCAGGCTCTCCCACCATTTAGTCCTTGAACATACATGCCCTTGCTTGTAATGGTCGGATGGCCAAATAGCCTATCAATTTTGAGTAGTCCCACGAGGGACTACCCTCTGTGTGTAAAGTAGACTTAGCAAATCAACAATGTTACTCCCACTGGTAATATCCTGCCTGTGGTGTGAGTTGCAGTGCTTTGCTCATTCCTGCCCAGCTTGATATGATATACACTGACAGCACTATATAATACTGGGGTTGCTGTTGATTCCCTTCTCATTCCTTTTGTATGCTTTATTG
>NC_056731.1:1664514345-1664519345 GCF_019279795.1 Protopterus annectens | reverse complement strand
AGAACCTCCAGATATTACCTGTGGTGCATGTAGTACCTGTGAATTACTGCAGTGTGGCAAACTAAGTAGTTAGGAAGTGTATTTGTGGGCCTGGCAAAGTGTGGCAATGCAAGTCCATTAGAGAGTGTGATTGCATTGACAATGACATCTGTTCATGTGGACAGCCATGTGTGCTACACCTATTGTGTGTCTACTATATCTCTGTTGCAGATGTCACTCATCAGCACACATATATGTTCTTACAACACACCAACATGTCAGCTTTGTGGCACATGGAGTAACTGAATGCACTTGTAATAGTAATGAATAATCAGTCAGGCGTATGAACCCCTGTACTGTTAGGTGTGTGACAGACGATGCTTAGGTTTTAGTCTCCAAGTCCTTCTCTGATGTACTTTGCCTCTGTCTGTCCCTCCCACACACTCTCTGGTGGATGTGGAGTTGTATACCTGCTCAGCAGCAGCTTGTGTTTTGTAAATGATGGTCATGAACAGGTGATGGCTTTTGTACCTATTGCAGTCCTCCTCTAGCTGATTGCATATGGAAAAGCTGTGGTGCTCTTCCCATAGACAATTGCATGGAAACACAGTACAATATCTAGGAACATCATGTTGGTGTTTGCCCATGACAGTCGCTGTGTGTGGAACCTGGATCTAGTGTTTGGTAAACGGCATCACAGATGTTATCTGTATGTTCCTCAAACAACATACACAGTGGAAAATAGCCTAAAGATAGGAGGGTGATGTGCCATACATGACTAGAGCATGTAAGTGTAGCTATGCTTCATTGAGACTACTGGCAGTTTAACAAGTTGTGTGTGGTAATGGCTATTCTGCATGTTTTAAAACTGATAATACAGTGCTCTGTTTGTGAGGGAACTCCATTTGTAGGGCCATCTGTGGACTGGTGAGTGTGTGGAACCATTTGTTTCCTGTGTTACTCACTGAACAAACATCTGTGAACTGCAGAAGCATAGTGTGAGGATTGCAGTCAGTACATGGTGATAGTGATGAGAGTTACTGCCATCACATCTCTGATTGGACATATGCCACATGAAACAGTGGTATGACAGTCACTGTCTGAGGTTCTCAGTGACATGCCAATAATGGGCAACTGTTCATAGCTGCAGTCACAAGTCTCATACACTTTGTACAGATGTCATGCAGTATATATGCATTTGTTGTGCTCCCTCTGCAAATGTTTACCATCTGTTGTGTTGGGTTGATGGTCATATCTATGCATGTTGTTATAAGTAATCCTGAATGCTGTTGAATTTTACTAAGCCATATCTGTGTTACAACTGCAACACCATAGGCTGCATGGGTTTGGAGGTCCCAGCAGAACCTCCTGTCCCACTTCAGCTGGCCATGGCACCGGACACCAGCACATCTGGGGCCCAGCCATGGACCTCCATCTCTGTTGGCTCTGCACCACCTTCTGGTGGAACTGCCACTGAGGATGGGGCTTGTCCCCTCTGGGAACAGGTCCAGACAGAGACTTGTCTGCTGTCGTACAGTCCCGGACGTGGTGCACTGGGGGCTCAATAAGGGGTTTCAAGGCCAGATACTCCAGCTTGAGGGCAGAGTGTCACATTTACAGGGTGAGCCTGCCTCTCCTAGACAGCCCCCAGCATTGCCACCTTTGCAGCTGTTTTGGTGCAGTGGTGGCTGCCCATGGCTGGGGAACTCCATCTCACTGTTTCCATCTGGGGGCTCATGGGCTTGTGACTGCCAAACACCCCTCCCTGTTCAAGGTGTATCCCCCCACATGTGTCATATACCGACCCTGTATGCTGTCTTGTCTGTCATCCTACCCAACCTATCCTCCACAAGCATACCTACACTCCTTCCCCCACATCCCACTCTCACCCTATGGACACAAAAGGCCAATCAGTTCCTAGAACAACATTTGCCCCATACATAGCTGTCCATTTCACACACGTGTCCACTGGACACATGTAACCCTTTTAATATGCATCACAACATACTCCAGTTGTCCTCACCCCTGTCTCTCAGGCACACGATCCTGGTATGCACATGACTCCTAAAGGTTCCAGGTACACGTGATGCAGATGACCCCATTGTACACACCACACTACCGGTCCCTCTATGGTTATCCCATTTACCTTTTTCATGATGATAATGTCACACACAGCACCTTGCAAGAGCACTGTTCTCACATAATGATTGGACAGGAACTGTTGTGTTAATGTAAATAACATGCACAGAGTGATGTATATGGCCAATGTACAAATGTTTGCATGTATGAATGACAAATGTCTGTCTGAGGGAGTCTTGATATTACATAGGACAACACCACTACATAACACAGGCATTGCTGGTGTTTCCCTTTTCATTCCTTTGTAATGCTTTGTTGTCACATGGGATGTTCCTGATATATCTATATATATATGTATGTATCCATATCTGGACATAAACACACACACACATACATCTACATGATGGAATACATTTTCTATACTGTTGAATGACTGCACTGGATGATATGTTTGTGATAACATCCGATGTCTGCATATCTGCCATGGCTTAGTGGTAAATCATGTTAGCTGTGTGTGCAGGGTCCTGGTTTCGAGCCTTGCAGAGGCTGTTTATTTTGTTGCTGGCAGAGCAAGGCCATTAGATATGGAGTGACTGAGGCACATTAAAGTAGTTGGGAGCGGGTGTGCATGGGTTTGCACAGAGCTAAGCAATGCTAACCTCTGGTTACAGTTTCTTACACTCATTTAGTCTCTACATTGCTTCACCAGTGTAATACTCGCATACTGGCAGCCAAACAGGCTTACACCCGCTTGCTCCCGCACTTGCAAATGCACTGCATTTGGTGTTTGCATCTGACACTCACACCCCTGGGTGGGAGTGAGGACTACGATATTACCTTGTGATGCCCATTATATCAGATTACATGCCTACAGTATTGGGAATGGCTGCCCATTAGGCAAAAGCATGCAGTTCGACTGTACAGAATCCACGGCCTGTCCAGAGTTTGATTCATATTATTGGTGTGTTCCTCTTACAATCTGCACCTGTCTGGCTAATACATGGGAACTGACTCTCTTCAATACAAACACCTAATTGGGTTTTGGGACCCACATCCTTCAGCCGAGTCATGCTACTGCATACCGAATATTCTATCATGTTTCTAAGGTTGTAAGTGGAATATGTGCTTTCTGTCCCTATCAGATCTCTCAAATGATTGGGGACCAATATCAACTGAATCAGGGACACGTCATAACAACATCAGGGACACATTTAAATTATTAGTGCTATTAACCTGACACATTGACAGACTCAAAGCATATGAATTCATACACATTTTCTGTGGTAAATGATGTTTATAATTCTTAATTGTTGTCATTATTCATTACGTGTAATTCACCACCTTTCCTCCAAAAGTCACTAGTTTTAGGAGAGATTAAGTGGGACAGAGTTAGAATATGAGTCAAAATCAGGGACGTCCACGGAAATCGGGGACAGTTCAGAGGTATGGTCCCTATTTCTTCCCCCAATGGTTTATGTCCTGTCCAGTGGATTTGCTCTTAGGGGTTGAGACTTATGGGCGTCAGCTATGCCCATTTCGGAATATTACTTACATCCCCAGGGTGGTCCTAATACGACTGCGCCAGCCCACACCTGCACAACTAGGCCCATAACTGCATACCCACAGTTCCCCCACCTGCCCTCCTCTACAGCACTCATCCTTACTGTGGGTGCAGGTGGGGTATAAACACACTACTACACACTGGCCACTCTCCGTGTGTTGGGACACATGTCGTACATTGTGTCGACCCATGGGTTATCAGGCTTGCACAACCTACTGGTCCGTGTACATCTACAGCCTGGTTTGATGAGTCATTACTGGGTCTGCCTCCGATGATCATTAATTTTTGGTGTCCCACAAGGGACATCGATGTCTATGTTTCAAGATTAGACCTGGCAGGTCTCTCCCACTGGTAGTATCCTGCTGGTGGTCTGGGAAGCAGTGGTGTGTTTACTTTTATTGTGTGTCTGTATGTCTCACCAGCCTAGCTGGGGGTGGGGTGGGGGGGGTTGATGCTATGTGTTACACATTTGTTTATTGGACCCCTCACCCCTCATATGCACAGCCTGTGAATATATATAATTTGTAACTGCTGTATCATATCCTAGCTATATACACGTGTATATTTAAAGTCACATATATATATAAATATATATATATATATATATATATATATATATATATATATATATATATATATATATATATACACACGCACACACACATATATATATATATATATATATATATATATATATACATACATTACTATATACACATATATATATATATATATTTATATATATATATATATATATATATATATATATATATATATATATATATATATATATTAAACAACATGTGGGTCTATGGGTGTCTGCATATGTATATATCTATATGTGGGTATGTATATGTATTCTGTCTCTGTATGTATACATTTGTACTACGGAGAGGGAGAGGTTTATCTCTATGTCGCCGTGGGTAGATATACACACAGATACCTCTACATATATACATCTACATCTGGTTATTCCATTGCTTGCCATGTAGATTACACTTTGCTGCAGTGGGACTCGTAGTGAGTGTGGGTGCTCATTGGGCGAAGCCTCTGCCCAATGAACACATTTGCTTACATCCCTGGGGCTGTCCATACAGGCCCACATCAGCCAACACCTGCACACCTAGACCCATAAGTAGCTACCCACAGTTCCCCCACCCGCACCTCCTTTACAGCACCCATCCTTACTTTGGGTCCTGGTCGGTTCAGAACACACCACTACACGTTGCCCACTCTCCACTTCACGGGACCCTTGTCATACAATTGTCTCGACCCATGGGTCATCAGGCTTTCCCACACTTGTATTCCAGGTATGTATACACCCCAGCCAGAATGGTTGATGTATGACTGTCTTTTGGTCTTGTCAATTTTTGAGGTGTCC
>NC_056731.1:1664474345-1664509345 GCF_019279795.1 Protopterus annectens | reverse complement strand
TTCTACATGGGATCGAGGTGTCATGTCAACTGTCACCATTCATCTTTCTTGATTCAGTGCTGCTCTCCTACCTTATTCCATGGTTATACTTGACTGTCACAATCCAGCCATCTCTTTGCCGGATGATGCTGTTTTCTCTTGCCTTCTTCCTGTCTCTCCCAAATCTTCCTCACCAGATTGTCATCTTCTTTCTTGTACATGTACCCAAACTGTAATCTGTTCTCTTTGACCTTCTCTGCAATTAGAGCAACCTTGGATTCTGAGTTGATGTCCTCATTCCTTTGTCTATCAACAGTGTGCAACCTCCCATCTATCTCAGGCACTTCATCTCCATCACCTCTAGCTTCCTCAACTGCTCTACCTTCACTGCCCAAGTTTCTGTACAATAGAGAAGTACTGATAGTGCCACTGTTTTGTACACCTTACAACTCAGCTTCTTTGTCATTCTCCTGTCACACACAACTCCTGATGCTCTATGCAGCCTCTCTGATTCTAACTTTGACCTCTTTATTCAGACTTCCATTCTCCTTAACCACCCCTCCTAGAAATCTGAATATGTTCACCTGTTTCACTAGTTTTCCTTCTATCGCATTTTCAGCTTCTTCTGATTTTCCCCATTTGTTGCTATGATAACTGTCTTGCCTGTACTCTTTTTCATCCCATGTGACTTTAGTTGTGCATTCCATTCCCTATCAAGCTCTTGTTCAGAGTCTGCTAGTAAAGCCACATCATCTGCTCCAGCCTGTTTGCTAATATAGTCCACCACCAGTATGAACAGCAGTAGGCTCACAGCTGAACCCTGTTGTAGACCATCTCCCACTAAAAACCCCTCTGTGAGCCTGAACCCTGTACTTGTGTCACTGGGTCCTTACCCATAGTCTATACTAATTGAATCAGCCTTTCTGGGACCTTGAACCATTGCAGGACTGCTCAAATCAGCTTTTTTGGTACCTTGTCACATGCTTTTTCCAAGTCTAGAAATGCCTGGTTAGAATAATTCCTCATCATTAGCTTCTTCTCAACTATCTGTCTCTGCAAATATTGGATTGGTTATGCTGCATCCTGATCTGAACCCAAACTGTTTATATCCCATCTTACTTTCTACTATTCTGCGTATTTGTTAATCAGTCACCCTTTCCTATACTTTCATGCAGTGTGATAGGAGTTTCATACCGTTATACTGCCCGCAGCTGTGGATATCCCATTTGTTTTTGAACACTGGCACTACAATGCTTATTCTTCAGTCATCTAGGATATGTCTTTCGCTCCATACTACTACGGGTACTCTCTGGAGCCATTTCTACCCTAACTCACACAACATCTTGATCATATTTGCCATTTTCATGGTCTATATAAATGAACGCTTCAATTAGTTCTTCATGCAGCAAATGTGTAGAACACAGCTATATACGGGATTGGTGAGTTCCAGAGATGGAGTTTATGAATGTAGTATTAGGTTATTATTAGATCATGCTGATAATATTTGTTTTGCCTTATAAAACAGTCCTGTTCTACATTTTCCCAAAATGTTTTCAAGAGCTTGTCTACAGGAAATGAGAAATTACTGCAGCGAGGTTTGTACTGATCCAAAGCATTGCTTGAAAAAGACAAATTCTTTGGAAAAAAGGTTTTAATTTCCAGTATTGTCATGGTTAACTGCTAAATAATAATACTATTGTTTTCTAAAGATAATACACATCTAAAAACTGACATGTCTTGCATGTCAATAAATCAATGGCAGGGTGCCGTGACTCTCTGCTCTCATTGATTTTACCGATGATTCCTGCATTTGCTTCATTTTAACTTGTCCATCTTAAACTTTTTGATTTTCTGATAAATCACTCAGGATTGCAATCAGTCAATAATGCTAGTTGTTAGAGTTTCATTTTTTATTGTCAAAAAATGCATGTGGATGCAAAATCAATTGTTCTATTAACTTTTTTAAGTCAATTAGACGGATACTTCCTTTGCGCCCCCCCCACACACACACACACACATACATTATTTCTGGCTTTCTCCAGCATTCTTAAGCAAATATTTTGAGATAGATATGCAGGGTTTGATTCATAGAGGTGTTCTTTTCTACAGACCCTTATTTACATGCAGAATATGTATGATGAGTCTTAATAAACTGCTGCTTAGAGAGTGCCAATATGTATCTTTAACTGATCTGAATTTTATTTTATTATCTAGGTTGGTTTTCTATTTCAGACTGAAAGATGGCAGCATGATTTCAGCATGGGGAATTTTAATGATATTCTTTTATTTAATGTGGCTAAATTTTAAGATTCCTGCTATTAATCTTACCATGTGTATTGTTTGTAAATGACAGTGAGAGATAACAATAAAGACAGGCAGGCAGATCAAATGACAAAAGACCGGGGAGTGAAAAACAAACAAAGTCAACACTGAGCTTAAATGTCCCTTGCCAACATTGCTACATTTAGTTTGCAGCAGGAATATATTTCAGTGGCATATTTCTTTCTCAACATTTGTTTTAAATAAGACCCTATAAGAGTTTATACTTACAGGGATTTCATTATGGCCCACACAGATTCAGCATATTATAAGGAATAACACTGAATGGGCGGCCACGGTGGTGCAGCGGTTAGCATTGCCGCCTCACAGCAAGAGGTTCTCCGGTTTGATGCTGGGGTGCCTTCTGTGCAGAGTCTGCATGCCCTCCCTGTGGTCACGTGGGTTTCCTCCAGGTGCTCTGGTTTCCTCCCACATCCCAAAGACATGCTGTAGGTGGATTGGACACTCTAAATTGGCCCTAGGTGTGCATGTGTGTGCCTTCTGTGGAAGGTTGGGTGCTGGGCTGGCAACTCGACACTGTAAAACTCCACTGCCAATCATGAGCAGACAGCTGATCCACTGTGGCGACCCCTAACGGGGAAAAGCCGAAAGAAGAAGAAGATAAGGAATAACACTGAATCAAACATGTTATGAAATTTAGACCTGTCATGTTTTTGATTATATCCTTACAGGATTTTCATATTAACTATGGTAACATTTTAACAACAGACAAAGTGTTAACAGCACATAATGACAGTAAAAAAAATATATAGTGACCCATGACTTTGACACATGAAGGAAAACCTCAGCCATCTTAACTTTGAATAACACAAAGTTACCACAGGTAGCTGTTTTGATAAGGTACAATCCTTCAATCAAAAGCTGTTCCAAGTGACTTTCAATAATTCTTCAATGTACGTGGACCTTGGATACCAAATACATAATGTCTAATATCAAATCTCATGAAGACCAACCATACAATTCCTGAAAAACTGAGGCTGATATGAGCTACAGATTTATCAAAGTCACTGTGCTCCTTTTCCTAACATACAATTACCTCAGAGGCCATTATATTTAACTATGGATGCAAATGTTTTCCCCTTGCATAGATGTGATGTGTGTATGTGGGAGAGGTGATTTTCTTCAAAGAAAAAAAATATTTGGACACATTGTACTGCAGTATTCAAGTTTCATAAACTTGCTTTATACAAGACCAGACTATATTTGATACAAGATAAGCTTGGCATTCATAGACAAACTGCATATTACCCACCATGCACTTGAAAAGAATTAGCAGGTGGGTGTGTGGCACAGAGTACTGATGCACTGTAATATGATGAACTCCAGTGTAGACAGACAAAATGCACAAAAAAGCTATATACAAATTACTGCATAATGACATGCAAATGACACGGGGTATGAAAATGACATCCTAAAGATATTAAAATGTACAGAAGGTGAACACGCTCATGATTCACAGTTGTCTACAGAGGAAATTGTGCAGCTATTTGCAGCTGAAGATAAAACAACAAAGTACGTCCAAAATGCTTCCACTACATATGGTGAGAATGCTCAGAGTAAAAGTACCCACCATGCAGCTACATACTGTAGCCTTCAGCATGTCACTTCCTGCTGATATGTGCACCGTGCAGTCCACTATCAACGTAAACAGTATCATCAGTGGGTGACGTAATATAGTTTCACTGGTCAAAAGAATTGATTTAGCATCACTTTGAAGATTGTAGGAGTCTTGATTAATATGTTATTCACATGTGGAATTAATATTAATGCGTGGACTTCCCATATCTGTGGAGGCTATGATGATTATATCTTTGTCCACATTAGCTGCAAGGAGTTTTTGGAGACCAGCTGGGGATTGTTAGGTATTTTGCAGGCCCCTACCGTTAAAAAACTCAAAATGTTCCTCAGTATATAATGCATCCACAAATACATGATTTCATTTGGTTTCTTATCACACAACAGGATAGAGCTAATGCCATGGATACCTTTTATGACATTGCCCACCTCACTGAAGTATTAGAAGCTACTGTATATATGAGATACATGTATCAGTAATGGGTCACCAGGCCTATAGTCATTAAGCTTTATAAAGAAGAAAGGCCACCATTCTGTGAGCTGCCAGACAGTGTGGAAGGTAAATGGGATTATAACCAAGGTGTCTGCAGAGCCGCCAGGAAGTTTGCACGATTCACATATCCGGCACAGTCCTAAGCTACAGCTGTCCTTCCTGCACGCTGACATTCCACTGGGCCATCTAATTAGTAAGTGCATGAACTGTAATCAGTGCTTTAATATAACTAAGACCATGACATTCATTTATAATTAAAGCACAACCTCGAATAACACCAGAATAATAGTATGTATGTCAAATAATGTCACTACATGAGTAGGATGCCTTGTACTTGGCAGCACAAATAAAGAAATAAAGAAGGAGATGCAATTTATGTCCTTGTATCACACTATTACATTCATTTGTAAATAGCTGATTGGTAGACTTTTTCAAATCAATATTTATTCTGAAACATATCATTTGTACCATGATTTTATTTATCTTAATTACCATAATGTACCTACTAATGTCTTTGCTTGCAGCTATAAAGTTTGATTATAACCTCATTTCTTTTAGCATTGTTGTATAGCAGTGTTTTTTGTACATACTTCTTAGATACTCGTGTTTTTTTCTGATTTTTTATTGCTTCCAGGCCTGGGTTATGGCCAAAAACTGACTTTAGGTTAGTTCATTTACCAAAAATAAATAAATAAAATAAATAAATAAATAAATAAATAAACAAACCAAAAACTCTATTACAGGTGATGAGGGATACTTCTGTTTCCCTGGCTTAAGATACTTATGCAGAACTGACAGAGTGTGTCTGAACAGAACAGTAATATAGCACCAATAAATGAACATATTCCACATATGTGCACTGAAGTCTCCCAGTTTAACTGCAGAGTCATTAAGTGAAAAGATACCATGTCAATTACCTCCAAGAAGACCAGACTCCTTCAGATAGCTGGTAGGTACATACTGTATGCACCGCAATTACACAGAAATAATCCTCTTATCTACTGGCACAAAATCCATATGTACAGCACACAATGTGGAGATCTATACCCACCAAACATCTCTCTACAAGGCCGTTCCAGAACAGGAGAAAGACCATCTGTGACCACAAGATCAACATAAAAAACCATTGGATTAAAGAGAGATAAGGTCATTTATATCTAGCTTGCACTTTTTCCCATGCTATAGAAGCTCTGACTCCCGCCCCATCATCAAGTTCACATTTGACTTACTACAAACCAATTTCTTTTGCAAGGTGCAGGCTATCTTAATCTGTCCTGCTCCTGCTATAATCTTAGACTTGCAACATATTATCCAGGCCTCCCAATCTCCCCTATAAATCAAACACAGAGTTGCTCTACTATGGCAGCAGAGAGAATCCATGACAACAAAATACTAGGGGTTAACACTAAAGCAGTAAGACAGACACTGCAACCTGGTAACTGAAAAAAAATGCACCAGTAATTGTTGAGTCCATCATACATAAAACAGACACATACCTCACTAGAATTTGTAAGCAGCTTGTGATTGTGTTATGTCTGCCTGAGACCAAAATTAAGGGCATCTCAACTAGTTTGCAAAGGATTAAGGTTAATTATAATATTGTCATTGTTCATGTTAGATTGAGCAATCAAAGATATTCATCTTTCTTCAATATGCAACAGGATTTGGTGTGAATATCAAACATCTTACTCAGCATGAGAGAACTCTTCTGCTTAGTGAAATCCTCACACCATATAGAATGACAGCTAAATAGTTAAAAAATTTGATTGTGCAACTAACCTGGATGCTTTGCACCCAAAGGGCCTCACCCCTCTTCATAGGGAATGTAAGTAATGAGCAGGAGTTAGAAGAATTAATGAAAGTTAAGGTGTGGCCTAACCCCCCCAGGACTGAAAAACAGCTATTGGAGGAGTTAAGTAAAAATACAAATATTAGAGTAATGACATCAGATAAAGGGGGAGGAATGGTCATAATGGATCAAATCATGTATGTAGGGAAGATGATGGATATTTCAGGTGATGAAACTAAATATAGTAGGGTTTCTAAGAAAGAAATTTCCATTTCCTACTCGAAAATGGATTATATTTTGAATGAGTTGTTATTAGATGAATTAATTGATGGAGACACTTTTAATTATTTAAAGATGGACAAACCAATTATCCCAAGTATATTTGGAATCTCTAAAGTAAATAAAAATGTGAAGGATCATGCACTTAGGCCCATATTGGCAGGGAATGGTTCAAAAATACACCCCATAGCTAAATACATTGATTCCAAGCTTAAGACTACGTGTGAACAACAAGAAGGGTTCTTAAAGGACTTTTGGGAAAGATGCTTTATTTGTCACAACAGATATCATAGATTTGTTTTCAGTAATACTCCAGAAAATAGGACTTAAATGGTTTGAAGAGGCTATGGTGGCTAAAGGAATTTTCAATTTTAAAGATTTTACAGTTTTATTGGAGTTGATAGAAATAATATTAGTTAATAATGTTATTCATTTTGAAGGGGAATTTTTTAAACAAATTAGTGGGATAGTGATGGAAGCAAGTTGTGCATCCTGCTACTCTAATATAATCTTGCAAATGTGGTAGAAAAAATGTATTTTTAATTCCCCTTTCATAAAATATTGGACCCTGTATAAGATGTACCTGGATGATATCTGTATCTTCTGGGTAGGGATGGAAGAAATGTTAGAAGAATTTTTACAATATATAGGTAAGACCACACATTTTCTTACGTTTGCCTTTAAAATAGATAAGAAAAAGGTGAACTACTTAAATGTTACTATACACTGTATAGATGAAGCTCAAATGTTTTTTTTAAGTCCACAATTTTTAGGAAGATACATTTTTAAACTCTTATTTATTTTATATAAGTGTCCACCCATTTAGACAGAAGAAGAGTATTTTAAATTGATAATACACAAGAGCTTCGAGAATGATCTCGGATGAGGATGATTTCAGACAAAAATGATTTACCTTGAAAAACATGTTTAGAGAAAGAAAATATACACAGAAGCTTATTGACGAGATAATGGAGGGAGTACTGCAAGGCAGAGGTGACAAATATTGTCCAATTTTGGGTAAGAAAAATATTAATTTATGATTTAGTAAAACTAACCAAAGTTCATACATTGTGGGTACAGAAAAAACACAGGGTATGAAAAGGCTTTTATTATGTATTATAACAAGGATGCTACTAACATAAAAAGAATAATCACAGAAAAATGGGAGCTGTTTAGGAGGTTGTCTGATTTAGAGGGTATATTTGATGAACCCATTAAGTTTGTATATAAAAAAGGTTTTAGTATAAAGAATATTTTAGATAATAATAGCAGAAGGTACAATGTGCAGAATGATAGACGGAAGGAGACCTTAAATGTGGAAGGTGTGCACAGTGTTAGCATATCCTTAATAAAAGTGCAATATATATATATATATATATATATATATATATATATATATATATATATATATATATACCTAGTAGAGACCAACTTATACAAGCCAATGTTTTTGCCGGTTGTAATAGTAAAGGAATTATTTACCTGGCCACTTGTAAGGAATGCATGGCTTTTTATATAGAGAAGATGAAAAGGGCTCCAAAATGTAGAATTTATGAACATTATTATGATATTAAAACAAGATATTAATAACATCCTTTATAAACACACTTTGAAGTGTAAACAAGCCATGTTTTTGTTTTTTGTTCTTGAGAAGGTAAGACAAGATATTAGGGGTGGACCATGGGAAGAAAGAATTGAATATCATGAAATTTATTTGCAATTGGTTTTACAGGCTAACAGTTCCCTGGGATTAAATGAAAATTGGCCCCTGTCCTTAAATTAAGGGCAGCTAGACTTTAAGGTTACTTTTATTCAGTTGTTAGGTATATTTATATATTTGTGCAATTATTTTAATTCATTGACAAATTTTATACTGGGGGCAATATATAGGGTTTCCTTAAGATTTTATACAAGTTATAGATTAAGAGCTTTTTAATAGCATAAGAAGGCCACTAGAGGGTTGCTTTTACCAACAAATAATACTAGTAGTTAAATTGAAGAATATTCTCTCTCAATATTTCTCTTTTTATTTATAATGATTTTATCTATATTTGAAGTTATTTATTTGTAAATATTTATACAAATAGTTATTGAATGATGACATGTTGTTTGTAGTCCTGGATGTTGTAGTTATTTATTTATTTATTTATTTACTTATTTTTACATGGATTGTTTACCTTATTAGAATAGATTAATTGGTAATAATCAACTTTTTTTCTTTTCTGATAACCAGTTTAGGGTTTATAATGTGGGAGGGTTGGCATAACTGTTATCTGAAGAAGTCAGGTTGATACAGACGAAAAATAAGATGATCAAGTTAAGCATTTAATTTTTTTTTCTTTTTATTTTGAGCGATTTTACCTTGTGTGTGTGTTTTTCTTTTTTTTAATAAACTACTGTCTGTTCATCATGGAGATGAGGTCCATTTTTGATTTATTTATAATGAAGCTTCACAGTATCAATTTGTGTTTTTAATGAATATGACTTGTTTTTTCTGTCAACAGAGTGCCTTTTTTAAGAATTCTGCAAATTAGAAGACAAAAAAATGCACATGCTAAAAAATTAGTGGCAACAGTAGCAGAAATATAAATAATACCATTTTTTTGTAAATGTCCATTATTTGGAGGATATATTTCCACCATTACTGAAACACATTATAGTATCCAAAACTCACATCACAAATTTCAGAGGATACCTCCTTCAATGTTCTAGAGTCAATGGGTAGATAATATTGCCTTCGTCTTTGTAAAAAAGTAGCTAAATGCCAGAAGACAAGATAGCAACTCTAGACTTTGTTCCTTCAATAACTGCAAATTGCTTACACAACAACTAGTATCAGTGACACTGAATATAACACTGTTAGAATCTACTGTGCACTATGTCCCTACAGAGTATGACTATTTCTTCAGTGAACTCCATAATGTAAACATGAATATAAATACATTATAATATAAGCACCCAAACACCTACTGGGCAAATATTCATTATCAACTAAGAGATTCAAATACTTTTTGACTATGTTAATGAAAGAATTTGAATCAAATGGTGAGAAATCACAATGCCTTGGATATCATAATGACAAACCTAGGATCTTTCTGCTTACCACCTATTGTTAGCATTGAATAATTACTATAGTCCTAAAGCAGCATAGATTAAAATACTTGCCTTACTTATCAAATGCCTGTGATCCTGCAATGAACTCAGCTTAGTCTCAAAGGCTAAAAGTGATAATAATGCACATTTATTTATATCAGAAAACTGAAATGGAAATGTTCTGACTGTCATGCTGTTAATGAACAATGTGGTGATTACCCAGCCATAAGATAAAGCAGATGCTATTTTAGAAAAATCCTATGCGTAATTCACAACAATTAAATAAATATGTCTGGGCTGAATTAATATGGAAGACACACCTTACAAATTACTGTTACAAATACAATTAAAAATTCATGTCCCATGGCACTATATAATGTACCTGGTGGTTCCCTATACAAAATCAAGGAAGACATAATTTAGTCAGTATTGATCATGTTAAGAAAAATGTTGGCATGTGAGTATGTTCCTAACCTACAGTGGCAGGACTTTGTAGTACCAGTTCACAAAGTCTCTTGGTTGGGGAGGAGTGGGGGAGTCATATCACACCCAAACAATTTTAGATCCACCAACATGATCAGTGTTCCATGTAAAATCACGACAAAAGGGTCATAATGGAGCTTATTCAAAATGGTGCAAGTGACTTGCTTCTTTTACACATGAAACAGCATGGTTTGTTAAAGGGAGATATTGCTTCCAGAATCTTGTGCAATTCTTTGAAGATGTAACAATTGCACATGTTGAAGGGCTGATGGTGCATGCTGCTTATCTTGACCTTTCTACAATGTTTGAGATTATTCAACAGCAGGGAATACATGATATATTAAAAGCAGTGAAGGACAATCGATATGCATGTCAATGAGAAAGTATTAGCTTAGTAAAATAAAATAATGTAGGATGGGAGGTTATCTGTCTACTGTTATAGGGGTCACTAGTGATCCACCACAGGGCTCTGAATTGGGGATACTTCTGTTTGAATATTCTACTGACATATAAAAGTTGTCAATTTGCTATGGGTATCCAAATGGATTTAGGATTGCAAACTGGATAGCATGATTATTTCAATAAAATATGCTGGAATTCAACAAAATGGTCTGAAAAATATACACAGATGCACAGCATCATAGGTTCATAGGCTGGTACACACAGATGCACAGCATCATAGGTTCATAGGTTCATAGGCTGGTGCACACAGATGCACAGCATCATAGGTTCATAGGCTGGTGCACACAGATGCACAGCATCATAGGTTCATAGGCTGGTACACACAGATGCACAGCATCATGAGACTGGGCAAAAAGGGTTGAAATTATGACTAAAATATAAAAGGTCAAATCATAAAAAACAACAACATTAAAGACATAGTAAGGGTATTAGACAACAATTTAAACTCTGATGAGTGTATATCTACCAAACTCAGAAAAGCATATTCTGTAGCCCACCTAGTTCTAAAATGCATGACTATTCACTTCATAGATTCATTGGCAAGTACTAGGCTAGCTGCCCTTGAGGGCCATTTTAAACTTGGTCACTTTCCCTTTTGTGCTTGAATTAACCTATCTCATTTGGTGTTAAATTGGCCTTATCCATCCCAAGGTTAATAATTATATATTACCGCTAGTCAGAATAACTGGGATCATACCATAGATAATATGAGGGGACCCATGCATGGGAATAAGCATTTAGGAGCTACTTATTTCCATTAGTTGTACAGGGAGAAGTCCTGGGGTAAGTCTTGTGCTTCCCACTCATAGATTAAAGTTGTGCTTTAATATGAACAGGGAGGAGCTTTGTTTTATGTGGATGGGGAGTCTGTTCCACAGTAGCAGTATCCACTGCAAGATAAACCTGTCCCTCCAAACTGTTCTATTGATATTACAAAAGAGGATTAGATCTCTAAACTGAGTACTTATGATGGCATTTCACTTGCTGATGTTCAGTAAATCCAAAGATACTGGGTCGGAGGATACCTTATATGTTAGACACAGGTCACCACTTAGCAGTCTGTAGGATTCTGGGTATCGTGACAGGGCTTTGAGTTGGTCCATGTAGGAAATGCTGTTTAAGACCTTGCATTCTTTTAGTAAGGTATCCCTGTGGATATTCTAGTTATTGCATGTGTTTGGACAGATACATGTCAAAGGGGGCACTATACTCAATGACTGACCTAATGTGGGCTGAGTAAATGGAGACAATGACATCCCTAGATCTAGACACAATGCCTTTGTTTGTAAGCTATGTGATATAGAAGGGGTTTCCTATTATAATGGACCCATGTTGGTTGAAAGTTAGGTCACTGTCCACATACGATCTCAAATCCTGAACAACTTGATTGATTCTTAATGGAGTAATGCTAAGCTGAAGCTATCTGTCAGATAGATCTCAGGCAGTGAAATGGAAAAAAGGCACCTAACCTTTCTTACCCACCCCTACCAGAGTACCACAGGGGTCCATCCTCAGACCAATGCTGTTTAATATCTTTATCAATAACTTTCACTCTGCTATTCCTAATGTCAAAGTCATCCAATATGCAGATGACTCTACACTTGTCTGCTCTGCCTCTAACCTCCCTGAACTCCTATCTAAAACCCAGACTGCCTTCTCAACTACTGAGATTTGGATGCACCAAAATCACATTTCTCTCAATGTTAACAAATCTAAAATACTACTATTCACACCATCAGAATCCTTCTCTTTTGATAACAATTCCTTCCAAGTCCTTAGCCAAAGCAACTCTCCAATCAAAGTTGTTCCCTTTGCCAAACTACTTGATGTAACTATAGACGAACACCTCAAGTTTGACATCCATATTCAGCAAAATATAAAGAAAACCCACCAAAAACTAGGTATGCTGTACAGGAACAACCACTTCCTCTCTACTTCTGCCAGGCATACTCTGGCATCCTCTTACCTCCTTCCCTCCCTTCTGTATGGCGACCCACTACTAACTAACCTATCCTCTTCCATCACTTCCAAACTTGAAAACTGTTATAACAAAATTTCTAAATTTGCCACCAAAGCCAAGCATTCCACTGATCACTGTGTTACCCTCCAATCCCTCAACTGGTTAGAATTCACAAATTACCTGGACTTCCTCCAGCTCACTACAGCACATAGACTAATATTTAATCCAACCAAATGCCCCACTCTAATTAACATCCTTCTCCCATACACCCCAAATACAACTCTCAGATCTGAACACCAAAACTTAATTACTGTCCACAAACCTAAACGTCCTGCTGGACAACTTCTCCTCTCCTTCTCCTTAGGTAAGAGATGGAACTATCTTCCTTCCACACTAAGGACAATGTTAAATACAAGCAACTTCAAAACTCAGCTTTACACCTACATCTCTTCCAAATGGAAATGTAACTGCATTCTGCCTACCTAGAACTACTTAACAAAAGCCCCTGGGAGGGTATCCTCCTGAGTTCCTAAGCACCTTATAGCTGGATATAACCTTCTATAGCTAATTCCTATGTAATCTCTCACACTGTAAATATTGTAAATAGCTTTTGACTTTTGACTTTAACTGTGTGAATTTGTTAAAATGTATCTGCATGATATTTTTCCACTATGGGCAATATTGCTCGCGCTTTGTATTATTTGATATGTATTTGTATTTGTACTGTTATTTTTATTGGACTGCTATGTTTACTGTAATCTGTTTCATGGAGCTTGTCTCCCCCGGGCCTCCACTGAAAATGGGCTCCCTGGGCCCAGTGGACGTCCCTGGTAATCAAACTGGAAATAAATAAATAAATAAATAAGTACTGTGAATGTGGTAGTTCCCCGTGGTAAATAACGTCCCAAAGAATACGATAATGCATTTTTTGGCACTTAACTTTCAGTCCATAATTTTGATACCAGTTAATTAGTGGGACTAACCTTCATTTAGGGATTCAACTACTGCTCCTAGCTTTCAGTCATTTTTAAACGTAGCCAGAGCCCTTTAGCATTAACTTTTATTTTAGAGAACCCTGGGGGACTCCACTGGTGACTGGTTTCTTTGTGGAGGTAGCTTCCCCTGTTTATTTTGATTTTCTGTGTCCTATTTGTGAGCCATTTGGCAATCCACTGGTAACATAGGGGTTTATTTCCAGTTTATTTAGCTTTTTCCTACTATAACTGTGTGGAAGACTGTGTCAGAAACTTTGATTATGTCTTGTATACCATTTTACCTTCATCAATTACTTTGGTGAAAATTTTAAAAAAGTTCACCAGCTTGAATTAGTATGATCTGTCCTTGTCAAATTCAACCTCATATGGGTGAAGTGGAGGTTTCCTATGCTCTTATTGATTAGTTTCATGATATGTCTTTCTATGGCTTTATAAATAAGGTTGGTCAGACTTACAAGTCTGTAATTGTCTATGTCTGTGGAAGCTCTCTCTTTTATCTTTTATCTTACCTATGGACAAAGCAAAAAAATAGTTAGGGAAGAGTCCCCAAATTAGGGACATGTTTCGAATATTGGAATCATTAACTTACTGTTTTCAACTTTAGCAGGGATGGAGTAAGAGTGTGAGAGCAAATGAGGGGCATCCCTCCAAAATGTGAACAATTGAGGGGTATACCTCACCGAGTTGGATGTACTCTTGAGTATAGTGATTTTATAGGCTTTGATCAAGCCACCTGCATGAGCATGAAATGGTAGAAAAAGTCCGTACTAGAAAAATCATAGAATTGAAAATGTTTAATGATTCAGAAAGCTTTCTAGAACTGTCATTATATTTTGTATCTTGTTGGCCATTTCTGCTCTCTTATTTCAGTGAGCCTTAGTCTTCTGTCTGTCTGTCCATTTGCTCCATTATTGCATTCATTCGCCTGGGAGGTAAGATTCCCTATAGCCCATTCATTTCTCCTAGTAGAAAGTGCAGAGAAGCTGAGAGTGGAGCTGTCACCTATTGAATACTCAGAAGTTTTCGTGTTTATGGCCATAACCCCTCTGCAAATACCCAGTACTGCCCAAGGGGTCACCATGAAATGGAGATCAGCAAAGGGAGTGTCACTTGCTTCTACATGTGATGCAACCCCTCAGTACTAACTTGACCTTCCTAGAAACAACTGCTCCTATGGAATCTACTGTTTCCACTAAGATCTCTATAATGAGAATGAGCACAATAACATGCATCCCAGCCATTCCACTCAAAGAGAGGAGAGCCACCAAAACCACATTGCCTATCACTTCCCCAATACCAGCTCCAACAAGCTGCCATTCAAAACCAGCTCTCCTAGTTCCTGGTCAGGGCTTTATTCATCTGTGATGGTGGAGTTGTTATCATAATATTCCATTTCTTCATAGGTTCACAGATTAGTACTAGACTAACTGCCCTTGTACTCCATTTTAGGTCTGGCCAAGTACCCAATATAACAAACAAACTCTGTACCTTGTGTCTGTAAGGTAAACACCTTAACCATTATACAAGCCTCCCTCACCCCTTCTTACAAGTTACTAATTGGTGACCTTTGCCAGTCCTACAAGCCAGAGACTAATCCAGTCTCATTTGATGGTTTATGCCTGAAATGCACTGATTGTTGAGCTAACACTGGATTAGGGGTTATATTGCTACAATAAATATTAATAATAGAAAAATATGAAAAACACATTACACACTTTCTTCCACGATTATGTAACATGCTTCCCCTTACAAGTTAAATGTAAGTTATTAATTCCTTAAAACTTGATATTAATATGTACATGGAAAGTAGAAAATACCAACATAGGGTTACAATAAGAACAATCAACATTCCTCAAGGTGAGTATAAGTCATAACCTTGACAATTAAACCTATGTACCTATAGATCTGATGGGAACACTGACTAAAACAATAAGAATAAAAATGTATTATTTTATTAATGAATAAGAATGAAAAAGTGAAAGAATATTTACTTCCAGCATGAAATGTATTATACAGTACTGATAATTAAAGGTATACTGGTTAGGGGTTTCAGAATATAGGATCTCATGTTTGGATGAGGAGGCTTTGCATACCATGAATCAGACCATCTCACAGGATCAACAAATTATACAATACAGTACTTAGGTTCATAGATTCACAGGATGTTACAAGGCTATTGACCCAAGGGTTTTTACAAGCCTAGCGGTTAAATCCCAATATAATATTAGATGAGAGATATCGTCTATGCCCAAGGGTTTTCTAGCAAGGGCTACCCATATCCAGGAGAGAAGCTGGGACAATCTCCAGCAGAAATTTATGGTCTCCCATCCAGTCATCCAGGTTGTGCTTAAACAGGTTATAGGTTCATAGGTTAGTACTAGGCTAACTGCCCTTGCAAGCCATTGTAAGCCTAGCCAATTATCCCTTGTGAGACTCAAACCCTGCACCTTGTGTTTGTAAGACAAACACCTTAACCATTCGGCCACCCTCCCAACCCTTGGAGGTGCTCTGTTTGATAAGGAGTTGCCACTCCTCTCTCCAAGGCTGTGGCTGAATAGAGTGCCTAATGGAGTAGCTAGTTCTTGTTTTAGAACATTAAGAATGCAGCCCAGAATGCCATCTGGTCCCATGGAGGCTGTGTTCTTAGCCTACTCCAGAGGAGTGGCAACCTCTGAGAGATGTATCTGTCTCTCCAGCAGGTCCTGTTTATGTCAAAGGCTAGATTGAGGTCTCTGAAATGGGTGACTCTAGTCTGATGTGACTTACAGATGTGCAGCATTTCCATTAGATTTGGGTCAGAGATAGCCCTGTGAACCAGACATAAGTTCCCTCTAAGTAGTCTATACGCTACTGAGTACAGTGGCAGCGACTTCAGTCTGTCTGTGTAAGACATGTGCTGGAGACCCTGAATTTTCTTAGTTAAAAATCTCTGAGGTCTCTTAAGTTGCTGCAGGTGTCTGGTATGGTACATACCAAAGGGAGCATTATATTCAATAATAGGCCTGATGAGGGACAAGTACAGGGGTGTTATAACCTCCTTTGCTCTTCAGGTGATGCCTTTGCTAATAAGGTGAGCGACATTACAATACTTTCCTCACCACAGTAGACTTGTGTTCCCAAGTCTTTCATTACTGAATTGGTACTTAGGGTATTACTGTTTATTTTATAATCAGCAGGGACATTGTTTTTACTGAAGGGAATGATGATGCATTTTTTTAGCATTTAATTTAAGACTATGGCTTTGGCACCAATCATTGGTCTGTGTAAGCTCCTTTTGAAGTACTCTGACTTTGCTAGGGGATTGAATGACAGCACCTAATTTGCAGTCATCTACAAACTTGTTTAGCCACAGACCCTCTGTTTTGGCCTGGTCTTCTGAGAACTATATGCCAAACAAGTGGGGGCCCAGCACTGACCCTTGTGGGATCCCACTGGTGACAGGTCTGCTGGTAGAGCTAAAGTCGCCCACTTTGATGAATGTTGTCAATCTGTGAGCCAGTTTGCAGCCCACCTGAAAACATAGGGGTTGATATCAAATTGGGTTACTTTGTCAATGATGTCCAAATGTGGGATAGTGTCAAAGGCCTTGGCCAAGTCAAGATAGGCTGTGTGCAAGGCTTTGCCCTTGTCTATGGCTCTTGTCATGTTCCTAAAGAAGTCCACCAGGTTTAGCAGGCACGACCTGCCCTTGAAAAAAAAAAAAAAACTGGGACAGATCCAGGGTTTGGAGGTCACCTGATGATTTGTTCCATTGCCTTACAGACGAGGCTGGCTAAACTTATGGGTCTATAGTTACCCAGGTCTGTTTTTGAGTCATCATTGTGGAGAGGGATAACAGTCGCTGTTTTCCATTCAGTGGGGACAAAGTCAGTACTCAGGCTGTGGTTGAACAGAGTGCCTAATGGAGTAGCTAGCTCTTATTTTAGAACATTAAGAATGCATCCCAGAATGACATCTGGTCCCATGAAGGCTGTGGTCTTAGCCTTGGAGAGAGCATTGATGACTTGCTCTTTGGAGATGCAAGGAGGAAGAGATGATGAAGACATGTTTTGTTGTTTGCTTGGCGGGATGGGGGGGGGGGGTGTTCACCAAACCTGTCTGCTAGCAGGTTTGCAATTTCCACAGAGTCAGTGTGTGTGATGCCATCTGCAATTAGTTCAGCACACATCTCAGTCCTACCTTTTAGGCTGTGGACATAGCTGAAGAAAGCCTTATGGTTATTCTTGGCTATGGTTGCTAAATTTTTCTGATAGTTACTCTTTGAAAATTTTACAAGTTGTCTTATTTGCTTGTTTAGACTGAGGAGGGTGCTCTTCCAGTTCTTGGATCTCACTTTTGTATTTTTAGATAGCAGCTTCTTTGACTTATTGTATAATTTATTAATGCCAGATGTCCACCAGGATTGTTTGTTTTTTCTTGAGAATCTTGCTTTAATCCTATCTGGCACAGCTGTGTTTATACATTTGTGTAGACGTTTATACTGGGCATCAGTGTATACCTTTGTATAGCCATCAATGCCATCTGTGGAAACTGGAACTTGGAAGTTGATTATAACTTCCCTTAGGAGGGTATAGTTAGCTTTGGTGAGGATTTTTAGCCTGTCTTCTCCTTTGGGGAGTTCTGGTTCTACTGCTACTTCAAAAATGACTGACTTTTGGTTGGATTTAACCAATGCAGGCCCAATGCTGAGGTGTTGCATCGGTGACTCATATTGGCGAAGACGAGGCCTAGAATATTGGAGCCCCAAGGGGGTTGATGCAATATTTGTTTCAGAGCATTTGAGTTAACAAAGTCCAGGCACTTTTGTACGAGTGGGTTTGGGCTCATGTAAGTTTCCCAATTAATGGAAGGATAGTTGAAGTCACTCATAACTAGGGTGTTAGGTTGTACCTTAATTGTCCCAAGTAGGTCTAAATAAGCTGTGTGGGCATATTGGTTCATGGAAGGGGTCCTGTAACTGATGATGACCTGAAGGGGGGGTCTTACCCATGATAATTTGGACTTGGAGTAGCTCCATAGATTTTTATTGTCTAACCACTCTAAAGGTATAATTATCTTTAATGAAGATACATACTCCACCTCCTTTGGTTCTCAAAGCTTCAATTTGTGGTCTGAAAATATGGAAGGTATTGTAGCCTTGCATGGCCAATATACGTTCTGTGGCCTTGAGCCAGGTTTCTGTGACTGCACAGACCTCAACATGTTCCAGGGAGAGAAGTGCTTCCAGACAGTGCAGTTTCTGATTTAAACTCCTAGCATTTAGCAACATGACCCTAGTTACTTGTGTTTGATATTTTCACATCGGAAATTTTGTTGTTGTGACATTGCCAACAAAAGGTATTATGGGGGAGGCAAATGCCTTAGCCAGCAACTGAAAGCCAAGAGGTGCCAGGTAAAGATCATCTCTGGCAAAGCGGCGTGGTCTATCCACCATGCTGTCCCAGGCTGACAAGAACTGGACCCCCATAGAATGACACTAGAATCTAAACAAATTATGGAAGTCAATCATTTTCTTTTTATATTGTGGTATCATCCTAGGTGAAGGTAAAATACTGCTCAAAGGAAGGGACATACCTGTCTGGGATACATATTCAGAGACCTCAATCATGTCTTTCTTCATATAGTCTCAAGTCATTCACACCAACATGAACTATGATGGAGTCATAATGGTACTTGTTTTTGAGTGACTTGAGTGCATGTGTGATCTGGTGAATCCTTGCACCAGACAGGCAGCTGACAGTAACCTTCTCCTTGTTCAACCTGGTGAGTGGGGCATCTGTGTGTCTCACTATAGAGTCACCTATAACTAAAATATTTGGAATAGCTATGCATTGCCTTAAGGGCTTAGTTGATGAGACACAGGTGCTAGTGTTTTTTTCTGTATTGGGTGCTTTGGGTGTTGTGTTAGGTGTAGCATGTTTATGTTTTGGACATCTTTGGTGTTTAGGTAGGTTTCTGGAAAGTACCTCTGCATATAAAAGTTTATGTGTTGGGTGCATATTACAAATAGGAGTCATGGTGTGTGAGCGGACAACCTGTTTAGTGCTGCTATTCTGGGTGTGAGGGAGCAGTGATTCCAGATTCTTTGTGTAGAAGGATCTCTCACAAATTGTACTTGAGTGATTTTGGAGTAAGGGGTTGTCACTGTGTACATGAGACACTGCCTCAAAAAACCCATGTCCACCAGGCTGACAGGAGAAACAGAGGGAAACTGACAGTCCATAATGCAAGGTTTGAACTGGTTATCTCAGCAGATAAGGAGAAAAAGATGGGGGTGTCAGGCATGGAGCTATTTTAGGGTGACTAACCCAGTAGGAGGTCCATAAAAGAGGGGATCTATATGGTCTGATGATGATAGGTAAGAGGTAAAATCTCTGCTGGGTGGTTCACTGAATAGCTCAGAGCTGTTCAAGTACTGCACTGCTAGACAGCAGCTGCTTCTAAGGGAAAATACGTCTACTGGTGCTTTTACATCTATAACTGCCAAGAGTTACCTCCTCTGCGCAATGGTATACTACGTGCAAGCAAGAGCAAAGCAGCTAATACAAAGAAGCCAAGGAAAAAGCTCAAACTGAGCACTGCACCAATGACATAGCTCAAACTGAGTCCTGAACCAGTAGCTTTCAATTAGATAGTCCTACTTTATGCTCCTGCCATGAGGGTACAGAGGGGCTTCTCCAAAAAAAAGATGTCCTGATTTTTAGTGCTCAGTCTATAAACAGAACTGAATTCAGCCAGTCTGAATCCAATCTATACTACATCCATCAGAAGTGCAACTGAACAACAGAAAAAAGTAGGATATTTTTTTTAATTAAATAAGCAACAGTGTAAAAAGCAGCAGTTTTTTTCTTGAATTAGCAATAGCAACAGAATAAAACAGCAGAAACTGATCTTTTCTTAAATTAATTAAAAGCAGCAGTTGGTATGAAATACAAAGTGCAACAAATGCAGCAATAAAATACAGTGCAAAGCAGCAGCAAACATTACAGTTTTTTAAACTGCTAACGTACAGTCACAGTATATAAGAGAAGTTCAAAGAAAAAATACTTAGAGCCCTTTTGTGGGTTCCCAGCTCAGAAAGACCAGATAAACACCTACAGCCACTTGATGAATGATGCCAGTCCACCTAATGTAAAAGCACAGTAAGAAACGGTCCGGAGTGCTGTGCTACCACTCACAAATTTAAAGATACGGATACAGCAGTGCACCTTAAACAGCTGATAAAAGTGTGATTATTCAGTAAAAGTACTTCTCTTTGTATAAATGAACCAAGAGCCACTCACACTTTAATCAGAAGAAATCTCATTAGGAATATTGATTTAGGAAGTAAGGAACAATAATAGGATATTAGGCAGTTACAAGGCATATCGTAGAGAGAACCTATGAAATTATTGTTCACACAGTAATATTTCTTTGCTGTGTAATGCACGAAACATAACGCAACATTAATTTCTTCCAGTAACCTGTCGTGCCCCTATGAGAGCATACATTATTGCTTACTATAGTTTGAGTCCACCAGCAGGATTCTATTTGTTAATGTCTGTGGAAGGCATACACTGCTGCAAACCTTGCTGCTATGCACCACAGCTGGCCTTAACTGGTTCCTGTTATATTTGCATTTTATGATTAGGACAGATTAAATACTACAAGCACAAAACTGTTTTGTAATGCTAGTGGTTCACTGTTTTCATTTAAGTAATAACATTACAGATAAGCTGGCACAGATGATCCTGTGAATAAAAAATGAATTCCACAAAAATACCTGGCAAAATGTCATACAGCAGCAATATTTGGATGAAGAAAGCTTTTATGCTAGAGAATTATGGAAAAGGGCATTAATGCTACAGCATATTACAGTGCATTAGAGGTATAATTAAGTTTTTGTAGGACTCCAGGGCAATTTATACTGTTTCAATCAATAAAGGCTCACACACAGGGAATATCACTTTGGCTGCAAAGGGTGCAACTTGTGAAACAAAACAACTTCCAGAATAAAAAAATTACACCAAATAAGATATACAAAAGATGTGAGACACTCATGTTTCATTAGAAATGTTGATTCAGAGGACAAAAAGTTCCTACAAAATGGTGAAATGATCCTACACAGAGAAGGAGAGCAGGAGATACGCCTATACTCTGCAGTTAAATACTACCACCCTCTCCCCAGCATTTTTATTCTGGTAATCTTTGTAAAATCATATATGTCTACTTCCACTTACCTAAATGTCAAGACTGGTTCTATTTCACAGTGATGGATGCATGCCTTTAACTTTATCACTTGCCTACTTTTTTCATGACTCTCACACTTTTTGCATCACGGTATTGTTTAGTGGAACAGTGCAGGTTAGTTTTAATTATTAATTAATATACTGGCTATCATATGGAGTCAGAGCTGGATGTGGCAGAGTTAAAGATGTTAAGATTTGCAATCGGTGTGACTAGGATGGATAGGATTAGGAATCAGTATATTAGAGGGTCAGCTCATGTTGGACAGTTTGGAGACAAAGCAAGAGGGACGAGATTGCATTGGTTTGGACATGTGCTGAGGAGGGATGATGGGTATATTGTGAAAAAGATGCTAAGGATGGAGCTGCCAGGTAAGAGGAATAGAGGAAGGCCTAAGATAAGGTTTATGGACGTGGTGAGAGAGGACATGCAGGTGGTTGGTGTGACAGAGCAAGATTCAGAGGATAGGAAGAAATGGAAAGAGATGATCCGCTGTGGCGACCCCTAACGGGAAAAGCCGAAAGAGAATGATGATACTGGCTATCATGACTTTAATATAATAATGCAGAAATAAAAAAAAAAAACAAACAAAAAAGAAAAAACAAGCAAACAAAAACGCCGTCCATCCGTATATGTATAGGGCACTTCCTCTCTTTCTCTCACTCATTTGCAACTTTGGTGGCAAACTTGTTTACCTAACCTCTGGGTAGGAAACCTTGTGGCTTAGTTCAAGACTGCCATACTGCATTCCATTTGCTTGTATCACTACGTGTGAGAAACAACTAATGGCTAGACTACTTGCTAAGACCAATATACAAGCTCCTTTGTCACACTGTCCATTACAGGCAAAAAAGACTGTCAGTATCTGACACATAAGACAACAAGACCACTTTACCATAGCAGTACCATAACTTACAGACTCCCAGAATATGAGTCCATGGAATTTGACCTTTTCTGTCAAAGCAGTCATGCATCATTACATCTATTCCTTACATTTATGTCTTGCAAAAACATCATTTTACTTTATTCAATGTTCTGTACTTGAAATCTGTTTTGTTTGCTTGTACACAGATGCAGTAATTGTAATGGCATATGGAATTACATTTAACAATGATATGTAACATCTTTTTTATCACAAATTGGAATTCCTAATAATTTGATATATGGTGCGCATGACTCCTGCTGCAGTTTAGCTTCTTACTGTTGTTTTAGCTCACTATTAGGGACATGAATGTCTAGCTTTTATTCTTATAAAATGCATGGCTGATTATTTAATATTTGCGGCTTACACCATCCCACCCACAAAATTTTACAGTTTTCAGAATCTGCAATTTAGAACAATGTAGTTTTACTAAAATTAGTTTCCATGCATTTTATTATGCTGGACAAAATTATTGACTGTCATTGGTGTGGCTGTTTATGTGCTTTACAAATGCTTGACTTGGCTTTTTCTTATGAAGAAACAAAAATTCAGCTTTTTGTCATATTTGAACTGTGTTTGTAGCTACAGTTTATTATTTTCTGCAGTGCAATACTTAAAATGGGCAGTGATTTTTTTTGGTATTCTTTCTCCTTTGTCTGCAGTTGTGCTATGATGGAATTAACATATTTTATTAAGAAAGTGAGAATGTGTGTGTGGGGGGGGGGGTGCTCCCCTGGGGAAACATTTCTTATTTTTTCCTCATTCTTATGTCTATTGTATCTAGGTGTTTCAGTGGATCTACTACAAGTGTTTGTTTTCTAGTAGCTCACAACTCGCTTGCTATCACTTGCTACAAAACGAAAGTACCATAACCTCCACTAGTCCAGTCTTGCTTATCTACTTAGCCCTCCCAACACTGCACTGTAAGAAACTATATAACCCTATGTGAACCCTAAGTCTAACCATGAAACTCCCACCCAGTTCCTAATCTGAGTCCTTACTCCCTAACCCTAAACCATCACCCCTTCCTAATATCTCCAATCTTTCTCTAACCCTAAAACTCCACCTTATCCCTAAACCTAAAATCCCCCATCATTCCCTAAACCTAAAACTCTGCTCCCCTTCCCTAACTCTAAAGTTCCTGATTACCGCTTTAGCCTAAAACTCTAACCCTAAAGTCTTGATCACTCCTTATTCCCTCCATCCTAACCCTAAACTACCCCTGCCATTCCCTAACCTTAAAACTCTTCTCCCACTCCCTAAAGCTAAACTCCCTTCCTGGTTCCTAACTAGAAACTCCTTTTCACTTTCTAAATTTTAGATCCCCCCCACTCCCTAACTCCCTAAATCGCCTTCCCAACAGTTGCCCTAATCTGCACTCCCAGCCCTCGCATTCCCTCTTCATGGCTGATGCACATAACTTGCTAGAACTCAAATAATGTTTATGAAAGGTGTAGTTGTGTGCACAAACTACTATTCAGTCTCAAGCATGAGCAGCAGCTCCTGCAAGCTATGTTCGAATTCCTGCCTTTGAGACAGTGGTCTTTGATCACATGGGACTCGAGTGCTTGTAGTAAACTTGTTTCATTGTATTTCTTTCATTCCACAAAAAAAAATGCTTTGAGCTTTGTTTGTTTGATATGAAGTCATAATTAATGGGTCTATATTAGAACATCGAAGTTTCAAAACTTCGAATGTTCTAATATCGAGCTCTATTCAGCGAAAGTAGAAAACATCGAACATACAGAACAGCAAATTTTTTCCTAGGGAAAACATTTGCTGTTCTAAAACACATATACACAACACAAACACACCAAACAAACAGCAATCCACAGACATACACCTAAAAGCTTATACCTAACCCTACACTAAACTATACACACACCACTAACTATCCACTTACCTTAACCCAAACCCTAACCCTAAGGTCCGTCACTGTCGCACACTCACCTCACCCACGCCCTAATCCTAACTCACCTACGCCGCCCTAACCCTCACGTCCACACAATCGGACACATACCTAACCCGCACCCTAACCCTAACTCACCTAACCCGCCCTAACCCTCATGTCCACACAATCGCACACATACCTAACCCTCACCCTAACCCTAACTAACCTAACCTGCACTCAATCGCAAACTTACCTGAACCCGACCCATAACTTTCCACCACATCTCTGAAAATAACGAAGCAACAGAAATGGACAACTGAATTCTTTCCCTAGGAAAAATTCAGTTTTCTGTTGCTTCAATATTTTCAGCTTTCGCTGAATAGGGTTCGATATTAGAACTTTTGAAGTTTGAAACTTCGATGTTATAATATACACCCATAATTAACAACATATTAAATAGTTAAACTATTTTACCATGATGGCAAACCCCTATACAAAGAAGTAACATCCTTTCAAAATAATATGACTAAGCTAGAATAAATTATGCGCTGAAAACAAAACACTTTTTATTAGGTAATAAGCGGATTCCAGTAGCTTATTACACATGTATGAGTTTGCTTTTCATATCTCATTGTTTTTCACTCTTATAAGAAGGTAGCCATAATTCAAATCACAAAATGGAATTGTGCATAATTATCATTAGATAAATGAGCAATCTGTACTGTATTTACACCCATTAAACCCTCTTGTCTATTGCCCTTTCACCTACATTAATTAATTGCGCAGTCCCCTTTAGACATATTACAGTCAATTATTTGAAAAAAGGATCTATTTATAAAAGAGAGGGATGCATAATTTTCAAGAAACTAAGCAAACATATTTATTTTTGTTTTGTTTTCTTCAAAAATATCAGTATGAAAACTAACCTTAATGTCCGATGCCTTCTTACTTAGATGACTCCATCTCATGAGTTTTTATTTATTTCACAACATCTAGTAAGTGACCCATGCTCCTGAAGTTTATGTGGTCTACTTTGTATGACCAGTGCCAAATTTATTGATACCTGGCATGCCATCCCATCTGACTGATAACAATTCACAGACAACAAGAGACTAGCTAAAACATTTTGCTAAAGACCTGCACTCTCTTCGAAGCTCTTCAAATATACTATATTCACAGACATACTAGATGTAAGGACAGGGAAATACGTTTATTTTTCTCCAAGTCAGTATGACATTAAATATTCTATATTTAGAGATAAAGGGTGAAGGGACAATGCCTCTACATCAGGGTGGGTGCTAGGAACGGGGAGTCTTCTTTGAGCAAACATTCCCAACAACGGTGCATGTATTTAAATGTCACAATCATCTGTAGGCCAGTGTTTAAGTTAGTTTGTGATGGGTTAGATGTGATATATTTGACTTTGATAGGTCAAAATAGATTGTCTTCTGAATTAGATGATGCCAGTTAACTGAAAAGAGTTGGACAACATTTATTTTTCACCTTTAGTTTTACATTAGAATGAAATAAATGGCTAAACTTATTTCTGTCCTTTATTCTGCTTTGCAGGAATAATATGAGGTGCATGTCTGAATGCTTAACTACCTGCAAATCAAATACTTTGGAGGCTGTTAAGTTGGTAAAAAAGGAAAATGTCAATATTTTAGATGTATTTTAGTTCTGCAGTTTTTTTTTCTGCTGAAGTTTTTGTAGTTTTTAACTAAATTAACCAACAGTAGTGATCTGGTCTCTTTTGGAAAATGTTATGTATTTATTTGACATCTGAGTAGGTAGAATGGTCTGTAGACCCTTTGTAGCCCCAACCCAGCTCAAAAATCACAGTAAAACAGATGGCACCAGCATGTGATAACACTGAACTCCCTGTGAAAGATCTTCTCCCAGTCATACTTTGTTTACAAATGGAAACTTGCTTACAAAACTTCTAAAATTGAAAACATTGCAAAGTCAAACAACTATGACATAAAATATTGCAAAACAAATACAATTATTTTTGTTTTTTTCCGGGACATGACCCCCATACACTTCCAATTAATGCATATTCTGACTTCAAAGATACAATAACTGAATGAAAAGGGAAACGCTTGAAAAAATTCAAAGCATACCTTCTCCTTCTTCGCAAAGTATGATAAAACACAATGTATGACCACGTCAGCACCAACATTCACTCATCCTAAAACTTAATAACAAGTACCTTCCACATACAACATTCTAATGGTCACGGTAAAGGACTAAACAAACAGTAGATTTTCCAAGTAATATCAAAACGTAGTTTTCAAGTAGTCACAGCCAGAAAAAAAAAAAGCAGGAGCAACAATATGAACAAATTATTTAAAAAAAAAGAACAGAACACCTCTGATTCAGCTTCAGTAAGATTCTTGATAAATACACAGCTATAAGTGGTCAGATGTTTGCAAATTACACTTGTTTTGTGGTGATTTTTCTGCATTTTGTCGTAGTATATGTTTATAGCACTCCCACATGAAGCTTGCATGTAAGTGCTTAACAGTTTGGATTTGAATTTGTCACAGTTCTGTTCATTCCTGACCTACTGTGATAAAAAGTTCTATAGAGCAGCAGCTCTTACTACTCTCTCCTATCACTAAACTAACAGCAGGTCTTTTCAGCTCCATGGATCTTTGGTTTTCCATCCTCATTGTATAGTAATAAAATAGAATATCCAGTTTATGTGTTAATGTTAGGTAAGTCACCTAGTATAACACTAATACCATTGCAGCAACCACCTTCACTGATAGGGTCATAGGTTCTTAGGTATATACTAGGCTAATGACCAGCAGGGCCTTTATAAGCCTAGCCGTGCAATTAAACCCAATTGTGCCGCTGTGTATCATGGCTGTTTATTAGGAAGGGTATGCTAGTTATGAAGTTTCTAGAGGTTATGTGGGTGGAGGGTTTGTTAGTTTGGGCATCACTGTCTGAACTGACAAACAGCAAGGATTTCGTGTTTAGTAGCAAATGTGCAATATTGAAGGAGCACCCCAAAAATCTATTAGTTTCCTTTTTAGCTAGAAAAAAAATACTACATTGTACCTAGTACATGGTACTGGTACTTATGGTATATTTTCTTCAAGAAAAATATTTCAAAAATTATCTCTAAAAATATAATCTCAATGTAGAAAGATACCCCCCACCCTCCCAATTTTAAATATATCAGGGATTTAAAATTTAAATTTGTAAAAACTCCATTCAACTGTGTCATCATTACAAAATGCAGTTCACTAAAGCTGTGTTTGGTCAAATAAAAACAGAATGACTCACACTTCTACAGCAATAGAATGCAGAGAAGTGAGAGTTAAGGATAGTGATGCATTCATCTCCATAATCTGCGCAGATCAGTATCTTTATGGAAGTTACCAAAATTGGAGTTCATTATGAAGATTAAAATCATTCACTGTTGTTAAGTCACCCCGTGAATAAAATATAAAAACAGCTATGTTGGAGGACTCCATTCTATGAAGAATCGTTAGCTACAGACAAGTAACAAAAAGTGGGAGTAAGATGCCTTCTAGTCATCACGAGTGAAACAGGTAGGAAACAAAATCTCATTACTGTGGCACAGGAAGTCAGATGCAGTCATGTGTGATGGGTGCAGCTAGACATACACAATAAATGCCAAGAAATACAATTTTTATAAATCACATTCATTTTGTGTAAGGAAATGTGCTAGAATTTGTGATGGTTTATAGTTAAATATTTTGTTAAATATGTTTTATGCATTGATGAGGGATAAAATTGCTGGAGGGAAGAGACCTACATTCTGGAAGTGGAGTACAGTTTCCAAACATCTGGCTATGGTCCTAAATGTAATTGTCCCTCTAGGAACAAATGATATGATTGGAGAAGGTATGATATTAGTGCAGGAGGTATCTGAAGAATTTGACAAACAACACACAATGTTATATTCTTAGATGCACTGTCAGGCCATGAAGTGGGTGCAGACAAGATGCTATTCAAAAGGGTAATAAGCTATTGTAGAGGACATTGCTTTTTTACCACTAGGAACTATGGATTTCCTTGGAGAAGTACAAATCTACACTAGTGTGATGATCTGCCTCTGTGATTATTATTCTTTCAAGTGCTGGCATGTTGTATTTTTTGGCTGTTTATTGTCCATGATTGCACTTATGTATCTATGTCTTTAGAGTGCAGCCAATTCAGGTGTTGTGTTTTACTGAATACATTTTTACTGCTATCTAAACTGAATGTTATGTCTTTTCCTAAGTCTGTATGATCTACAAACATTCCTGTCACTGCCTTCACTGCAATTGGGCCCGCCTAGCTGAAACTTATTTACTAACAGTTTACAATGATTTGCTTGAGCTCCATTTGCTCATGTCTGACTTGCTCGAGCCATTATTTGTTTTAGTTGTTATTTTTCTGTCCAGTGTGCACTCCCTGCTTATTATAACAATGTTTAATGTCTGTTGTTTGAGGCTAATGAATAGCTGGTAACATATGGATAACATGGATAACATGGATAGGATGAAACAAAACATGACAATACATATGGAAAAAAGTGAAAGGTACTGAGAAGCAAAACCCACAGTCAATGCAAAAGCTAAGTGATGAAATAGAAACAACTTGCATAGGCAGTTGCTTGCACTGAAATTTTAACATGAGTTTGGAAAAACGGTCATGGGGAGGGAGTGGGAGGGTGGATTTTACATCTAGGGAGTGGGAATGGAGGTTTAAGGTTAGGGAGCAGGAATGGAGGTTTAGGGTTCGGGAGAAAGAAGGGAGGTTTAGAGTTAGGGAGCAGGAGGGGAGGCTTAGGATTAGAGAGTGGGAAGGGAGGTTGAGGGTTAAGCAGCAGGAAGGTAAGTTTAGGGTTAGGGAGTGGGAAGGGAGGTTTAGGGTTAAGGAGCAGAAAGACAGGTTTAGGGTTAGGAAGCGGTAGGGGAGATTTACAGTTAGGGAGCAGGAAGGGAGTTTTAGGGAGTTGGGGAGGTTTAAGGTTAGAGAATAATCAGAAAATTTAGGATTAGGGAAAGAGTTAGGGTTTTAGGTTTAGGGAGTGATTGGGGACTGTTTGAGTTAGGGAGGGGGAGTGGAATTTTAGACTAAAGGAGTAAGAATTGGGTTGGGAGCTGGGTGGAAGTTTTAAGGTTAGTGTTCAGGCTGTAGTAGGGTTATACAGTTTTAGAGGGTCAGGCATTGGGAGGTTTATGTAAAACAGAAGATTAGGCTAGTGGGTGTTTGAACACTTGCTTCTGTGAGCAAGTTTGGCATAGGCTATTAGTATGGGAGCATCTGCAGTAAAACCCAAAGGAAAGAACACATACTACACCCTGTGTCACAGCTTTTGTGACATGCATGTTAAAGTAAACAATATGTCAAGCACATAGCCCTCTATGGGGTTCTTTGCTGAAAAAAAATACTACTCTCGTGTGCATCAAATTATGTCTGACCAGCGTTTCTGGTAAGGATACTCAACTAGTTCCTTCCATGTGGTTTTAAAAAAATATATAATTGTTGAGAGGTATATGGCAAGAATGCATGTTTATTATGCAGTCAAAAAAGGTTGTACATATAGTTTTTCACAAGAAAAATAAGCAAGTCAATAAAAAATAAATATATTAGTAAAATGCAATAGTAAATAAATAAAATAAAATTGATTTGAATGGTGAAAGCAGATATGAAAGGAGTCATGATGGATTTCAGAATGGGTGTCACTGCTGCTGGCTTACATTTTCAGACAAGCTTTAATTTTAAGTTTAAAGCTCATTCCTTCCAGTGTTTATACTCTTAACTTTCAATGACTATATTCTGATTTGTTTGACAAAATCAAGTTACATCCTCAGGGTTCAAACTAATGCTCATACCTCTAGAATCATAAGTATATTCTAGGTATTAATTGGAATTTGTAAGTCAACTCAACACAGTAAATATTACTTTTATTCTGTTTTGTAAACAATTTATATAATATCTTAGCAACCAGTGAAGCAACAAATATACAGTCAGAAGTGTTTTGTTCATTCATATGTGAGCTGTCATATAAGGCTAAGCAGCTGTGTTGCTTGATTGTTGAGATATTTACAGAAACATGAAAATTATTACAATATAAATAAATAGCATATAACCAACATTAAATGTCCCTTTAGTTGCAGCAGACAAAGGTCAGATATTAATGCAGTTGTGTTCCCCCTCATGTAAGCATTAAGATGAAACATTTCAAGACCCTATGTGTAGCATGGTTTTGGAATTATTACTCTGTAAATGAACAGGCAATATTTGACACCAAGGGGCATTAATTACTAGAATGGTCTTAGAGAAACACCTTGAAACGTCACTACTGTTTTATGAAATAGAACCCTAGAACTAACATTATTAAGTGCAAACACTGTGGCCATCTAAATCCTGTTAAAACCATTTCTCTGTAGTGTACCTCTAGGACTTGCCTCAGATTTTAATGTTAAAACATTTTAGCCATAAATGATAACACTGAAACATTGACACTGTGTAAGTCAACTTCATTTGCATCAGAGGCTTGTAAACTGTGGGGTATTTCTTGAAGAAATACTCACCCTTTTTCAGCATTAAATTGTTGTCATTTTATTGTATAACGGTTAACACTTTATGCTCTGAATATAGTGGTCTGTCAAATCTCAATGGAACCTACTAGCCAAAAACATTTGGGGCTCTATGGTGTTATGGTTGGTGCTATGGATTCTAAAGCTGGAAATCTGCATTCATTCTCAGTAGTTATCTGTCATCCTTAAATTTTTGGTTGATTTGTTAGCACAAAAGATTTGAACTTTTAACAAGCATCTTCCCGTAGTTAAGGGTCTATGGTTTGATTTCTTCCATTTTCATTTGCCTATTGCATGATTCGGGTCTATATCACTTCGTCGAAATGGCAGAAGTTCGAACACCATATGTTCGAACTTCTAACCTCAAAGTGCAAAACCATGGAAGGCTTAGAACAGCGATTTTGTTTCCCAGGTAACAAAATCGCTGTTCCAAGAAACACACACACAATACAAGCACACCAAAAATGTATTTTATTTATTTAAATTTGTTGACTGGGAGTGTCCGACTGGATGTACATCCATTTTCAGTGGAGGCCCGGGGAGAAAAGTTCCACAGTTAAAATAAACAGACAGTAGTTACATTGGATTATATAGCGATTAACAATTTACCATAGCAATTACTTACAACATATTTACAGATGAAGAACATAGTACATCAGTAGACAACTAGAATCTTTATCTGTGAAGTAGATAACAGACATTAACAAATGTTACAATGAGAAGTTCCTACTGTATAATAAGTACTAGGCTTATGAGCATCTGAGCTTGCTATAATTATGGTAGTTAGTGGAGTGGAAAGAAAGGTAGTGGTTGGATGGGGTGGATGATATTAGACTGGGAGTTGCAAGGGCATAGCCAGCATGTTTTTAGGTGCGATTTTAGTAAAGTTTTGAAGTGGGTGCATGATGGTATGGAGGTAATTGTGGGTGGAAGGGAGTTACATAATTTGGCTATGGTGCAAGAGAATAGTGCTTCACCAGCATTGGCTTTAGTGATCTGCAAGTGATTTTTGTTGCTGGATCTTAGTGGTCTGGTGGTGCGATAAGGTTGGAGTAGATTCTGGAGGGATGGGACATTTAGTGGAAGGTTTACTAGTTTGTGGGCGAGTGAGAGTTGATACCATTGAAGGAGGTGAGGGAGCTCAAGCCAGCCCAGTTCAGCAAGTGGGAGACAGTGGTGACTACGGTAGGATGCCCCTGTGGTGAATTTGGCGATTTTGTTGTAGCAGGTCTCTAGCTTGTTTAGATCGCTTTGCCTTAGGTTGGTATATATTGGAGAGGCATAAAGTAGGGTGGAGATAAGGTGGGAATTTGCTATTGAAATCTTTGCTGCTTTGGTGAGAAATTGCTTATTTCTGTATAACGCTCCTAATTTTTTGTGGACTTTTTTTAAGGTCATGGATATGTGAATGTCAAATTTTAGTTTATTGTCTATTTCAACTCCTGGCAATTTGGTGTGTTCAGTTGGGTATATAGTGGTGTTGTCTTTTGCTGTGATGTTAAAGTGAGAGTTGTTTTGAGTATGTTTGGTGGGTTGGAAGATGAGTAGTTTAGTTTTGTTTGGGTTGTGTATTAATTGGGCATTGGATAACCAAGTTTCAACAGAGGAAAAGGCTTCCTGTGTGACTTTTTGCAGTTTTGGTAGGGACTGGGCTGAGCAGATGATGGTTGAGTCATCTGTGTATTGTATGAGTGTGCCATGTTTGGTGGCAGAGGTTAGATTATTGGTGTAAACAGAGAAGAGTAGGGGTCCAAGGATGGATCCTTGGGGAACCCCTATGGAGACAGGTAGTTGGGGAGATATGTCATTCTGCCATACAACAGATTGTTGGCGGTCAGACAGGTAACTCTGAAACCAGTTGGTTACTGATTGTGAGAAGGATAGGTTATTGAGGACAGAGATAAGTTGTTTGTGTGGGACCATGTCAAATGCTTTAGATAGGCTAGGAAAGTAGCAGAGGAGAGATAGCCATTGTTTTTATGCTGAAGGATAGTGTTAGTAAAGGAGAGTAAGGCAGTGGTGGTGCTATGGTTTGGTCGGAAACCATGCTGAGTACTGGAAAGGAGGTTGTTAGTAAGGAGGTAGTCTGAGACCTGAGAGTGTATGCATCTCTCTAGTATTTTGGAGAGTGGAGAGAGAATAGCTATGGGGTGGTAAGTGGTTAGTTCTGTGGAGGGTCCGCCTTTGTGGAGGGGAATTACATGTGATACTTTCTACAGTGTGGGAACGTAACTTTCTGACAGAGATCGGTTAATCAAGATGGATACTGGGTAGGCCAGAGCATCAGCTGCGATTTGTAGGTATTCACGTGGGAGGTTGTCTGCTGCTAATTTGGTGGGTTTAAGTTTAGTTAAGAGTTTTTTTATGTTGGAGGTAGGTACAGGAGAAAAAGAGAAGGCAGTGGGGAGATTACTAGTTGAAGGTGTGGGTTGGAGGGGAGGGGGGTTGTGTTGTTTAGCTAGTGATAGTATGGTTTGGGTGAAGTGTGTGTTGAATGAGGTAGCAATATTTTCTGATGAGTGAGGGATGTTAGAAAGAGGGGTACTGACTTTACCTGGGTGGAGGATGGAGTTTATGGAGGACCAGAATTGTTTGGGGTTGTGTTGTGAGGAGTCTAGGGCAGACTGGTAGTATTGGAATTTGTCCTGTTTTATTAGCTTTTTGACTCTATTGCATAGTTCTAGGAATTTCTGTCTAGCTGAGGGGTTTTTGGCTTTGCGCCAGTGCTCCCAGGCTTTATCCCTGTTTTTCATTTCTGACTTAGTGGTTTTCTGTAGCCATGGGGAGGGTTGTGCTTTGGTTCTGGAAAATCTTATGGGGGCATGGTAATTAAGGATGTTCAGGAAGGTAGTATTAAAAAATTCGACTGCGTCATCTAGACTGAGGTACTTTAGAGGATGGCAGTTACATTCTTTGAGGGATGAGATGAATGTGAGTGGGTTAAAATTTAGTTTTTTACGTATTTGATGGTAGATGACAGGTTTAACTTGGTATAGGTATTTTTTGAGTAGGAATGTTGGGGAGTGATCACTGAGGCTATCTGATAAGCAGCATGTTATATATGACTTGGGGCTCTTCCTGACTAGTATCCAATCCAGGGTAGTGTGCTTGCTGGAGTTTTTATTTATCCTGGTTGGCGACTGGACTAGTTGGGTGAAGCCATGAAGGTTTACATGATGGGTTGGATGGTTGCCAGAACAGGATTGCCAGTCAATATTGAAATCATCTAAAATGATAGTTTCTTGGGGGAGATGGTGGGTATACCAGCTGAGGAGGTTTTCTAGTGGAGGGATGTTTTGGCCAGGTGGGAAGTAGCATCCAGTTTTGTTGATGGTTTTGTTTTGTTTTATTTTGAGGTTGGTATATATTATTTCTTCATTGCCTATTTGTGGAGCTGATGATTTTAAGATCTGGATGTTTAGATGCTGTTTAAATATTATAGCTACACCACCTCCTTTTTTGTTTAGCCGGTCTACACTTAGTATGCCGTAACCTGTAGGGAATATTTGCTCACTGGTAATGTTAGGTTTTAGCCAGGTTTCTGTCAGGATGACTATATCTGGGGAGTACAAGTCTATGGTGGCATGGAGTTCATGGACTTTGTTGGATATACTTCTAATATTTAGGCTTAGTAGAAGGAAGTCACTTGGCTTTCTACTGGCTGTAATATGGGAGAAGTTGTGGTTTCTAGTCTGATTATGAGGACTGGGGTTGGAGATGGTAGGGCCAGGGTTGAGGTGGATGTCTCCACTTAGGGCTAGTTTTGATATGCATGAGGTTATTAGTTTTCTCAGTTTTTGAATGTGTTTGTTTATAAGGGAAACTTTATGATTGTGCTCTGTGGGTAATAGGTATGGTGGGAGGGTTACTATGTTAAGTTGTAGGGATGCTTTATGTTTGAGTAATATAGTTGGTAGAATATGTGGGGGGTGCATCGGGATGGT
>NC_056731.1:1664324345-1664469345 GCF_019279795.1 Protopterus annectens | reverse complement strand
CCAGCCAGATCCCAGACATAAATCCAACAGAAAATCTGTGGGGTGACATGAAGAGGGCTGTGCACAAGAGATGCCCTCACAGTCTGACAGATTTGGAGCGCTTTTGCAGGGAAGAGTGGGCAAATATTGCCAAGTCATGATGTGCCATGCTGATAGACAATTGAATTGTACAGGTTATAGATCACATTAAAGGTGGGAACATTTTTTAAATGATTTATTGTGGTCTCATTTTTATATCACAAAAACCTGACATTTTAACAGGGGTGCGTAAACTTTTTATATCCACTATATATGTGTGTGAGTGTGTGTATGTGTGTGTGTGTGTGTGTGTGTGTGTGTGTGTGTGTGTGTGTGTGTGTGTGTGTGTGTGTGTGTGTGTGCGTGTGTGTGTATCTATGTCTATATATGTATATGTATATATAAATATATATATATATATATATATATATATATATATATATATATATATATATATATATATATGAATATATATAGTACTGTGAAATTTATAACAACATTTGGAAATATGATAAATGAGTGCAAAACAGAATAATAAATTAAGTGCAAGTGCAGGGAGTGAAGACTAGTAAGGGGAGAGAAGAGGATGTTAGGTAACCAGGTGGAGGGTACTATGTTCATAGATTAGTATTAGGCTAACTGCCCTAGTGGGCCAATTTAAGCCTAGCCAGTTACCCCATTTGAGAATCAAACCCTGTACTTGTGTCTGTAAGGTAAACAACATAACCATTATGTACATATTGACATTGAACAGCAACATATGCAATAAGATTTAGCTACAGAGAAGTTGGTTATGTCATTCCTGGCTGGGATACTATTTAGTTATTCAATATGTCTTGCATTAAGACATTTGCATTTATATTATTTCTTCAGAAACTATTATAGGTGGATAGGGAGTTAGAGTTTTAAATATACTTTATTTATTTATTTATTTATTTAGTGATCCTTTGTTAACCAGGTCAGTCCCACTAGGCTACTTGACTCTTCTCATGAGAGAACCAATGTGGTATTTATGCTATTATTAGGGGAAATCTAGCCAGGGAAACTTCCCTTACTGTTTTCAATAGGTGCGGTGGAATCTTTTACATCTACCTGTGCTACTACAAACCCTCTGTTTAGCATCTCATCCAAAGGATGACACTTTCTGAAGTGCAACACCCTCCTTATCTTGCACTGCACTGTCAGCAGTCGATCTACCTGGTGTGGAAATAAAACTCTCAACCTGCCTTTTGTGCCACTAACACTGCAGTGTACTAGAAGAGATTTCCAGAATTTGGGGACAAGGAGAAAGATGACAGCAGTGTAGTTTAGCTGCAGAAGTCTGAAGAGTTGAGACTTCTCTGGACTGAGGGTGTATGATGAAGATGATGCATTAAGTTTCATGGCAAATGGTGAAGGTGTATCATGAAGGAGTAGTTTGAAGAGGAGGAAACCCAAAAGAAGACTTGATCTGCCTTGTTTTCGTAAGTATTTTGCTTTGAACAGGGTGAAACAGTGACGCTGAAGTTGAGGAGAATTACTAATAAAGTTAGATGGATTGCAATGTTGCTTTGCTTTTGGGAAAGGCTATGGCAAATAGTGGTAATGCATATTTTAGCTAAACAAGAAGAATATCTTTATCAATGACAGCTATGGCTGGTGGATAGATGAAATGAGATAGTTCTTGTGAGCAGAAAAGCATGCAGTTAATCTTGCTTCTGATTTTTATGGTATGAATCTGAAAGATGAGTGACTGATCTAGCCAAACACCTAGATATCTGAAGTCTTTAACAGCTGCAATGCTGTTATACAGATCAGTGATGTAAAGTGTCTCTGAGCATATAGATTGCCTTTTGGTTATGCTGAAAATTATTTTTGACATTTTTTCAAGTAAGCATGAGATGATTTGAAGACAGGCAGTTGTTTACTTGCAGGACATTTGTTTGCAGTTGTATTTCAAAGAGATTGAAGCTAGATCTTAAAATAACCATGTGTTCTGCATATAGCAGCTGATGTTGATCAAAAAGGAGATTATTCATAAAAATGAAGAATACTAGAGGGACGAACATTTAGCTTTGTAGAGCAGAAGAGAAAATGTGTGCTGACTGGGAGAGTAAATAATCAATTTTTGCTTGAAGGATTTTGTTGGTTAGGAAGTCCTGAAATAATATGGTTGCCATTAAGATGTGCAGTAAACTGCAAAGGGAAAGTAATGACAAAGTGTGAACAGGTAAAAAATGCTTACAGAAATATGCAGGAGTACCTGCAGAACTAAGAGACTACAATACACATATGAAAAGTATGACAAAGAACCACAACCAACTGGTATAGGACATCACCCAGACGGAATGGGCCAACAAAACAGTCAAACTGTGCCAAAATAAGAGGAAAAGTAACTGTAAATGTAATGGAGATTAAAGTGAGAATAAGGAAAGACTAGGGAACACCTGTAACCATAATGACAAGAGACATTCAACCAAAGTTAAAAATGAAGCCAAAGCTCCAGAAAGGTAGTGCCAGTTAAATGTATGCAAATGAGTCATGCCCACTCCCCATGAAATTCATTCTGAGGTAGAAACAAAAGTGTAATAAAACCCATTTAACAGGAGGAACGGGTCTTATCTATTAACTTATCAGACAGCAAGAAGGAACAAGATGTTGCCTATTACATTATCCTAATTCACATTCCAATGACACTTGAAATGATAGAAAAAGCAGATTGTTCATGTTCAGAACAGAGAAACTAAGGGGGAGGGGATGAAGTTATTGATCATTGTATAAAATGGCATGAGTAGGCAGTATCAAAAAGAAAGACATTCAGAGAAGTAAACAGAGAGAGAGAGAGAGAGAGAGTCAGGAAGAGAGAGACAGAATTTCTACCAAGCACTTAGCAAAATAATTGCACTTATTAAGAAGCCTGAATAATCAAAAGTAGTCTACATTAATTCCAGCAAAGTTTTTTATAGGCTTGTCAACAACAGAGACTATTTACTACTGAATATATGTGTGTGTGTGTGTGTGTGTGTGTGTGTGTGTGTGTGTGTGTGTGTGTGTGTGTGTGTGTGTGTGTGTGTGTGTGTGTGTGTTTGTATGAGTACTCCAGATTCCACAATGTGGACCTTGTTACGTCTACATCAGAACATGATGTAATACCAGTGCTAGGCATGTTTATTGCAGTGCTTGGTACCCAGAAACTCTAACATCTGATTATGGTTACACTTTTTTATACTTCTCAGCTCAAGCATATCTGTGTAAAACAGGCAATAACATATGCAAGGGTGACTGCATTATAGCCAAATGTAAATGTTATAGTAAACAAATGTATAGCCAACACATGATAAGCCATAATAACAACACATGTGAAAAGTACGCCGTATGATGTACAACTAAACAACATGTTAAGAATATATAGAGATTACACAAATCCTTCCGGAAGGTCAGCACCAGTCAGCCTGATGTTTAGATATGAGTAAAATGAAAGTGATCTCTTGATTCAGGTGTGGATGACTTTGACTTAGATCCACAATTTGTTCTTATGTCAGCCAATGAGGACCATCATATGATAGCAGTGTCCCCCTTCTTAGATGATGCTTCACAAGCAGGTGCAAGTAATTAATGGGAGCCTTGCAGCAGTATGTTTATTATTCAGATTTACTCCAAAGATGAGGCATGATAAAAACCCATACAGAGCAGGTATTTTACATCCTTAAGGTATGTTGGCATCTGCCACTCCAGATGGAAAGAATTACTTTGCTTCATATAATATATATATGGGTAACTTAACCAGCTAGATATTTAGTAAGTTTTGCAAAGTATTGAGTGTCCTAATAATACCACGTGAAACAAGAAAAAGAAATCATTGGCATAGCAAGGTTAATACATAAGAACCTTACTATGGCATAAAGGATTATGACTGAGTTGCTGATCTTAACCAGCTTTTTATGTTCTCAAGAAATAGGTTTTAAGAATTATATCTCTTCCAATTTATTCTCAGTTATAAAGAAAAAAGTATAGGAGCATGAAGCATCTAACACAGAAACAACAAGCACAAGTGAAGTGCACCTTTAATCAATCCACATCTTTAAAAGTTTTTATACACATATTTCTGCCATACATTTGTTTTTGTGTGCGCTCGTGTGTGTCTCTCTGTGTGTGTGTGTGTGTGTGTGTGTGTGTGTGTGTGTGTGTGTGTGTGTGTGTGTGTGTGTGTGTGTGTGCCAGCATGACGTGTACACCTTTCAAAGCTGTGAGGTTTCTGAAGCAGTTCCGTGGTGACTGCTATATGTGTGTTATATGTAAGAACAAGCTTGTTAGAGTAAGGCTCTTATACCTCATTATAACAAAGTTATTTTTTTTCTTGACTTTTGTGCACACTCAGTGTGCTCCATATATTACAATCTTCATGTAGTGAGATTCTTATTTATAAACTTTCCTCTTGAAAAAACTAAGCAAATTCAAACTGCCACATGGATCACATCACCAGAAAACGACATCAGAAAACAATTAACAGCTTTAAATGCTGTAACACACCCTGCACTGCTAGACACCCCCTTTTAGCGTGCGTTTATTTATTCTTATCTGGTGGTCTAATGTACACACACCTGAAGATCCACACGCATTACAAGATATTTTGACCAAGTCTATCATCACAACTAGTTGTGTTCAAAGTCATCTCTCAAGCTTTGGTTCTTGAACTAAAATCCTTGACATTTACTTCTTCACACACAGCAATCTGGTAATGATCAAAAATATGAACCCAGAAAAGAGTTAAGTGGAAAGTGATGTTTTTAATTATCTATCATTAAGTGTGATTGTGAAAATGCCCTTGATTTATTTAGAGTAGTTCTCTTATTCTGAAGGAACTCTGTCAAATGGCCAGGAAATTATTTCATACCCCCAAGTAAAATAGCTGGGCTGCTCCCCAATACTTCTGCTACATGTTGGTGGGTCTGTATGCTCATGGAAGCAAATGATTTACACATCTTTGGGTATGCTATTGCCTTCGAAATCATTCTACGCAACATTTACAGCACAAATCATATTGTGTTAGCATAATAAGCGAATGGTTAGTACCTGTTCATATTTTTATTTAGTGTTTATTTGTATGTTTTTAGGTAGGTAAGACTCTGTGTTATGAAAGTGGTAATTTCATCTGAGGATATTTTTAAAGAAAGTATTTGCTGTATCCATGTGCAGTTTCAACAATAAAGATTTAAGTATAAAAATGCATGCAATGTTCGCATGTATGTGTGTGTGTATGTGGATGCAGATAGCTGTATGCATAGGTGTGTGTGTGTGTGTGTGTGTGTGTGTGTGTGTGTGTGTGCGTGTGTGTGTGTGTGTGTGTGTGTGTGTGTGTGTGTGTGTGTGTGTGTGTATGTGTGTGTGTGTGTGTATGTGTATGTGTCCATTCCTATATGCGTTCATGTGCACACACTCAAGCATATGTACGCATACAGGTGTGTATGTATGCATACATACGTGCAAACCAGCATGTGAATGTGTGTACACATGTGGGCAAGCTCCAGATGCATGCATAGGTGTGTGTATATATTGCATGTGGATATGCATAAAAGTTTATATGCCTACATATGGCTGCATGCAAAGGTTTGTATCCTTATGTTAGGGGAAGGGTATACACTGTTAAGTTGAATCTGTATCACATTGATAAAATACCACAAATATTAGGTGGGACATATTGTTCCATAGTCCATCAAAATCTATATTTCCTAATACTAATATTATAAGAAGAGGTTGGACCATAAGAGAATAAAGTGAAATATGTAGTACTGAATTACTGAAATGGGGGAAGAGAGCTAAAAAAATATGAAGTCTGTGAGAAGTGTAGGACAACAGAAGGCATAGAAGGGATGTTACTGCTTTTCTTCAATAATTACAGGGATGATGTTTCTGCTTTCATTGATTCCGAACTTTATATATAAAGCCCTGTGGAGAGAGTCATAGTGGGAGTAGTAAACAAAATCATTTGACCTATGTTTTTTATACTATACCAGATGAAAAAGAAGTCTAATATATTGTGTAAGCTGGGAGGTTGCTTATTCTAGAGGGAGTTGACTGCTCTGTATAGTAAGTACAATGAAGATATTGATACTTTTGTGGTACAAGGCTGCATATACAGTGTTTCATAGAGAGAGAAAGACAGACAGAAATAAAGAGATTTATGCTGGTCAGAGCAAGAACAAATGTTTGCTTGCTTTTGTCTATAGCATAAAAGGATTTGTCTTGTTTTTTACAGAACCAAATTGCAATTCTGAAAAAAAAAATAAAGCAGTAGTTTGCAAAATCTTTTCTTAAACTGGTATTAAATTCACAGAACAACATTGCAATGTTAGTCAAACAATTAGCTACTTGACACAGCTTATTAACTATTAAAGGTCAACAGACAGCTTTCTTATTTTCTCAGTAATACTGCTTGCTTTTCTATTCAAATATGAAAAATTAACACCAGTATCTGTACATACTTATAAAATGCTATTTCACAACATATAGCGATATTCCTATCTCCCACATTTTTAAAAAAGATACACTAATCATATGTATTTACTTATTTGCTTTTGTTTACCAGGATTGTCCAACTGAGTCATTCAAGTTCCCTCGCCACCTTTTCAGCTGATGCCTATGGAGAAAAGCTCCACAATAATAAAAGTAAACATTGGCAATGTTGAATGCAGTCAAAAATTATACAATGCATTCTGAAAAATTGCAATAACAGTACATATGGCAGTTATTTGGAAGAATCATATTCAGTGCATATACAAAGGTTATAGCAACCTTATAGTAATATAAGCATGAAAGGGGAATGTATGCTAACAGGCATGAACAGTAGATACAACAAAGAGGTGCAGAAAGGGGCATGATGTTTGGTAGGAGGGTAAGGGTTTGATGGGAATGTCCATAATTTAGTTGAGGAAGGTATACGTCAAGGGGGAAGATAAGTAAGATGAAATGCAGTATGGGAGAAAGTTATGGAGGATGGAGTCAAAATAGTGAATACTGGACAAGGCACAAAGTAGAAATGATCATGGGTGAGTGGTGGAAGATGTATGAAGGAGGAAGACCATCAGAGTAGTGTCAGCAGAGAGTATGAAGGAGGAAGACCATTGGAGTAGTGTCAGTGGAAAGACAGTTTGAGTGATTGATGGGTGGAGCTGTACTTGTAGTATGTAAGGAAATGGTATTTTATACAGATATGTTTAACAGTCAACAAAGTACTACTGTGTGAAAAAGGAAGACATTATAAGTAAATAATCAATTACACCAGCAAAGTACTTAGGGATGAATTTAAGCATGACTGAAACACTGATTTTTGGGACTGCAGATAACAGAGGTAGAGGGGGGTCCTTCCTGTTGTAGTGGTTAGGATTTGGTGCTCTGACTGCCATAGACCGGGTTCAATTTCTGATCAGAAAGTATCATTAAATTTTTTTGGAGGGTTGACATAATGGTTAAGGTCACAGATAAGAAGTACAGGGATTGATTCTTTCCAAGGAAAATTAGCTAGGCTTAAAATAGCCCACAACAGTAGTTAGCCCAGTACTTACTTATGAACCTTTGAAAAGGCTCAGGAGTTAGTCAGTGGGTTTGGGATGGGCACAGACCCAGAAAATTAGCAGATGTTTTTGGAGGCTGCTTTTGAAAGGAATGGGTTTTTTAATATGTCTCAGTGTAGGATGGATATTGTCCCAATGTCTTTTAACCGAGGAAGAATGTAGAGTGTCCCCACTGCCATTGCAAGACTTATGCTGGGACACCAAGTGTATATTTTGAAAGCATAGTTCACTAGTGGGGGTGTACCAGCTGAATAATGATATCAGGATTTGTTCTGATAATATAGGGTAATGAGGGCAAGTTGGAGCTGGGAGTATTTTAGATAGTTAGATAACTCCATCTGGTGGAGTTATCTGATGGCACTGCAGTGCTGAGTTCAGCAAGGAAGAGAAGTGGCAATCTTTTAGATTAATAGCTTCATAGTTTCATAGGTTCATATGTATATACTAGAATAATGACCACCAGAGACTTTATAATCTAAGCCTCACAACTCAACCCAATTCTGTCCCTATGTATCATGGGAGTTTATTAGGAAGGGGGTTATGTTAGGAAGTTTCTAATGATTATGTGTGTGTGTGTGTGTGTGTGTGTGTGTGTGTGTGTGTGTGTGTGTGTGTGTGTGTGTGTGTGTGTGTGTGTGTGTGTGTTTGTATGTGTGTGTGTATGTGTGTGTATGTGTGTGTGTGTGTGTGTGTGTGTGTGTTTGTTTTTGTGTGTGTGTGTGTGTGTGTGTGTGTGTGTGTGTGTGTGTGTGTGTGTGTGTGTGTATGTTAGTTTGGCCATACTTACTGTCTGCTTCTTTCTATCAGAGACATTAGGGTTAGACCCAGGGTGAATTTCTGAGTTCCCATTGACTGAGCAGGACTATACATAAAAAGGTTTAAGGATGGACTCTGCTTCACATGGGTGGGAGCCTGTTCTAGGGCATAGGGAACATCTGAGACACATATCTGTCTTGCCATCATGTCTTATTTATGCCAGGAGCAAAATTTAAATACTTGTTACCGCTGGTTCTGATACTGTTTGCTTTTTGGATGAGCAGAAGGTCCAACAGAGCTGTACCTGAGGATGTCTTGAATGCCAGGCATAGACTGCCTCTCAGTAACATGTAGGAGACCTAGTATAGAGATAAGGCTTTAACATGATCCATATAAGACAATGTGTTTGTACCCTGGATTCTCCTGGTAAGGAACCTTTGTGGGCATTCCAGCTGTTATATATGGCCAGTGAGGTACAAGCTGAAGGGGTCATTATATGCTCAATGATAGGTCTGATGAAGGCCAAATAAAATGGCACTATGACTTTCTTGAGCCTGGATGTCATGCACTTACTTATAAGTTTGGTGACATAGAATGATTTTCTTACTACGTTGGCTACATGTTAGTCAAAGGCTAGATTACTGTCAACATATGCTCAGAGAACCATGACTACCATGTCAACTCTTGGGTGTCTTATCAATGGAGTAATTAGCTTGGGTGGCTGTTTTTCCAATAGACACTATAAATATAATAAGAAATGGAAGAAAGGTTGAACTACCACTTTAAAAACTGAAATAAACAAGCTGGACAAAAAGATTAAGCATAGTGTGAGACAAGATCAAGAAAAATTTGAAGAAAATTTATATAAAGATATTGAGCATAATAGGAAACCTTTTTATAGATACATAAGATGTGGAAGGAGTACAGCCAAACAAATTGATAAACTGTGTGCAGATTCTACAATTTATTCTCAGACACAACAGATTATAGATATATTTACAAAATCTTATGCAAAACAGTTTGGCTCCACAAAACGGGTAGTAAGTTGTCCTAGTGACATCCAGGTAACCCCAGTTACTGGAATCAAATTAGATTATATTGAAAAAGAACTGCACAAACTGGATCCAAACAAAGCACAGGGAGGAGACAGAATTAGTAACAATGATCTGAGAACACTTCAGCAAGAACTTACAGTATCATTATATCAGCTATTCACTAGGTCATATTAATATGGGGAGATTCCTCAAGATTGGAGATATGCACTTATTAAACCTGTTTTTAAGGGAAAGAGGAGTAGGACAAACCCAGAGTCACATAGACCCTTAAGTCTACTTTCATGTTGTGGAAAAATAACGGAGAAGGTAATATTGGATATGTTATTGTCAGAACTGGATAGGTTGGAACTTGAAACCATATATCAGCATGAGGATCTACTTCATAATGTCAAAATTTTAGAATGCTGACAACCATATGGCTGACACCATATGGCTGACATTCAAAATCTCGACATTATGAATAAATCTACAAAAAAGGAAATACAATTTCCTTTAAAGTGCTAGCAGGGGGCTATGCCCCCCACACCCCTTGTAACTTTAATATACCAACTCCGAGATCACACTACAGTGCAGGAATGGAAATCTTTCCATTCTGCACTATAGTGAGATGCCAGTTTCCCATTGTTGGCAATCTGAATGTCGATCATATGGTGTTGGCCATATAGTTGTCGACATTCTGGACTGTCTGCAATGTCAGGTAGACCTCAGCATACATATGTTGAAAACAGATCTATTAACACCTGTAACATGATGTTCTATAATAATATAATAACAGCTATGAATCAAAAATTGTGCTGTGATGTAATTTATATAGATTTAACTTCAGCATTTGACAGGTCATACACATAACACTGATCAATAAATTAGTACAACTAGGTATTGATGCACTCTTGATAAGATGGACAGCTGCATGGCTTACAAATAGGACATGGCAAGTATCATGCAGCAACTGGGCAGGCAAAATCTTTGGTTACAGTCACAGTGTCCCACAGGGCTCTGTCCTAGGCCTTACTTGTTTAGATTGTATCTTTCAGACTTAACATTTTCATCTGAGGTGTTCTATGTCTATATGCAGATGACCTGAAATTGGGTAAACTGATAACATGTGTTACAGATAGGGCATGTCTGAAAAATAACTTGTCTAAATTGACAATTTGGGCACAGGAGAATAATTTGCTGATAAATACATCAAAAACTAAGCATATGAGATTTGGTAGGCATAAATTGAAAGGTGAATATTTAATACAGCACACAGTGATTGAAACTGTAGACTCATTTAAGGACCGGTTATATGAGTAGATTCAGCTATGAGCTTTTCTAATCATATCAACCAATTGGTTAATGATAGTTATAGAACTATATGCTGTATAAAAAGATTTCTAAAGCCGTGGAAATCAAAAACTATGAAGTCATTGTTTGTTAGTTACATTAGATCCAAACTTGAGTATGGAATAACAATATGGAAACCCTATAAAACAAACAAGCATGAGTAAACTGGAAAGAGTACAATGGAAATATATCAATGGTATCCATGGATGTGAAAATTTAAGTTATTATGAAAGACTAAAATATCTGAACTTGTACAGTGTCTCTTACAGATATCTAAGAGATCTTATTCAGGTATATAGGGCTTTTAGTGACAACTACGTCTGGGAATGTTTGGGGTTAACAAAAAAGTACTAGAGAATTATCAGACAACCTATGTAGCAGAAATAAATATGGATATGGGAAAGAAAGAGAGATTTGATATAGTGCAATATTTATGCAAAGGAGAAAGCCAAGTTAACGAATAGAGAGAAAGCAGTCACAAAGATATTCGAAGAGAAATACAGGCAAAGGCATTCAGATATGAAAATTTCACAATAAAAAAAATAATATCACAAAGATGGAATGTGGAAAAGAAGCTTAGTAAAGTAGAAGTTAAGGAAATAGAAGTTGAAGTCATGGAGTGTCTGAAGAGTGAAGGATTTAATGTAGGAAGTCTAAGACTGCATCACAGCATGATGGAGTGAGTCCCCAATGTAAGGAGAATCAGGAAGATCAGGAGACATCTGAAGAAGAAATATGGACATAAAGAAAAAGAGATTTAATATGCTGTAATACTGGGTCTATATTATAATATCAAATGGAATGAATGTCGAACGGCTGAAATATTGAAAGTGCCGTTCAAATAACTTGGACAGACCCCACAACCCCCGCTAATTATATATACCATCTCCGAAACCGCACTACAGTGAGGAAAGGGCAAAATTCCTGATCTTCACTGCACCCCAATACCACAAACCAGAACTCGATGAACGACACTTTCGATATTTCGGCCATTCTACATTTGTTCCATTCGATATTATAATATAGACCCGTAATATTTATGCCAAGGAGAAAGCAAAAGTAACAAATATAAAAAGAGCAGTGCCAAAGATATTTGAAGAGAAATACAGGCAAAGGAATCCAGATATGGAAAACTTACAATACAAAAAATAAGAAGACAAAGAGGAAAAGTAGAAAAGGTGATCAGTAATGGAAAAGTTAAAGAAATAGAAATTGGTTATGGAGCACCTGCAAAGTGAAGGATTCAGTGCAGAAAATCTAATGCAGAAAGCACCACATCAGGATAGAGCAATGGATATCCAAATTAAGTGGAAACCAGTGGAAAAGGAAGCAATTGGTCAGGTGCCATATCAAGATATTTTGGAGTCTTCCACAGTAAACCAGTATAAACATTCACTTAAAGCTAGACAGCAAGGGAATGAACAGAAGACTGCAGAAACACTGATGCAGTCAATGTTGAGGAGTGATAGGCCAGTGAGTTCCCATATGACAAAGCAATGAATGGCACAGGATGAAATTGCAGATAAGGTGCCACAGGAAGATGCTATAGAACTTTCTATAGAATGCCCATTGGAAGTGGAAAACAAAGGATGTGCCCTCAGTCTGGAAGAAAATGAACTAAGGGAAGAGTTGCTTGATTTAATGGACATAGATAGATATATTAAAATCAATGAAAGAAATAGACTGCAGAAGGTCAATAAAACCCCAAAAGTCAGGAGTCTGGTAAAACAAATGAACATAGTAATTAGGACTGTCCATAGAGATCCATGCGATATAATAGAAGTAAACAGGATATGCTACTGTGCAGCTAAATTAATAACTGATAAAGTTCTACCACAAGAGCACAGGGTAGTGAGGCATAGGAAGGGGAGAAATCGAATTGAATAGAGAAAAATGTAAAGCAATTAAGACATGAAGTGTCACTGTTAGAAGACTATAGAAGAGGGAACAGATCAACAAAAATACTAAGAAAGATAGATGTGATAAAAGCAATACGCAATATTAGAACAGACCAGATCTATCATGCACTATCACAAATAATAAATTAAAAATTTCAGCACAGGTGGAAAAACTTAGAAAATACAGAGGTAAATATAAAGGAAAAGTACAAAATAGGCAATTGAGTGATGACCCAAAAAAGTTTTATAGAGAATTGGGTAACGAGGTAAAAGGAATTGAAAGACGTCTAAAAAAAGAAGAAATAGATGCATTTTGGAGAAGTATTTATGAAGAGCCTGTGGAACACAACAAAGATGCTAAATGGATAAAAGAAGTAAAAGAAATAATAAGAGTTTAAAGGCACAGGATATGAAATGGGATGAAGTAACAGCCAGACAGACTGAAACAAAGTTAAGAAAAGCCTTCAATTGGAAAAGCCAAGGCATAGATGCAGTGCCTAACTTTTGGTTAAAAGTATATCTTTGCATGAAGACCTAGCCAAGAGTAAGAACTATTTATATGCACACCCCAAACAGACACCAATCTGGCTAACAACCGGTAAAACAATGCTCCTACTTAAGAGTGAACCTGTAAGCTACCCCAGAAATTATTGACCAATAACTTGCCTTCTGACAACATATAAACTATACATGGGAATTGATGCTGACAGAGATTATAGCCATTTAGAATAAAACTCAATTATGGCAGTAAAAAAAAGGGCAATAAAAGAAAGTCATATGGAACAAATGATCATTTGTTGTTAAATATAGTCATAGTGGAGAACTGTAAAAAGGGGAAGAATCTAAGTATGGCATGGATTAACTACAAAAAAGCATTCCCACATTCCCACATTCATGAATAAAAGATTGCTTAAAAATGTATAAGATACATCCTACACTGATCAACTATGTTACAGTGACCATGAAACAATGGCAGATCACTTTGCAATTAAACCATGATAAAAGACAACTTATTATCCAAGGTTAAAAAATTCAAAGGGGGATATTCCAGGGTGAGTCTCTGTCACTGTTGCTCTTCTGCCTTGCGCTTAACCCATTAAGCTGTTTACTTAACAGCTTAGGCCATGGCTATAATTTGGCTCCTAGAAAACAACAAAGTCTAAGGACTTCTCATCTTCTATTTGTCGATGATTTAAAACTGTATAGCTCATCAGATAAGGTACTGAAAGCACAGCTTCAGGTTGTCAAAACTTTACCAGATGATATTAGAATGTCATTTGGCCTTGACAAATGTGCAAAAGCAACCTTTAAAGCTGGTAAACTGCAGCACCAGGAAAACATCAGTTTGGGACAAGATTGTGATATAAAAGAACTTGAGCAAGAGGGAGTGTATAAATACTTGGGAAATGATGAAGTATCAGCAACGAAACATGAACAAATGCGAGGAAAACTTAGTAAGTAATATTTTAGAAGACTTAAATTAATCCTAAAAACAGCATTGGCGTCTATGAACAAAATCCAAGCAATAAACCAATTTGCTCTTCCTGTCCTAATTTACAGTTTTGGAGTGACTGATTGGGCCCCAAAACATGCTGGATAGATTAGATATTAAAACAAGAAGGATGCTTCATGCTCAGCAAATGATCTATAAAAATCAGTGCATACCAAGATTATATATTCCCCATTCCGAAGGAGAGATGGGCCTCCTTGAAATTGATTACATGTACAGATCTGCAACTGTGGGACTCCACACATATCTGCTGACCCCACGAGACCCAAACATAGTGAAGGTTTTGAAACATGAGGAGAATAAATCTAAGATGACTTCCCTGCTTATTCTAGCAGAAGCATATCAGCATCAAGCAGGAAAGAAAATCAAACCAGAAGTAGATAAATATCAGGCAGCAACTGAATGTGCCAAAAAAACAAAAGAAAGAATATAAGATGAAGGATCAGATGAAATGGCAAGAAATGTGGAAAATGCATAAATATAGTTGCAAGTATAGAAAACTTCTGGAAGAACCTCATGTTGATCAGGAATGAACACAGTAATGGTTAATGAGAGGAAAATTCAAACCAAAAGATGAAAGGTTAATATTGATGGCTCAAGATAGTGGGCTATGTACATGCTGGTTTACAAAGTCCATTGAACATGTGGGAGAAACAGACAAATGTAGGTTTTGTAAAACCGAACTGGAAACAGTCACACACCTCGTTGCTGGTTGTGACATACTAATGGCAGAAGGACTGTATACTGAAAGGCACAATGACATAGTGAGACTGTTGCACTGGGAATTGTGCAAACATCATGGTTTTGAAGTGGATGAAAAGCACTGGAAACATGAGCCACAAAGCATCATAAAAAATAATGAAGTGTACATTGGGGGTTGGGAGGGTGGCCTAATGGTTAAGGTGTTTGCCTTACAAACACAAGGTGCAGGGTTTGAATCTCACATGGGATAATTGGCTAGGCTTAAAATGGCTCACAAGGGCAGTTAGCTTAGTACTAATCTATGAATCTATGAACCTATGAACATCACATGGGATCATCCATTTCCAACAATTCAAAAGATAGATGCTAGAAAAATGGATATAGTGGTCCAGGAAAAGAAGACAAGTGTAGCATTGATCATTGAAATCACCACACACAGTGACTACAGTGTCCTGCGTATGGAGAGACATAAAGTTATAAAATATCAGGGTCTGCAAGGAGAAACAAGAGCAATGTGGAAGAAAGATACCCAAATAGTTCTAATAGTAGTAGGAGCAATGGATCTTATAAAAAAAAAGTCTAGACTCTTATTTAGATATGCTACCAATACATGTAACTCCATACGAACTGCAGAAGGAGTCATTACTGGGCACATTGCAGGCGCTGCGAAGAGCACTTTTGGCTGACATCAAAGAGTGAAGCAATACTAATTTCATGAACTTTAATTGTACTTTGACTTAGGAATGGGGTCCATTCCCGTCATGATATTAGAAACCCAAAAGACTTGGATAAATTAAAAAGGGAGCAATTTTATAGGAATGAGAAGTGAACTAATTGATTCTCCAACAGAGTAGCTGATGCATGGAACAAACTACCAAATTACATTAAAGCAAGTACTAGTTTAGATATTTTTAAGAACAGCCTGGATACTTATTATGGGAACAAATGTTTTGGTATATAGGCAAGCTAGAAGGGCATTAATGCCCATGCTTGAAATATTTGTATGTATGTATGTATGTATGTATGTATGTATATATGTATGTATGTATAATGCATTTCTTGGTACTGATTTTAGTCTGTGACATTAACACCAGTGATTTGTTAATGTTAGACCCTCTTGTAACATGTTTGTATCATTGGTGAAATCTATGATAGCTCCCAATTTTCAGTTATCTGTGAACATGGTCATGCAAAGGCCCTTGACGTTAGCCTTTACTTCTGAGAAGTAGATGCCAAATTGGAGTAGTCCCATCATGGAACCCTGAGGTACCTCACTAGTGACTGATCTCATAGTGAAGGTAGTCTTCTTACCAATCCTAACTTCCTGGGTCCTGGTGAAGTGAATATGAGTGCTGTGTATAATAAGCTAGGTAGAAGATAGCTGGAGGCTGCAGACCGGCATCCTGTACTGGTTAAAGGCATTCTTTAGTGGTTAAGTACTGTTTGACTTTCTATATTGTGCTATTTCTGGACTGGGTTTTATCATTCCCACTTTTATGCCCAATACAACCTCAAATCAGAAGAAATGCAATGAGTATAAAACGCATTGGATATTAGGCGTAAAAATAATATAACAAAGCCTGACCAATAGTTCTCAAATTCTTTGCTCAAGAATTCTGCAGGAAACAAGAAATAATGGGGGACAAAGGCCCAAAAGTAGCTACAATTTTTAAATATTTATCTAACTCACTTTAAAATTTAATTACTATTACTCTAATTAATTTAAAAAGTTAATAAAACAGCAGGTTTTGCAGTAATATGTACAGATTTTGAATAATATTTTATTATTGTATTATTTCATTTGTTAAGATGCTCTACGAGGGCCTATGCCAAACAAATAATTATTTGTTTGTCATTGGCCCTCTTAAAGGATCTTAATTCCTCTGGGGAGTTTATGATGGCAACACGTTTGCAGTCATCTGCAGACCTGGTCAGTCACAAACCCTTAACATTAGCTTTGACCTATGAGAAGTAAATGCCAAAGTAGAGTGGACCAAGGATTGAACTCTAGGGTTCCACCACTAGTGCCAGGTCTTTTAGATGAGGTATAGCTGACCATCCTAACTTCCTGGGTTCTATTTGTGAGCCAGATTGCAATCCAATGATTTGTATAGTGTTTGTCATTTAGCTTGGAGAGCTTGTCTATGATAGGAGTGTGGGGTGGCTTTGAAAACCTTTGTAAAGTCTAGATATGTGTTGTGCACTGTTTTGCCCACATTCATTGACTTTTCATTGACTGAAGAATAAAACTATGTTTGATTTGTTAATTTGTGGATTTTGGGGTTTTAATATACTACAATACAGATACACACAAACACACACAATACATAGGATCACAAGAGGTTACTAAGCTAATGACCCCAGAGCCCTTACAAACCTAGCCAAGTTCAACCCATGTTCCCAAGGGTGTCTAGTGCAAGCAGACACTAAAATCAGCATCTCATGTCCCGCTCCACTTTCTAGCATTTGGCCCAGTTTCCAGTTTGTGGCTATTGCACTCTATATTTTAACCATTTAACTTGTCACCTGCCTTTCTTTTCCTGCCCCCCTTTCATTCTCTATAAACCATATGCAAAAAGTACCAGGACTTTTGTCTCTCTCTCTCTCTCTTCCATATATCCTCTTCTAGATTTCTGGAGCCTCTGTCCAGATCTTTTGGGTCCTGGTAAACTCCCAGAACATATGTTCCATGCCAGCCTCTGCTGTCATGCATCTCCTGCATCTTGAGGTGGTTATTGTTCACTCCTTATGTAATATTTCTGGTGTGCGATACCATCTATGCAACACTCTTAACATGTGATCTCCCATCCTATGCATTTTCTGAATTTCCGATGTTATTCTAAAGTATGTATCGTCATTCAGCTTTCCTGGTCTGCCAGCCTTCTTCTTTCTCCTATTCCTTCCTTATCTCTTTCTTTGTATCCTCTTTCACTTTCTCCTTCAGCTCTATATAAATCATTCTAATTTTATATTTCCTGTATTTTCCCATTTCCCCTGTAGGGCTCTCCTTTCATCTCTTTTCTTATTTTTTCGTTTCCAGGGTTTTAGCTCCCTCCCTTTTCTCCAGACATTTTTCATGTCAGTCTGGTATATGTCCATCATTCATTTTGTGTTAATCCAAATTCCTGTTTTAATTGCTATAGGGTTTTGAATACAGTCTGTCTTTACGACTCTTCTTGCATTAACTCCTGCTCTCCTCTTTCCCCTTTCTTTCCATTTTTTATACTTGCTTTTTTCTCTGTGAAATTGCCCCATCCTCCTTCTTCCCATATGTTTCATTCTTCCTCTTGTCCCCATGTCATGTTACCTCTTCTCTGTATTGCCTCCTCATTCAGTCATTTATATTTTTCCCACCATCCTACTTGCTCTTTCTCCTCTTCTTTTTGGTCCCCCCTTACTCTATCCACCTACGGTTAAATGCTAAGGACTGTGTGGGTATTTTTGGGAATCCTCACTCCTTTTTTACTACTCAAGCTTGTTTTTTTTTTTGAGATTTTTCTCCCCTTCCCTTTCTCTATTTACCTTCCAAGTCCTTCTGTAAGTTCAGTAGTTTGGCCTCCATCAGGTCAACTGGGTCCACTTGGAGGTTTCTTAGAATTCATGCCAATCAATCAACAATTCTATGAGTGAGTGGCAGTCGATCAACATAAAGGCTGAAAGAACTTTTGGTGAACCTTGGAGAAGAATTACTTTTGCCCCACCTCTAAACTTAAATATACCTACTCCAAGGTTGCACACCTGTGGCAACAAAACCTCCAATATCAGCAAATGCTCTTTCATCCATATTTCTTTGTTTGAGTAGCACTTGCTGAAATGGATGAAAATTGATTGACATGTTCCTGGTTTATAAGTACATGCGTTACAACTGGTAGAGTCATCATTCTCTTCACATTGATTCTACTTAGCTATGTGTATGGTTTATACCGCCCCCTCCAGTAACCCCTGTATTTTCTTCTTCCTCTTCTCATTTCCTCCAATGGAGCTCTTTTGACTTTGTACTCTTAATTCTGTGTGGGCATGGCCTGAGGCTTTAAAAATATGAATTTAATGCTTTACAGTTCAAAAAATGCTTATTTCTCTAGAACTATAAATGTTACTAGAAAACTGTAAATGGCAAACTGTTCAGCACAAATTAATCTTTACAATGGCTGCATTCCTTCAACTTTAAGTCTTAAACTGGATTTTATATGTCACAATAACCACAGTAAATATGAATTATGTAATGTTGTATAAACAGTTTATAATACCTCAGTAACCATTCAAGCAAACCACATAATGCCAGCAGCATTTTCTTCAGAGAGCTGTGATCTTTTATATGAGGCCAAGCAGTTATATCTATGTCACTTGATAGCTGAGATATTTAGAGAATTATGAATATTACTACAATACAAATAAATAGCATACCAGTACTATTCAGTATCTCTTAATCTGCACTAGACTGAGATCAAATTTCAGTGCAGTTGTGTTTGTCATTCTCTATGTTTTAATAACATGTATGTAACATAGCTTTGGAATTATTAATGTAAATATGAACAAGCAATATCTGATGCCTAGAGGTGTCAGTAGGATGTGACTGTAGAAACACATGGAGGCGTCACTAGGACGTAATCAGAATGCGTGTCTTACATGTACTCCTAGGTAATCCTTCTACTGAAAATGTTGCACTACTCCTTTTTTTTTACCTCTCATGTTCTGACTAGCTGCATCTAAGCCCTGAGGCTCTTTGAAACTATGCAAAAACTGGTATTAGTTCATCTCTAACCATCTCAGAAGTTTCCACCATAAGCATGGACTCATCTGCGTTAGGATCCCTGACTGCACTACTTTTCTTCACTCCATTTTGTACTAGTCTTTTCCTCACTTTAAATGGCAGATCTTGAATGTCTACCATGAAGAGCTCTGATGAGACAGGGCAGCCATGTCTGTTCCCTCTCATTAGTTTTGTGTCTTGGAAACTCTGTTTACATTATCTGTATTTCTGACTCATTATAAATTGCCTTTATCAGTCTATACATTTTTTCCCATTTGTCTTTCTGGTTGTCTCTCACAGAGGAATTCCCATCAGACTGTTTAGAAGGTTATTTGTAGGTCAAAAAAAAAAAAAAAAGACCATACATACATGTGTTCCCCCTTTTGCTATTCTCTGTCCATAAACTCCATTAAGGCCCAATAATTCATTTCTCCCATTTCTTCTTTCACAAAACAATTCTGCTTCTCCTGTATTATTCTCAATAGAAACTTATCCAGTCTCCTTGCTAGCACTTTTCCCTTAACTTTAACGTCTGGATTAAGAAGATTGGTCTGTAATCCTCTACCTACATCCTTTCTCACCTCTCTTCCTGGATCCCTACTACCCTGTCTCTTTTCCTTTTGTCTTTTATATTCTCTGTTTCACTTACTCCTACTTCATAACTGTCCATATTGCCTCTCTACCCCACTTGTAGAACTCTATAAATCTTGCCAAATGATCCATATAATTTCCCCAATTTTCTGCACCTTTCATTCACTATATGTATTTCTTTTCTGAGAAGTGTGGCTACTTTTCTGTTCCCAACCCTGCATTATTGTCTGTTTTTCTCTTAGGGTACTTTAGGCTGATGACCTTCCCTCCCTCCCTCCCTCTGTGACTTCAATTTGGTCTCATGAAGAAGTGCCGCATTACCTTGTATCTTACTCACTCTGCTGTGTATTTTTTTTTATATTGATTGTGTGAAACTCCTCCTATGTTCCAGGTTACTACTTTCATTCTGTTTTACTCTTTTCTGTTATTTTTGGTTTTGTATGCCCCCCCCCCCACTGCTTATGAAAGGGACCTCCTGTCCTAAATTTCCCCACTGATCTTGTCTGTCCATCTTATCTTGTCACCATCACTTTCTGTGCCTTTGTTTAACGCCTTAGTTTTTTCACACATCGGAATCTATGTCAGATGTTCTCCGTGACCCTTGCCCCTCCCAATACAGCTGGATTTGTCACCATGCAGCCTGTGATTTGAGAACCTCTGCACTTTTGTCATTCAGTTTGTCCTCTATCCAGATTTTGGCTCTGTCCTTTTTGTTTTTTCTTCTCCTGGCTGCTGACTACCGTCTTTCGCATCCATTTATGCAGACGTATTCATGGCCTACATTGAAGAGGTCATGATTTATGATTCCAACCACAATATCTATATGTGTGAAATGGATATTTGGTGACGTTATCTGGATGATTGTTGGTTGGTGTGGAGGGCTGATGAGGTTTATCTTCAAGAATTTGTTGACTATCTTAATGATATGTATGGGGAATTGAATTTAAGGCAAATTATCATAGATCTAAGATGATTTTCCTTGACGTTGAGATTAATAGAAATTCTGATGACACTTTGTCTACAGTTTTATATAGGAAATTTCCTGAATACAATTCCCTTTTACATGCTACCAGCTTCCACCCACAACATATCATCCAGAACATCCCAAAATCTCAATTCCTTAGAGCCAGAAGGATTTGTTCTAGTCAACATACTTTTGCTCGTATTCGGGATTACCTTGTTTGTAGGTTTAAGGAGAGAGGTTATCATCCAGGTACTGTTAGCTCTGCTAAAAATTGGGCTTCTAAACAAAATAGGTTGGATTTGTTATGTTATAAAGTTAAGAATAGAGATAACTCCAATGAGCTGGTACGTTTTGTCACCACTTATGGACGAAATACCAGAGGATTTATGAATATTATTCATAAACATTGGAATATTCTTATGGCAGAAGAAAAATTGTACCCTTTCCTAAGGGATAGATATTCATTTTCATTTAGGAGAGGATGAACACTAGGCTCAATGTTTAGTCACTATAAGAGGGCTGTTGTTGATCCCAAAGCTTCCACGCAATTTTCTTAAACAGGAGGATCAGTTTTTGGTTGTATACCATGTGGTCATTGTTCATATTGCATTCGGGTTCAAAATACTAGAGAATTTAGTAGATGGAATACTCCTGAGATTTTTAATATTGAATTTTGGGCCAATTGTAGCACGGGGTGGGTTATTTATCTTGTTACAGGCACATGCTCTTCATTTTATGTAGGGCAAACCTCCAGGCCGTTTCGTTTGAGAATTGGGGAACATCTTAGTGATATAAGAAACAAACGTAAGAATAATGCACTTTATAAACATGTTCTTAAGCACCATTCAGCTTCTTTTTTATTTACTGTTATAGACTGTATTAGGGGTAAATGCAGGGACAAGTCAGGTTGGCATGAGTTACTTAACTTCAAAGAACAAAAATGGATTGTTAAGCTTGGCACATTATTTCCACCTGGTCTTAATGACCAATTTTGATGGACCAATGTCTTGTCTTTAGGTGTTCTCATATGATACTTGATTGAGTATATATATTGGTATTGTTGGATGTTCTATTCTTTATCCACTGAAGAAGGCATTATTATGCCGAAACCGGTCTGGATTTTTTAGGATAGTAGGGTTATTCCCTCTATCCTATGGATATTCAATAAATGCATATTATATTTTTATGAGTATTGATTCCACCTTTTAGCTGGCTTTTTTTGTTCCTGGAGGTTCGTTTTTCAGCCGAGCAATTGCTTTACGAGCACCTCTTCTACTTCCTGGATCCTTAACATTAAGCCCAGATAGACAGCAGTCATAAGCCTGATATTCTATTATGCAGGTTTCCTGAACAAATTCAACCTACTCCAGCCAAAGTCTGGAAACATTAACTGACTGTACTGACTCACACATACAGCCATTGCTGTGACATAATTAGCCTTAAAGCTACTTGCATACAACCAAACTTGCCTACACACATTACTGCCTTTGTGAAACTCTCCTGCAACTCCAGCACATGTTTATTTGAAACTATCTCTCCAGATCTTGTACAAACCTGATGTGCAAGTAACAAACAGCAACCTACTTCTGTCACCTGTATCCCAAACAGCCAGTGTGAGATGGGAACTCTTAAACGCCAGTGCTCAGAGAGTATTATCTTAACTTTATGCAATGCATACATTCCTCAAACTGTAAAAACAAAGGGAAAAGTTATAAAACTCCACTTTCCCTCTTCTCTGACCAAAAACCAAAACACAGCATCCATAATGTATCCAGGTTCAATGTAGTTAAAAGACTGAGAACACAAGCAGGTTTGTGAAGAAATGCACACTACAGAACACACCCACCCACACAGGTATTTATATATAGGCACAAAGTCACAAATACACTTGAATATACAGTATGTTACTTGTAGCTCAGAGTGACGCACTCCTCTATTTTATCACCCTGACATCACAAATGCCACTTATAGGACACGCGTGACTTGTACTTTTGGTACAAAAAATCTGTACACTGTTAAGGTGAAAAAAAATGACAAGCAAAGTCCATTGCAATGCACTATATAAATTGTTTACCCTTACAAAAAAGGACCATTAAATCAAGGAATGAATAAACAGCAGAAATGGTTGTATTATGTAATTCTGAGTTTTACTATTCCAATAGTTTCTCCATGATACCCACTGATGAGTTGTCTTCTAAAAGTAATGTAGTAATGAAAACTTTGGGCTGTTACATTTACTTTTTTGCTTTGAGAAATTGGAATTTATGAAAGTACATGGTTATGAAACAGAAGCTGTGAATTAAGTTGTATAATTTTCTTAGGTAGTAAGCAGGTTATGTTTAAATGCCTATGAAGTCCATCTTGGTAAGGGTTGTTAAACCAATGCTACATAATGATGGATTTGTCTTCTGAGATGCTAAAATGAAACATTGTTCCTGTCTGGGAGTTATGCTTATTTTGGACTAATCTTTATATTTTTATAAATATACTTAAGTTTCACAGACCCTGCATTAATCAGTAACTGCCTTCCACCAAGCATGATAATTTCCTTGGGATATCCACAAGGTTTGAAATGAACTCGCAATGTAAATTCGAGCAACCTAGGTAATAAAAAGGTCTGTGTGAGAGCTTTCTGCCTGATTAAGTTGTATGCACAAAAATATAATAACATCAAAACAAAATAAGCAGCATTCTAAGTGAAGTGTAAGAAAAAGGACAACAGCCTTCTTCTAAAAATTATCCGAATATGCAGTCGTTAACCTGATCGCTGTCTCACCACTAGTGCGGGAAGAGAATGGAAGAAAGTAACAGGACTAATTAGCAGCCGTGTCACATACGTGACAGGCTGCTGACTTCACAGTTTTTGGTCCTAGTGCCTGCCAGATTCCGGCCCCTACTCCACATGAACTGTACTGAAATGCATACTGTCATTACACCTCCCAATCTCCTTGCTGCGCAATCAGGTCAAATCACATGGGGGGCACATTACTAGCTGTTCAGGGCCGCACGCAGCCCGTGGGCTGCTGGTTGGACACCCCTGATTTATCCAATGTATCAGTATAATCTCACATAAGTTTTATAAACATACCATTAAAGTGTATCAGCTAAAGGTTCATGCTTTTCTCACAGTTTCTTCTGTAAATTTATATTGTGCAGACATGTTAATATGTTACTCAGCTGTTCCCCAATTGCAGCTCGATTCTACCAACTCCGTGGACTCTTTTTATCAGTTCATCTAATCTTGGGAAGTGAAATCTTGTTTCCAGCACTTCTATCAGCATTCTTTCCAGTTCTGTATTTAGGACTTACTCTGATAATTCTATTACCCTAAAGTTGTTTCTTTTTCATCGGTTTCTAGATCATCCTGTTTTGTCTGTCATTGTAGCTTTTTCTTATTTCTGTCAGTTCTGCTGTGTCCCTGCACCTTGGATCTCAGTGCTGCTCTGTCTTCTTTGTAGTCCTAGATTATTTGTTTTCAGTTTATTCATTTCTTTTTGTTGATTGCCATGTTTCCTTCATTAGGCCTTCAGTCATCAGCAAAATACCATCACCTTTTGTAGCAGTTTAACAGATGTTCTTCCTATGTAGCTGTGTTAAACTCTGTCAGAGTTTGCCCTTGTTCTACTTGTCTTATATCTTGGGATATTTTCCACCTGGAACTGTTTGATTAATTACTTTTTTTCTTGACCTTTTTTTCCAGAGCTCTGAGGCTAAGCAGCCATCAGCTATCTTGGTTTGCCACTCTGGTCTTGTCATTACATTTTCTTGCACAAAGTGCCAAGACTACAATGATCTAGAAATTGTGGTTACATCATAGACTGTTCAAATCCTAAGAGATCTTCAGCATGAACATCAGGTGAACCATGTTCCAGGTGAAGAAGCTCTCAGATGTGTCCTAAGGTGAGAGACTCCAAATCACCAGCTAGAAAACCATATATGTAAATATAATGTTTAATTTGATTATGTATCATGGTTACCAAGAACCTTGATGATATAAATAAGATAGAAATTGACCTGAGCTCCGCTTCTGCTAAGAGGACCATTCTGGAGAAGAAGGTTACTCGGTGTCTAGTCTTGCAAAACAGAAGGATGCTATTCAGGTTGACACAGAAGTGTTAAACATGGATGTGTTAGCATAATGCAGAGAAACTGCTACTATGAATTTTGTACACAGTCTGTCATGGCTATGCAAATTCATTGGCAACTTATTCACTTTTTTTAGTGAAACAAGTAGAGAGACAGAAAGAAAGACAGAAAGAAAAAGTGAAAGCCACATACTGGAAGGAAATAAGTTTTTTTTTAAACTGATTCCAGCTGCTTAAGATCCCCACTCACCTCGAGCATGGTGTGCATGCCACTTGATCCTACAACTCTGTTGCCTGTCTACCTGCTCGGTGGCAGTAAACTTCCTTTCCCATCTTATGGACTCCAGAGCAAGAGAAAGCTATACCGCTAAACCTTCCTTCTGACTTTATTTTCATCCTGCAACTCTGTTGCCTGTTTACATACTTGCTGGTAGTACACTTCCTTTCCCATCCTGCGGACTTCAGAACAAGAGAAACCTATACCACTAAACCTCCTATCTGACTTTATTATTATCCTACAACTCTGTTCCCTGTCTACCTGCTTGGTGGCAGTAAACTTCCTTTCCCATCTTATGGACTCCACAGCAAGAGAAAGCTATACCGCTAAACCTTCCTTCTGACTTTATTTTCATCCTGCAACTCTGTTGCCTGTTTACATACTTGCTGGTAGTACACTTCCTTTCCCATCCTGCGGACTTCAGAACAAGAGAAACCTATACCACTAAACCTCCTATCTGACTTTATTATTATCCTACAACTCTGTTGCCTGATTACCTGCTTGCTGGTAGTAGACTTCCTTTCCCATCCTACAAACTCCAAAACAAGAGAAACATATACCGCTAAACCTTCCTTCTTCCTTATTGTATGTATATATTGCCCTATGGTTTTAAGTGAGACACTGAGTTATCCTTATATTAGTTTGTCTCTGTGGCATTCACACCAAGCCAGGACACTTGCCATGGACCACTCCATCTCTTCCATTATATCTATCCCCCAATCTAGTAGACATTCTCTCCCATATATACACTATCTTTCTTTAAAAAAAAACATAGAATTGTGACCACACTTAATTTTTATTTCTTAAAAGAGAAAGCCTACTTTTTTCTTTGCTACTTTCTCTTTGTGGATTTTACCCATTTCTAGTCTTGTTTTCTGTAATATATTAGCTGCACAATCCAGCTCACTTGTCCGGAGCTGAACTCACCTGAACTACTGAGTGCTTTTTTCATTACTGCTGCGATATTCTCACCAGCCTGTTTCTATCCCCTCCGTTCAACCCTGCAATGCTCAGGCTTACTCCACCCCCTACTCTACCCTCATTTCCACCCCCACTTCAACTATATTTATATTTCCCAAACCCCGCCCATATAACACTGGGCAATCACAATCCAGACATCAGCTACTTATATCAAATAACCAAACCTGCTATAAACCACTCCTACTCCTCGTTTATCATTACTTAAATCAAAATGTCACCACCCCCCCCCGAAAGTTCACAACCCTTATACCCACACACAAAACACTACTCATATAATTTATCAGCCATCATCTCCATTTCATCCATTGCACTCTTCACTCTAAAATATCAAAATACCCTAAAAAATGCTTCACCTTAATAAGAAATACACCTAACAGTCCTATACATCATCACTAGCTCACTGTTATTACTCTCATACTCTTTCACCTCATATTATACTTTACTACAATCCACGGATTCCCCCTCCTTGGCAAACCTTTACATTATCCCACCTAACTAGACCATTAAACTATACCATAGCTCCAACCCTTTTCTATACAAGCCACACAAATTACCATGCAAACAAATTCCAACCTTTAGCAACCACCTCCCAAAACTGTCAAAAACATGCCAAACTACAAAATAAGCTTGCCAAATTAATTTACACCTTATTAAGCAATTAACCTGCAGTGGGGACATACACCATAATCCTGGTCCCACTCCTCTACATAATATGGTAAGCAGCTCTCTTACATTCAACCCTGGACATTTACACCAGAAAAACAATTCTTCCCTTCTCCTCCTTAATATGAATGTAAGAAGCATTGGAAATAAACTTCATGATCTGCATGCCTTACTCTCCCTCTAGCCTCCTGATATGGAAATATTAACAGAGACATGGCTAAAACCTGACAATAACAACAATGAAATTGTAGCTCCCAGATGCAATATTCTACATAAAGACAGGAACACCGAAAGGGGTGGGAAAGTAGCAAACTTATTCAAAGATCACTTAATACTTGACCATTTTGAATTAAGCATCCCTGACTTTGAAAATGCAAAACTAATCTTTGCCATATTAAACCTAGAAACACATTAACATCATAGGCAGTTATATCCCACCAAGAAACAATATTCTCACACTGGAAAACATAGTACACTGGATCTCCAATTCCCTCACACAGGAAACCATCCTGATGGGTGACTTCAATACTGACTGGCTCAACTGCTCCTCTCAGAATCCATCATCCCATGTTAACCTCCACGGTTTCACCCAACTCATCACATCTCCTGCAAAGACTGACAAATCTTCCAAATGACAGTCTATCCTTGACTGGATTTTGGTTAACAACCCCACCCTATCACCTCAATCAAGCTGTCTCCCTGACAGCCTGAGTGACCATCAGCCAAACTTTCTGTTAAGAACCCGAACTCACCAACCCAACCAAACCACCTACCACTTATCATCAACATCATCATCTTCTTTCGGCTGTTCCCGTTAGGGGTCACCACAGTGAATCTTCTGTTTCCATTTCTTCCTGTCCACTGCATCATGCTCTTTCACATCAACCGCATGTGTGTCCTCTCTCACCACATCCATAAACCTTATCTTAGGCCTTCCTCTTTTCCTCTTACCTGGCAGCTCCATCCTTAGCATACTTTTCCCAATATACCCAGCATCCCTCCTCAGCACATGTCCAAACCAACGCAATCTCGCCTCTCTTGCTTTGTCTCCAAACTGTCCAACCTGAGCTGACCCTCTAATATACTGATTCCTAATCCTTTCCATCCTAGTCACACCCAGTGCAAATCTTAACATCTTTAACTCTGCCATGTCCAGCTCTGACTCCTGCCTTTTCATCAATGCCACCGTCTGCAGCCCATATAACATAGCTGGTCTCATTACCCTCTTGTAGACCTTCCCTTTCACTCTTACTGGTACCCGTCTGTCACAAATCACTCCTGACACTCTTCTCCACCAATTCCACCCTGCCTGTACTCTCTTCTTCACCTCTCTTCCACACTCACCATTACTCTGAACTGTTAATCCCAAGTACTTAAACTCATCCACCTTTACCAACTCTACTCCCTGCATCCTCACCATTCCTCTACCCTCCCTGACATTTACACATATATATTCTGTTTTAGCCCTGCTGACCTTCATTCCTCTCCTCTCTAAAGCATATCTCCACCTCTCCAGGGTCTCCTCAACCTGGTCCCTACTCTCACTACATATCACAATGTCATCTGCAAATATCATAGTTCACGGGGCCTCCTGTCTGATCTCATCTGTCAACCTGTCCATCACTACTGCAAATAAGAAAGGGCTCAGAGCTGATCCTTGATGTAATCCCACCTCCACCTTAAATATATCTGTCACTCCCACCGCAGTCCTCACCAATGCCACACTACCCTCGTACATATCCTGTACCACTCTTACATACTTCTCTGCCACTCCGGACTTCCTCATACAATACCACAACTCCTCTCTAGGCACCCTGTCATATGCTTTCTCTAAGTCCACAAAGACACAATGCAACTCTTTCTGACCTTCTCTGTATTTCTACAACAACACTCTCAGAGCAAATATTGTATTCACTTAAACAGAAATAAAAAAAGCTGCAACCCAAATAGGTTCATATCCACTCTAAAATTGGGAACCTCTCAGACAACTACTCCTAGAAGATGCTGTCAACTCCTTCAACACCACTTTCTTAGATATACTGAACTACCACACACCCCATAGAATTATTATTTTATTTATTTATTTTACATTTGTTGACCGGGATAGTCCGACTGGATGCATGTCCATTTTCAGCGGAGGCCCGGGGAGAAAAGCTCCAAGGGTAAGCAGATACAGCATTACATAATACCAGCATTACATATTACAAACAGAGTATTTGCAGAGATTACACAAGTAAGCAAGTTAAACAAGTTCCACAGGTTACAGTTAATCCTGAGCACAAGTCAGGATTAAATTAAATTACACAGTAAACTGGTTAACAGATATTTACACATTCTAGAGAGAGTTAGCCAGGCTTGATACATTAACATAGGCAGTTAAGTGACAAATGTTGTTCGAGTCTAGTTTTAAATTGACCTAAGGTGGAAAGTAAGGTAATATCAGCTGGAAGAGAGTTCCAGGATCTACTTACAGAGTTTGCAAAGAGAGAGTCACCGGCTGTGTTATTAATTTTGCTAGTCTGAATTAATAGTTTGTTAGAGGATTGAAGCGGTCTAGGATTGTTATAGGGGGTGATAATATTTTAAGTGCAGGAGTATTGTCCGGATTATAGAGGATTTTATAGGCCATAATCAGTTGGTTATACTGGATTAGGCTGGGTAGTTTAAGCCACCCAAGCTGATTTAGATTGATGCAATGATGTGTCCTAAAAGGCAGCCCAGTGGCAAACCTGGCAATGTGGTTGTAGCAAATTGAGAGTTTGTTAAGGACAGTCTTGTTTAAATTCGAGAGTAGAGGGGATGCATACAGAAGGGATGAAAGAAAGTGAGAGCAAGCTATGGCAATTTTAGCTGGAGGGGTTAGGAAGGCTTTTATTCTGTACAGTGACCCTAGATTTTTATTGATGGTTTTGATAGTTTGGTTAACATGAAGATCAAATTTTAAATTATTGTCTATGATGACACCTAATAGTTTTGTAGAGGGGTCAGGGGAGATTATTGCGCCATCATTTGAATTTATGGTAAAGGTGAAAGCGGTAGACCTACGTGTTGGTGAAAATAACAGCATTTTAGTTTTTTTGGGATTTAGGATCAGACGATGTTCAGAAAGCCAGTTTTCTATTGTATTAAAGGTGGTCTGGGTAGCTGACCATAACTCTACTGAAGATGTGGCTGAGCAAATCAGCATATTGGATACAGCTGACTTTTGGGATGACAGTATAAAGGTCATTTATGAAGATGGAGAACAGCAACGGCCCTAGTATAGAGCCTTGTGGTACTCCAAGGGTGTTAGGTAGAAGGTTAGAGAGTTTGTTCTGCCAGAGGACAGCCTGCTGTCGACCATTCACGTAGGATTGAAACCATTGAAGGGCTCTAGTATCTAGACAGAATGTTTGCAGGGTGTGGATTAAAATTTGGTGATCAACCATATCGAATGCCTTGGAAAGATCCAAGAAGAGGGCTGAGGATATATAATTATTGTTGCGATTATGGTTTATGGTGTTAGTTAGAGTAAAAGCTAACTATGCATCCTGGCTAAGTAAAGACTACCAATCCTTACTCAAGGCTAGAGATAAGGCTTGGGAACAGTTTTCCAAAATCAAAACCCAAATTGCAAGACAAACATTCTTAGTACTCCAAAATGAAGCTAAGAAACTAGAAAAAATAGATAAAATCAACTAGTACCACAATATCCAGAAAAGAACACCACAATAACTCAGAAAAGTTATGGGCTATGGTTAATAATATACTTCTGCCAGGTAAATCAGCTACTTCCACTCATATATCAGCCAGCAACTCTAATAATCTAGTAACCTAATTCAATAAATACTTTACAGAAACTATCCAAGCCCTTGCAAATTCTCAGAGCATCTCCAATAACTCTGTCCCTCTCACACCTCAGCATAGCACCAACTCCCAAAACAACACTACCCCCGTTACGTTACATCCTGTGTCTGTTGATAATATAAAAAAATGACTTAAAAAAGTAAAACCAACCACCCTAGCTACAGACAACCTCCAAGATAACTTCCTGAAAATTGCAGAAGCAATAGCATACTCAGTAGCCATATTCATAAACAGATCACTATCAGAGAGCATGGCACCTGTTATTTGGAAATAATTTTCTTCCAATTGCCATCCTGTCACCCTTATCTAAAATCCTATAGCGAGTCATACATACACAATTCATGGACTACCTTCACACACATAAACTATTATCAAATACTCAACACGGTTTTCTCCCCCTTTCAGAACACCACCACAGCTCTAATGTCCTTTACTTACATGATGAACCACTATAGAAATAATGAACAATAATGAATCTATTATATTTTTGGACTTGTCCAAAGCCTTTGATATAGCAAATAACAATAAACTCATGAATGTTCTCTCCACCCTAAACCTAAGTAGATCCTCTCTCATCTGGTTCCTAAGCTACCTATCAGGATGACAGCAGGCTATCCAATGTTAGCATCCCTCTCCCCTCTTCTCCCAGTTGCCTTAAAGGTTCTACAAGATTCCATCCTTGAGCCTTTACTCTCTCTTCATCAACCAGTTTTTTTACTCTCTCTTCATCAACCAGTTCCACACCTCCACACTTCATGCCTCAGTGGTACAATATGCACAGCCTGCTCCCTACAAGACCTCCACACCATAACCCAAGATTCCTTTCTATCTCCCAACTCATTCTAAATCAAAATAAAAGAAACCTCCTTCTCCTCTACCCATCTAGACCCACCTAATCTTCCCTGTATTCCCTGTCTTTCAATGTCTTATCCAAAAATAAAACAATTTCCAACCCATTAACACACACTAAACTGCTAGGCATAGAAATTGACAACAACTTAAAACTTGATATTCACATAGTTCAAACCACTAAGAAGGTCAACAAGAAACTAGGTCTTCTATAAAGAAACAAACCATTTCCAACAAGAAACACAAATGCTACTATCACTTGCACACACCTGGTGTCAACTCTCTTATATACCTCCCCAGTTCTAACCCACCTCCACAAAAATGATCTAACCAAATGAATCTTGTTACAATAAAATTGTCAAGTTTGCTACAGATGCCTCATACAGGACTCATCACTACATCACTTAAACAGCTGAAATGGCTAGAACTTCCTCAACTGCTGCACTTTAATCGATTAACATTTGCCCACAAAATACTGCATCAATGAGAAAAAAAAACTGCTCTCCAAAATCTTAAACAACCATATACCACATATAGATCCCTCCGTTCCAGTAACAAACTCCTTCTAGACATCACCAAAGCAAACAATTCAGCTGGGGAATCACACTTCTTAAACTTTGTAAACAAAATATGGAATAAACTGCCAACCCTGATAACCTCCAACTGCTCCATATTACAATTTAGAAAGCTCCTAATATCACACTTAATAGACACTTGCCAATTTTCTTTCTCATTTAAATTGTACATATTCATGTAAGATGTGGGATGTAAATGTTTATTTCTAAAGAAGTGTTTTGTCCATCATTATGTAACTGTTGCTTGTGAATACACCTGTAATTTCTCACATGTTTGTAAACTTCTACAATGTTTCTACTTCTTATAACTAGAGCTTTTCTGCCTGGGCCTCCTCTGAAAAAGGACCTGTGTTCAGTCAGACTTTCCCAGTAAACAAATGTAAATAAATAAATAAAGTTATGACGTTCTGGATGTGCAACAGTGTGATCGTTTGAGAAAGAGGAAGCAAATGCAGGGCAGTTGAATGGTCAGAAACTGAAATAACATTTACAGATAAGTATGAGCATGGTTGGCTGTTTTAATATCTGATAGGAATTTATTCTACTTTCAAAAAAAAATACTGGTTTGTTTAACACTGGGAACTGCTCAGTTCTAAAACAGGAAGCTTTTGAATTTTTATTAAGTACTGTAAATAATTTCTAAGTGTTCTAAAGGTACCACAGAGTAACAGATGGTCAATCTGCTAACACATATCACATCTGATGTCCAGTTTTTTTAAATATTTTTATTAAAGTTTAAACAAATAAATAATTTGTGACATTTAACTTAAATATAAATTTATAACTAAAAAAAGAAGAAAAAATAATTTCAAAAACACAGCAAAATAACTATTTACACTGAACAATAAAAACTGTAAAATATTTCCATACCTAATAATTATTCCATAAATATTAACAATATTTATTTAGCAGTTCTTAAATTTTTTTCTAAATGTTGCAAGAAAAAGTGATTCTAGTAGTTGTTGTCTTGACGGTAATAGGTTCCAACTGACAAACTTTATCGCAATGTTTGAAAATTCATTAAAAGTGGGAGTAGATTCATTTTTCCAATTCTTGGTTATAACTTTCCTTGGGTTTGATAAAACGGTCCATAAGATTGGGTATTTTAATCTCGTAAAAATAAAAAAAAACTAGTAACCAGAAGTCACAACCAGGATTCTTCTACAAAATAAAATATATTATTTATTTATGACAAAAGTGGGCAGGCACGGTGGTGCAGTGGTTAGCATTGCCGCCTCACAGCAAGAGTGCCTTCTGTGGAAGGTTGGGCACTAGGCTGGCAACTCGACACTATAAAAACGCCACTGCCAGTCATGAGTGGACAAGGTGATCCGCTGTGGCAACCCCTAACTGCGAAAAGCCAAAAGAAGAAAAAGGAGATTTATTTATGACAAAACCGATTAAGCGCTTTTGTCCTTAGTACAAACAGGATTCAGGTATTTTAATCTTGTGACACAACAAGGAACTGGAGTATTAAATAGAATTAGTGATTTAGTTAAAACAGACATATCAGTAAATAAAGTCTGTAAAAAGTAATATTATTCCAAAATGGCTTAAGTACAACACAATCAAAACATATGTTGCCAATCTGCTTTAACCTCTAACTTACATCTTCAAACAAACCACTTTTTTGGACATTAATTCAACTCTGTGTGGTGTGAAGAAAGATCTGTGTATGAATTTCCAAGAAAATAGTTTGCATTTAAGTGTGGAAGGTGTTTGTTTTGATGATACTAAGAGTAATTTTTATCTTCTTCATATGCAAAATTGTTATTCATAATTTTAAAATAATTCCAGTAGCTTTATTTTTAGTATTTTGTTTCTATTTTAACCACTTTACATAATTTAGATAAAAGACCATTCCCAAGTATGTTCTGCTGCATCAAAAGTTTTAAAAGAGCCATTAATTTGTAAACAGAATTTCTTATCCTTGGTTGCATTAATTTGATTTTATATTCAACTAATTGTTTACAGTTTTGTACATCCTACCACATACCTTTGTCCAAATTAAATTTATTTAATATATAATCAACAGAATGCAGTTTTTCTTTATCCAGTAACTGAAACCAGTAAATCAGATTATCTTTAAATCTAATCATTGTTGGTAAGTTTAAGGTGGAAATATCACTCTGGGTATAAGCTATTGGAAAGATGATAAAATCCATGCTTTATACATTGGATTTCTGTAAATAAAATTTCTCAGGGTAGTCATCATAATGGAAATGTAAGATTTGATTGTTTGATTATTACCTGAAAAATAATCTTTTATCAACAACAGAAAAAATATTATTTGATACTAAATAATAATTTGAATTCTTAAATTGATTATATTTTAATCAAAAATTTCCCTGAAACTCCTTCCAGTTAGCAGTAAAGTAGTTATTTAACCAGAAATATACTGTCTTAATGATTGCTGACAGGGAATATAATCATAAATCTGGTAAACCAACATTACCAGCAGACCAATCTCTAATATGGTGGCTTAAAGATAATCTAGTTTTGTTGGGAAACCAAAGAAATTTAAAAATTAGAGAATTAAAACTTTTGTATACAATTTCTTGGTGGAGGCAGAAATAGTAATTGTATAATATATAGAATTTTTGATAAAATAATAATTTTAATTATGGAAAGCTTCTCCTCCATACTAAAAAATGTTCCATTTGTTTACAAGATTCTTTATACAGGTTAAACTATTATTATAATTAAATTATATTATGTTATTAATATTGACAGTAATGATTATCTCTATGTAATTTACTTTGTTATCTTGAGCTATATATTTGGCACATCTTTTATCTATATCATTAATATTGGAATTTATAGGTAGAATGTTAGTTTTATTATCATTAAAAGTAAGGTCAGAATTCTTCTGAAAGATTTCCGTTGCACTAAAAACAACTAAAAGTGAACTATTACAGTCATTCAAGCTCAAAAGAATATAATCAGCAAACAACTAAATTATAAAGAAATTCTTGCTTAACTGTATATCTTTAATATTTGAGTTTGATATTATAAAATTAGAAAATGGTTCCATAATTGAAGCAAAAAAATATAGGCGAGAGTGGGCATCCTTGTTTGCTTCCTTTGGAAAGCCTATTTTAACATAAGCAAAATAATTTTCATAAAGAAGATTAATAAGATGTATGAAATTACTTGAAAAATTACTTTCTTCTAGAACTAATAAGAGATATTTCCAATGAACAGAGTTAAAGATACTATCAATGCCTAAGCTTATTAATGGTAAATTATCATTTGTTCTATTTGCATAATCAGTTATTGTTAATATTCTTTTAATGTTATCATAAGAATTCCTATTTAATATAAAACCAGTTTGGTCATTATTAATCATAAATGGTAGAACCTGCTTTAGTCTATTACTTGAATAGTCATAAATAATTTATAATCTGTTTTTAATAATGAGATTGGGCTGAAAGAAGAAAATTTCATGGCATCTTTATCAGCTTTTAAGATTGGAGAAATAAGAGTATATTTCCAGGATGGAGGAGCATTTACCAGATCTTTAATTATGGAAAAGAATGTAAGTAAAATAATTGAGGCTTCTTTGGGCATTAATTTATAAAGTCCACAGATAATGCTATCATTACCAGGAGCCTTATTAGGTTTTAGTTTGTTAATTTGAGCTTTAAGTTCAGCCACTGAAACAGGCCTATCTATTGTTTTCATCTGATCTTTAGTTAATGTTTTTGTATGTCTTCTAATAAATGTTTTAATTTTGTTTTGAGAGTCCATTAATGGGTTATATTTGTTAATTATATTAAAGTGATTTCTAAACGATTTCAGGATGTCCTCTATTTTAGTAACCTTTTATTCTACTCTTAGGGGAGTATAATTCCTTAATATGATTAGTTTATTAAATCATTTTTTCTGATAACAAATTTATGTATAGATTTTTAATTAACAAAAAAGTTAATTATTTCAATCCTTTCTAAGTTAATCATAAATTTATGATTTAGAATTTCTAAATAATTACCATTTAAATTATTAATTTCTTTTGTCGTATTAGCGTTTTTTTACTATCTAGTTTTAATTTTCATTTTTTTTTGACACTCAATCAAATCTTTATCCCAGTGCTTTTTCTTTAAAATATACCAGTTAGTAATTCTACCTTTTAGATATGCTTTTAGTGCAGCCCATAAATATATCTCTGAAATATCTTCTGTGTAATTAATTTTAATGAAGGTCTGAATTTCTTTTAAAAAGATGTCTTTAAAATCTTTCAATTTGATTATATAAGCAGGTATCCATTAAATAGGGATATTATTATTAAACGTTAATATTAAATCAAAAGTTAAAGTATTATGGTCTGAAACTGGACAAGATATTACTTTAACCTTATCTAATATATTTGTTAACTCATTTGAAATATATACCCTATCAATTATAGCTTCTGTTCCATATGTATGTGAAAAATGAGTAAAAAAGAGTGAGTCTGAATCCAAGAATTCATTTGTATCTTTAATATAAAATAAATCTATAAATTTTATTACTTCCTTGGCTGAGGCAGATATTCTTCTCTTTCTAGTAGTATTGATATCATCATCCTTTAATATACAATTAAAATATCCTGATAACATAATATTATCTTGAAATTTGGAGAATTTGATCTAAGTGATGCCTAATAGTTCTGACTCCTATTCCAGGGATCTATTATAAACTAATAAAGGTAAATAATTTTCTTTTAATTTCTAATATTACTAAAGAAAGCATACTTTTGTCATCATTATATGTGCCAATAATTTTAGGTGTAGCTAAAGGATTTCTCCAAAAGATATCCCACCCCTCTTTTTCTGATTGTAGTATGAACTAGTTAACATTGAGTAATACTTAGTATTAAGTCTTTCTATATATATCTGTAACAAATGTGTCTCCAATAAAAAATAATCTGAGAATTAAACAATTTTAAAAACTTATTTAAACTCCCCCTCTTACAACCATTATTTAAACCATTAATATTAATGAAAATACAATTAAGATATGACATATTCTAGGTTTAACAAATTTACACAAAATGTTTTCACAATTCCAAAATTATGATGATAACATTGAATCCTTCCCATATCAGGAACTGCTTATTAATAAACATATAATCAGTAATATTTAGGTTATTAGCCATACATATATTAGTAAACATAGTAGACACCCAAAAGAAACAAGTATTTCCCAAAACCCTTCCTGGCCCTCATGGAGTGTAATACTCATAATTTGAATCGTAGAACTATACAGACATTCACACCCATCAAAAACGTACATCTCATTCCACTCTGCTACTTTTAGAACAGAATCATCATTGCAAGAAAGAAAAGCAAAACAAGAATTAAAGAACCTCACATATAAAATCTCTATAAACTTTTCATTCGTTTGTAAATTAAGTAGTGCATATATCATTAGTTTAACAGCTTAATACAGATATATTTAAAAAATTCATTTATAAGTTCCACGTCACAAAAGCCATTGCTCCTACTACACAGTATGAGTTATTATGAACACATACAATACACTCACATTTACACATTTACATTGCATTCCTAATAGCATAACTTAGAATATTACTATGTGTTACAATCTTACCAACTGAAATGGAACACAGTACAGAATAAGATATCCAATTTGTTAAAGTAATATTTCTTTTTCTTCTCATGTATTTATAATAATCAGGTTAGATACTATAATTTACAAACTGTATTATATATATATATATATATATATATATATATATATATATATATATATATATATCAATACTAAAAGCGGCATAAACAGTAATCACGTGATAGACAGTACACACAGAACCCAATTTGGGACCTAAAAAAAAAAACTTAGATATTAATGTAGATCATATTTTCAAAAATGTCATGTTGCCATTGCTAGTTAAATTTTAATAAACTTATTGTTATTGAAAGAAAGTTTATACCTTTTTTGGCTTTTAGAAATCAGCTAGAGAATTGTCATATAACCTGCTGTGTAAAACATGAGACCCACCCATTGCAACGAGATTGACATCTGAAACATATTAACAAATCAAAATACACAGCTGCTAATAAGCTTAACTCATGACCTCGGTAGGAAGGTCAACAAAAATCAGATAATCCGAGAGAAAAACAAATATCTGCTCGAACCTAAAAAAATCAAGCTTACACTAGTCATCATTCACATCTTTCAGGAAAAAAGCATTCAGCTTTCTCACACTTCCTCTCCCTTTTCCCAAACAAACATTAAAAACAAAGTGAAAAGCAAAAATTAAGCAATCATAACTCTAACACCCACAACATCTCTGCACCAAAATCACAACAGAACACCTTATTTAAACAGAGAAAAGACATACATAAAAAAAAAAGAATCATAAAAGAAAATAGCAACCTTCACATACATTACAGTCTATTAGTGAACACACACAGACACCAAATAGACATTCTGAACACATACACAGGCACCAAATAGATGTTCAGGATTAACTATCAACCATATCACTAGCTGCTCATTCTTTGTCTTCACTAACAGTACATCCAATGTTCCTTTTATTTTTCGACATTAACATGAGTAATCACCAGCATACATAGAGCAAAGAAACAGTCTAGCAGTCCCAAAGAAAAATGAAAAAGAAACCTTACAAAATTGATACCATACTTTTAAGAATGATAATCATCACATCAGTGCAACTAATAAATGCATAAATAAATTTAAACTAATTAAAGCTATAAGAGATTAAAATCAAGATGTCGGAACTGAAGCAACTGCAGTAAAAATAAGGATTACATGACCAAATCCAACATATATAATAAGTAAATCACAAAGTATCAAGCATAATACACAATCCTAAGCAACCATTTAATGCATCTACAAGTTATCTACTGGAATCCAAAAAAAAAAAAAAAAAAAAAAGAACACATATAAAGAGAAGCTAATGAGACCTGAATATTAAATAGAAAATAAATAATATTAGCAAAAAAATATAAACAATATTACTACACTACATTTACCAGTAATGTATGTTTATATACACTAGAAAGTTATAAGATAACCAAAGTTAAAAGAAAGGAGTTTAGTATTAAGAAGAGAAAAGACATAATAAGATTAAGTTACAATAATGTAAAACATATCAACATCTTCTTTTCTTCTTGTAAAGCTGTCCATGAAAGAAGAGAATTCCCAAGCAAATGAAAAAATATAAAACTAATATTTTACATGGTAAAATTAACTGATATTAAGAAAATTGGGAAGTAATTTATTTTTTATTTCTTCTCAATTCCCATCCAGTTCTTTCTGCTTGTCTCTTTAACGAGATCCTGTTCCAATCCATATCTTCTATTTATTTCCTAAAATATTATGAGTTTTCAGGAATGACATAGCAGCATCCATGTCTTCAAAGAATTTGGTTTCATCAGGAAGGAAACATTTTAGTCTGGCAGGAAACAATAAATGAACTTTGATCTGTTTTCTTAAGTTCTCTTTTAGAAATGATAGCCGCAGAATAGTCATTATCAAACCAAATTATCTATCATTTGTTTTGAGAGGAGACTTTGGGCTGTTTTAAGAACTACTTCTTTATCTTGAGAAGAAAAAAATCTTACTATGGTAGATCTCTTGATACCATATAACAATGCTTCAGGTAAGTCTAAAATCTTGGAAAGCCAGGATATTAAAATGTTTATCATATTATATCCCTCTATTCCTTCTGATAAACCAAAAATATGGATATTATTTCTACCAAACCTACTTTCCAGATCATCAATTTTATTCAGCAGAAGAGTATTTTGCTTCAATAAAAATTCTGTATTATTTCCATCTTCATTTAGTCTCCCTTTCATGTCATTTAATGAGTCCTCAATACCAGATATTTGAGTTTTCTGCTGATGTAAAGCCTTGTGTTTTTGATCTATTTGTATAGAGCACTTTTCTTTACAGTTTTCAAGTTTAGTATCCATTTTATCCATTATTAGAGATAATTCCTAAATGTTGGCAAGGATAGTTTGAAGCTCCTTTTTGAAAATTTTTGTCTTGAGAATTAGTTTTTATGTGACTCATTCCAGCACTAAATATATAGCTAATTTTCCAGATAAAGATTTGACAGGAAAATAATAATGAGATATAAAAAAAATGATACAATCCTAGAGAGCACCTTCAGTTATTTATATACACTTAGAATAATGAATTAGGATAGTCTAGAAATATAATTTCCTGTCAGAAATAAAGTAACAGAGCAGGAAAAATCAGCTGGTAATCTGTCAGCATCCTAGCCATGCCTTGTGATGTCCAGTTTTGAAAGCTTTGAGAATTTACATTGTTATCCCAGAACTATATGTCTGTGAATTCTTCTCTATTATGTGCAGAACTTTTTCTGGAACTGAAACATGATGCTTAAAATTATTCAAGGGGGTACTGTAATTAGTCTTATAATCTTAATCCAGTTATCTGAAGATTTAATGACTAGTGACATCCTGAGAAAGAGGAGATAAAATGAACAATGACTAACCTGACCTTGTAAGAAGCACAGCATCAATGGCTGCTGCAAAGCTCTGCAGTTTCAACCTTGTCATTACAGACACTAGATGGAGAAACTGCTGTAATACCTTGTTACAAGACAGATAGCAGTTGTTGAAATGAAACAGCCTGGGGATTTGTAGACATGACCTTGGGTATATTTGATGAAAAAGGAAGGCTGATTAGACAATGGCCACTAGAAAGGGACAACAGGGCATATAATTTCTATAAACAGGAATGTAACAAATTTACTAGTATGGACCCCATCAAGTATGAAATGCTTTAAGATAATACACTTGGGTCAGATCTAGTAAGAATTCTGAGAACAAGTCTGTAAACAACAGTTTATTTATTTATTTATTTTTTTTTTACATTTGTTGACTGTTATGTTTGATATAAACAGTACAACATAAAATCCCCAAGAATCAAACCATTGTACTAGTGTGGAAAGGAAGTCATGGAGTTAGGTTGGTTATAAGGAATTGAATGGTGCTAGAGTACAGAATAAAGGACTGTAATCATCAGCTTGAGGCAAGTTCCTTTAAAGTATGTCACAATTATTCAGCAGGCAAGGATGGTAAAGAAGGGTGAAAGGATTACAAAATCAAAAGGAGGATATAATCCAAGAGGAAAAAAATGGAACTGGCAGACTGGCCATCAGTGGAAGCAAAGTAAAAACTGAGCTATAGTGGCATAGCCTATGTCTGTGCAGGAATCTAACTTCAAAACATTATACAGAAAGAGAAAGGTGGGTAGTAGACGAAGAGTTAGACAACAGAAATACATTTGACAAGGAATTAAACTAGCATTCATATCATATGGAGTGCAGTTGGTTTATATATATATATATATATATATATATATATATATATATATATATATATATATATACATATATGGTTTACCTTTATATTGTCAGAAATGACAATATCGATCGCGCTTTTGTGTGAACCAAATGTGCGAATTCTGAACTTCGAAAGTCTCTGGAGTTCAAAAATCAGCGAATCTGCTTCCCTCCACACCCCCCCTACTTTAATATCCTAATGCCAAGATCGCACTACAGTGGGGAAAGGGTCCATTTCCTGATCCCCACTATAGTGCAATCTGCACCCAAAATGCCGAATCTGCAATGAGCGAATGTCACTGTGCATTCTCTCATTGCACATTCTCAGCATTATTTTTTATGTTTCGGACTTTTGAAAACGTCTTTTCCAACATATGGTATTCAGCCATGTGCATAATGCACATATAAAGGTAAACCATATATATATATATATATATATAGAGAGAGAGAGAGAGAGAGAGAGATTATAAAGTGACAATTCCAGGAAGAGTACCACATAAACAGTAATGGATCAATCAGAAATGTTATGATCATAGAAGATTACAGGCTTAGGACTGACTCTTATCTCACTACAAATGGCAGAAATCAATTCACAGTGTCTTGTTTACCAAAGTCATCACTTCGAAAACTCAGATAAGATGAAAAAACTATAAATGAAAGTTAGTTGGATTGTGAGTAGCAAGGTATGAATGTCTTTTTTTGGAATATTAATGACCTGAGGAAGAAGAGACAGCAAGTATTTTCTAGTGACTAAAATAATGTATTCAGCTTGCAAAACTGGTTAGGGAAGTGGTAATGATAGTATCACCTGCCTCAGAGGACAGTAGTTTAAATTATAACAGCATAAGAACAAATATTTAATTAAAATATGCATCACTTGATGTGCTATCTTTTTGAGAAGTACAAGTTCCAAAATAAAACTAACTTAAACATCAATGATAACTTGAATCTAAATCAAGCAAAGGCCAGAATTTTGGCAAACGAAAACAAAATTAGCAAAATTAACATTGATTCAGAGTAACATAACTTTTTGCCCACTTTTTTTACCACTTTTTTTAATCCCAATAGACTTGTTCATGCCTTCCAACTGGAAGCAGGGATAGCCTGCCAAATCCCAGCCATTACACTAGATTTTTTTTTCAGTACAAAGAAGCCTGTGGGCTATAATAGTAAAAATAGCTATGTGCAGTCTGCCTCTGCCTAAATGTAAGAAGAGTTATGGAAATAGAACAGAAACAGGAGCAAATGATGACCCCTATTTAAACAGATGTTACAGTCCTTTGAGAAATGTGTTGGAGAAGTGGGTAAAGGAGCACATGTACAGATGGGTATAATATGCTTAATAACTTAATAAAATGATAGTACTAATGATGGAGTAGTATTATTCAGAAAAATGAAGAATCTTGGAAACAGATGACTTGGAAGTTGAAGATTGTATATGCTCTTATTTCATTGTTATTATGCATTTCAAAGGTATGAAAGCAACTATGATTATTGTTTACTGATCTTCAAATGTCTTGTGAAGTAAGCTGTCATTGACAATTTTATATCCAGAAAGGCACAATTATTTATGTTTTGACTGCAAGAAACCTTCATTATTTCTGGCACAGCATATAATGATGGTACAGTATGCTTGGAAAACTATTTATTCACTTAAAAACAGATATCATGGTACTGGATTTGGTGCAATTTATCTATTTCCTTGCATAGCCCTGTTCTATTTAGGAAGAAGAAAAAGGAAATACATTTGTCATTATATAGAAATTATTCCTCCCATATACCTTACTGTTTCACTACATCATTGAGTAAAGTTTTTTACATGCTAGAGAACAGATCCTATTGGACTCATTTCAGGCTGTTGGGATCTGCAATACTTGACTTATGAAGAAAGGATGGAAATATTGGGCAGAATTCATTGATAAAAAAGAGTTGAGATGATATATGATTTCAATATACAAAGCTTATAGTGACACAAAATTGTTCATTAAAGGTTAACTTAAAATAAATTCACAATCAGTCAGTTTGTGACCAAACAACTGTATCTTCAAATGACAGTTTGCCACACAAGCCCATAAAGGTATTGGTTCAAATGCAGAGTATTCACAAACTGGAACAATTTGGATTTTGTAATAAGAATGGGAATATCAGAAATATTTTTTTAATAAGCCATGTATTAGTAATGGGAATTTTTTTAAAATGTACTGTTATGAAGAATCATTGGTTGTGTTAGACTTTCACCTGGAATATGAGTGTTAGTATAACTATGAATTTTAGTATTAGTGTTAGTATAAGTGGTAGCACAATTATGAATACTGGTAAAATATGAGTATTATTATGAGTAGGTGCAATACCTAAACAATTATTCAGATTTTAATAACCTATGCCTAAACATAATGACATACTTTAAGTGATTATTGGACATGGCATAAGCAACACAGGACCTGCAGAAAAATTGCAAACAACAGATGTTGTAGATAGAATGACTTAATTTTACATATTGCTTTTAATAAAAAAAAGTGCTAATTTTATTTACTTACCCATGCAGTTCTATTTGCTAAATGTGAAACTGCCACTGAGAAAAGGTGAATTGATAGGGTGGATCAGGGGAAATTCTACTGCACTTAGAAATAAAATAAGCTACAGTACAGTTGGGATAAAAATAAGCGCCATAAAAACATCTCAAACTTTCCCACCTCAAAATAATGCAGATAACTTAGAAAGCTGCATCAAGTGAGGGGAAAAAAAACAGCTGTATGCATACATAAAACTGTCTCCAGTCAGAACTATAGTCCATGTAGTAGCATCTGGCTTTAGAAGATGAGAGAGATATGTACAGCTGAAACACTGTACTGTAAAGGTTTGTTTCATTTGGAAAAAATGCATATATAATACTTGTACTGTAGCATTTGACAGAGTTAACTCAGGAAGGGTTGACAACAGGAAGTGGGATCCGAACTGAGGAAAGTTAATAATGAAAAAAAAAAATTGGTAAGGTCAGATGGGAATAAAGTAATGGACTGTCATACAACATGAAAAGAGGAGCTTTGTTTCGAAATTAGGCCACCGATGAAGAAGGATAAGCTAATCAAAACAGAAAAATGACAGTGTGGTTAGGAGTTAGTGATGAGATGAAGTAGAAAGACAGCAGAAGGTGACAGAACAGACAGAAATGAGAAGGAAGATGAAAAGGTAAGCATACATTACATCAACTGTATGATTCCGGGTAGGATGGAAGGTAAGGAGATGAATCAGAAGATTGCAAAAACGTGCAATGCATATTTTATACTGCCTAGTGTGTAATATTCTTACTAAATCTGTCTTCACTTTTGAAGTTCTTGGATTGTCACACACATTTCTGCTGTATAAAAAAATAAACATCAGCAGTTGTATAAACTATATTTCCTCTCTCTCTCTCTTTCGGTTTTTCCCGGTTAGGGGTCACCACAGTGGATCACCTTGTCTGCTCATGATTGACAGTGGAGTTTATATGGTGTCGTGTTGCCAGCCCGGTGCCCAACCTTCCACAGAAGGCACACACATGCACGCACTAATGCCTAGGGCCAGTTTTAGCGTATCCAATCCACTTGCAAGATAAAGTGAAAAGTGTTGAATGATAAAGCAAAGTTTACCCTGCTGTCAAAAGTAACCAAACAAGCATACAATAAACTCGTCTTAAAATCCATCAGTGGTCGTTCTTCAGCTATATGTGCAGATATTTTAAAACAACATTAATTGTAACTTTGCAGTGATATGAGGTTATAGAAGAAGAAATGTAGAGTACATAACAGGTGTCATTTGCAATATAAGTTGATTTATATGTCTTGGTCATGTTTCACAATGTTATACATTTCTTAAATCAGCCTATAAATATTATTTCTTTGTTTGTTTGCTTCTGTTCCTTAACTGGGACAGTTCAACTGGGACATGAGCCAACAAGTTCTAAAATGTTACCAATGCATGAGACCTGTGTACATTAAAAACAATATATTCATCTACAACAGGAAAAGTAACAGAATACCATAATGCTAACAAACGATGACATTTTTTGAATAAGGACAAGTAGATTTTGGAGCTAGAGAATGTTTAGTGTTTGGGAATCTCTTGTAATAATGAATGCATTACAGTAATTTCAAACAAACAGCACTTTTTGATGTTCAGTATCTTGCCAATGGCAGTGATATCAATCAAAATAAGTTAAATGTCCACAATAATTTGCATTTGTGAAGGTTAATATCTTGCTGCTTGAAGATAGCAATGAGCTGCACAGAATAGCTATAATAAATCAGATTACCATGATATGTTTGGATCATGATGCTATAATTTGTCTATGTACAGAGAAATAACAACTTGAGCAATTTGTTCTGTGAGGCAATGGAAGTAATAAAGCTTAGAGAAGAGATGGCAACACTGAGGGCAACTGTCTTGACAGAGGTGAGTAAAATATGAAGAAAGAAACAAACTAATTTAGAAACCTTTTAAACAAAACTTGTTTTACTCACAGTATTCACAATAGGCTCACTAAAACATATTTAGTATTTGACTTTACATATTTTATGCGGGGCAAACATAAAGTTAACATTTCAGTACTGTCTTCCTGGGTAGTGTTTTTATACTAGACTTTTTGCAATGGTACATCAGGACCTAGCCAGCTGCAGTAAAGTAGGAGGATAATGCCTTGTCAGTGGTACAGGCAACTTGAATTCAGTTAGTGGCTTGAGCATGACCCTGCATGGGCAGGAGGGGAGTAGCAGGATGGATATAACTGCATTACTACACAGGAGGGGTGGCAGTTGAAGGGTATGGACTGGGGGTGTTGGCTGACCAATCCACTGTCATGTGGTAGCTTTCATTAATCAGTGTTTGAGCATGTGCACTTGCAGAGGTGAGGGATTATGAGGTTTTCCAGTGGTAGTAGCAGCTCAGCCCCATACCTAAAGAGTAGGGTTAGGCTACACAAATTCCCTTTTTGCCAAGATGTTGGGTGGGGGAACAAGCAACAGTCTAACATTCGACCATCATGTGGCGGCGGTGGTCAGAAAAGCCTTTTACTTGGTTCATCTCATAAGTAAAGGGATTGCATCCAGAAAAAAGGAGGTAATTACCTCTCTGTACTCCTCCGTCATTAGACCCATTATTGAGTGTAACCCCCATTTGGTATGTAGCTCTCCAAACAACTGCACCAACTGGAAAGGTCACAGAAATACCTCAAAAAGAGAATCCATGCCTCCAACACCTGTCCTATGTGGACAGGCTCAAATTGCTGTCACTTTACTCGGTATCATACAGATTGCTCAGAGGTGATCTGTGTTTTGCCTACAAGGCAATATCAGACCTGCCTTACTAGAGATGCTCCATATCTGTAAGTTTAACTCCTCGCACATTACCTGCTTGATAGGCCTAAATCTAATATGTGACATCAACTAAACCGGCTGGAGAGACAGGTTTGTCCCCCAGAGGCTGCCCCATCTCTGGAATAGATTTCCCATACATGTCAACAAAATACCTCGCTGACCCACTTTAAGCATAACCTTGATGAATGGATGGGAAACCACAAATGTGTCCCAGGGGTTCCACCTTTGTCCCTCACTGACAGGGGTAACAGGTGCTGACTGAGGTTTCTTTTTTGGGGATAAACTCTTGGCTAGGCTTGTAAGGGCTCCAGGGCCATTAGCCTAGTAACTTCCTATGATCCTTTGCTTAGATATTTATTTTATGGAAAGAATGTAATTAGAATGCAAGAGACAAAAAGCCCTATATCATAACATGATTTGCAGTTTAAAAGTCACAGTTGTCTTCTATGGTTATACTTTTGCAATAGGAATTGAGGCCACTATCACAGGCAGGATGACTGCTAGATGTCATTGTCACAGGCAGTACTGATGACTGCTAGATGTCATTGTCACAGACAGTGCTGATGTCTGCTAGATGTCATTGTCACTGCACTGTTGTCTGCTAGATGTCATTGTCACAGGCAGTGCTGATGACTGCTAGATGCCATTGTCACTGCAGTGTTGTCTGCTAGATGTCATTGTCACAGGCAGTACTGATGACTGCTAGATGTCATTGTCACAGACAGTGCTGATGTCTGCTAGATGTCATTGTCACTGCACTGTTGTCTGCTAGATGTCATTGTCACAGGCAGTGCTGATGACTGCTAGATGCCATTGTCACGGCACTTTTGATGTCTGCTAGATGTCATTGTCAAAGGCAGTGTTGATGACTGCTAGATATTGTCACAGACAGTGCTGATGTCTTCTAGATGTCATTGTCACTGCACTGCTAATGTCTGCTAGATGTCATTATCACAGGCAGTGCTGATGACTGCTAGATGTCATTGTCGCAACACTGCTGATGTCTGCTAAATGTCATTGCTACAGGCACTGCTGATGACTGCAGGTGCATATAATAGTTTCATAGTGAGTCAGGTGCAATAAAATCTGAAATGATTATGGTAAGAAAAGCATTAATGCATAGAGCAGAGGAAATGAACAAGCATAAATATATGTAACCATGGGTTTTGCAGCAAAAAATAGTGCAGCATCAAGATGGATGCAGTAGCTTTGTTTTTCGGCTGGCATTCAGGACCCCTTGTTCTTTGGTTACTTCACATATAGTGGAACATAACAACTCAGCTCAGTTTTATTTAAGACAAAAGGTCAAACATCAACTTGTACTAGCAATACCACAGAGTAACATTAACTGTTGTCTAGCAAGGTCCCCAATTCTACACACAATTCAAGCACTGATTCCCCTAGGAAAGGGGTATAGTTAGGACTAAAATGGGATCAAAAGTGTTAATGTATATTGACAGGCACTTGCTCCATTGTAACAATCATATTCGGGCTACTGCACTCTGACTTTACTCTTCATCAGATTAGAAAAACAGATAATATAATGGCAGATAAAAATCAAGAGTTTCACCAAGTCATTCTCTCTCATTCACTCACTCTACCTTTATTTGGGTCTACTTCTAAACACCGACACGACGATTCCCCGACACAAAACTCACCGATGCCAGATAACCGACAACACACAAACCCGACAACGCAAAACACCGAACACCAGAACACCGACACACGGAACGTAAACAACACACGACACTACATAGCATACACACTAGCCCTGACCCAAACCCTAACCCTAAGGTCCGACACTATCGCACACTTCACCTACCTGCACCCTAACCCTAACTCACTTAACCGACCCCTAGCCCAAGCTCCGACACTAACGCACACATCACCTACCTGCACCCTAACCCTAACTCACTTAACCCACCCCTAGCCCAAGCTCCGACACTAACGCACACATCACCTACCTGCACCCTAACCCCAACTCACTTAACCCATCCCTAAACTACAGTCCCTCACTAGCACACACTTACCTTACCCAAACCCTACCTCCGACACGAACACACACTCACCTTTCCCACAGCCTAACCCGACATCCCACAATCTCGCGCACTTACCTGACCGCTCCTAACTCCGTCACTATCGCACACTTACCGGGTCGCGATCACACATTCCCTTGTCTGCAAATCACCCTGTCGGTACACTTACCTGTCGGTCGTCTGGCATCGGTGAGTTTTGTGTCGGGGAATCGTCGTTTCGGTCTTTAGTAGTAGACCCCTTTATTTATATCCATATAAAACTAAAGGAATAAACAACACCACCACATAAATGTAACAGCATATGAATGATAAAATCTTAGGGAAAATTTGATACAAAAGAGTTAAAGTAGGTCCCAAAATGCATTATAGAAGACGTTCACCCCGAAGCACATCCTGAAGCAGTAGAAAAAAAAATGCATGCACAAATCAGCTGCAACCAAGCAATCTACATGTCAGGAACATAATAGGCAAAGGACCTCATCCAGAGTATGCAAACAGAATTCTTGGGATCATAGGATCATAGGAAGTTACAAGGCTAATGGCCATAGGGCCCATACAAGCCTATCCAAGTTCTACTCTTATTTCCATGATCAGCACCTATTACTCCTGTCAAAGAGGGACACAGGTGGAACCCCTGGGGTGAATTTACAGTTACAAATCCAATTGTCCAGACTGCATTTGAAGAGGACCAATGAGGTGCTCTGTTTGACATGAAGTGGGAGTCTGTTCCAAAGGTGTGTTAACCTCTGGGAGATAAATCTGTCCCTCCAGCAGGTTCTATTAATGTCACATACCAAGCTAAAGTCTTTAGAGCAGTAGCCCGCATACCATTTGATATGCAGCATTTCCAATAAAGCAAGTTCAGAGATTGCCTTATACGCAAGGCAGTCTGTATGAAACAGAATAAAGTGACAGTGATTTCAAATGCTCCACATAAGACAGATGCTGAAGACCTTGAATTTTCCTTGTGAGGAACCTTTGTGGTTTCTCCAATTGCTACAGGTGCTTGGAAAAGTACATACCAAAAGGGGCATTGTACTCAGTTATTGACCTGATGAGGGAAGAGAATACAGAAGTTGAAACTTTTTTTTTCTAGAGGCAATGCCGTTACCTATAATATGAGGAATATAGAATGCCCTTTTTACCACTATGGAGACATGGTAGCCAAAGGTAAGGTTGCTGTCAACCTGTGTGCCCAGGCCTCTCACCATTGAGTGCATACTTAGAGTGTTGCTGTTGATGTGGTAATTAGCATGAACATCGCTGTTACTGAAAGTGATGAGAATACATTTTTTTGCATTGAGTTTAAGTCCATGACTTTGACACCAATCATTTGTTTGTGTAAGACCCTCTTGTATGATGTTGACATTATTTGGAGATTCTGTGACTGCTCCCAGTTTGCAGTCATCAGCAAACTTTGTCAGCCACAGACTTTTAGTTTTTGCTTGTACTTCACAAAAATAGATTCCTAACAGTAGAGGTCTCAGGAGTGATCCTTGTGGAACATTACTGGTTACATGTCTGCTATTGGAGGTGGATTCCCCTGTTTTGACTATATGGGTTCTATCAGTGAGCTAGTTAGTGACCCATCTAACGATATATGGGTTGATACCTATCTGAGTGAGTTTGTCAATGATGCCTGAGTGGGGGATAGTGTCCAAAGCCTTGGCTAAGTCTAGGTAGGCATAGATTTCCCCTTATCCGGGCCTTGGTGACTGTGTCAAAGAAGTCCATCAGGTTCAACAGGCATGATCTCCCTTTGACAAATCCAGACTGAGTAGGTTCGAGTGTTTGGATATTACCTAGATCTTTGTTGATAAGGTCCATGATGATTAGCTCCATGGCTTTGCAAATAAGGCTAGTCAGGCTAATAGGTCTATAATTCCTGGAGTCAGTGGAAGCACTGCCTTTGTGCAAGGGAATAGCAATGGTTGTTTTCCATTCAGCCAGGACAAATCTGGTGCTTAGACTATGATTGAAAAGAGTACCCAACAGTGTTGCTATTTCTTGTTGGATGCTGTGTTTTTGGTCTTAGAGAGAGTGTTTACAACCTGCTCTTTATAGATGCAAGGTAGGGGATATGTGGTAGGGATGTCATGTGGTATGTGTAGTGGGGACAGGGGAGTTAAGTTTTCACAGAACCTGTCAGCTAACAGGTTAGCTATGTCCTCAGACTCAGTATATGTGGTATCATTAACTACCAGTTCGGCACAAATTTGGGCCTTTCCTTTTGGGTTACGGATGTAGCTAAAGACAAAGCTAATTTGGATTTGTAGTTTGCTTTGGAAGACTTCACAAGTAGTCTTATTTACTTGTTTAAGCTGAGGAGGGAGTGTCTCCAGTTTAGCACCTGCTCCTTCTTACTCTTAGACAGCAATTTCTTCCTCTTATTGTAAAGCCTGTTAAATTGTCCACCAGGCAAGTTTGCTTTTCCTTGAGGAGTTTGTTTTGGTCCTATCAGGTACTGCTGAGTTAGTGCAGTTATACAGGTGTTGTATAAAGCATTAGTGTAGAGCTTGGCATAGTTGCCAGTTCCATCTGAGGGGGGAAGTGCAGTGAAGCTATTTATACCATCCTGTCAGATCACCAGATTTCCAAAGGCAGCCAAGCACAGCTCAAGTGATGGCTAGTAGGGCACAAAAATGCTCCTGAATGAAATGTGGGAACTTGTAATGCTGAGTCCCAACATGCCAAAATGGAAAAAAATGCAGTAGAAGAGGGAATAATGGATATCACCATAATGCTCAACTGTCCTGATTTTTGCAGAATGTCCAAATTTTTGCCTCATATTTTTGGTCTGTTTCTCATAAAATTTGTGGTTTTCTGGATTTTTATGGCAAATAAGTGAGGACTGAAGTCATTATATAATGACAGGCATTTGAGTTTCAGTATTCATATTCTTCAGAAAATGAATGATAACACAAGACTTTGCATTCTATCAACTTCCTAAGTTTATAAGTGCAATATTTAAAATTGTCCCTATTTTTGGGGCTTTGTCCCCCTATTATTTTTGGGTTTGTCCAGATTTTTTGTCGCCAGAGGTTGAGAGCTATGGATATCACTTTTTTCCCTCTTTTTTTTTTTTTTTTGCAGAGCGAAGTCCCTGCACCCCTCAATGTTAGGGACAAGCCCCCCCCCCCCAACTCCCAGCAAGTATATGCATCAGAGATTGCCATACCATAAAGAAAAGGGAATATTCCAAGAAATGGCAATCTTGGACTTAATATATATAAATTTGGATTTTTGACCATTTGGTCTCCACATTATGGGACTTGTCATTCCGAGTCATGTCCATGTAAATGATTCCCCACCAAAAATCTATTCTAAATGGATGGTATCCCAAGACATATGGTGTTAAACATCATCACAAAAATTTTATAGGTAAGTATTAGGCTAACTGCCCTTATGGACTAGTTTAAACCTGGCCAATTTTCCCCTGTCAAAGGTGAGAATCAAACCCTGTACTTTGTGTCTGTGAAGCAACCACCTTATCCATTATACCAGTCCCCATCCCTCTTGAAAGCAATACTTTGTTTGACAGAGTGCCAGTGAAGAGAACACAGAATAGGCACAATGCAATTATATCTCAAGTCCACATTAAAAAGGAATAGTACCATGTTCTGTACAGGCTGTGTTTAAGATTCACAGGTAAAGGGCATTACCATAGCTGAGTTGTGAGGGAATTGAGGCTGACACAGATATAGCTAAGTTCTCTGGTGGAACTTGGTATAGTCCTGTACTGGTGACAGCATGACTTGATGATAGCAAATACTTGGTCCTGAAATGACAACCTGCTGTTGATGGCCACTTTAATGCTATGTACTTTGGGCATAGACTGCAATATGTGACCCCTTAAACATTTTGGAGGGTTAAAATTAACAGTAGGGGGACTAACATTAGATTAAATGGCCACTCCACTAGTTTAGAAGACATTGACTCACATGCATGGATGAATGTCTTCCAAACAGTCCTCTGTTAGGTACTAGTAATCCACACACACTCATGAGGAATGGAAAGGTACAGCTGGATGTCAACATACCTGTGATGTTCCAGACCACTCAGATGAAGCAAGTCATGAATGGTAGTATTGGACCAAGTACTAACCTCTGTAGAACCCCATACTAGTGTAAAAAGAAGGGGGATTAATCCCAGATTTTGTCATTTCAATATGCCAAGAAAGGGAGGCAGAGCCAGCCAAGGACTGTGACAACTTCTGCAAAAGGATCCTTTATTTTTCTTGTCAAAAGCAGAAGACAGATCAAGAAGGAACAGTAAATAATTAAATTCTTTGATCCCATGACACTTAAAGATAATGAACGACTCATGTGAGAAGCATCTCAATACTATGTCAAACTCAGCACCATGACTGAAATGGATCTCAGAATCCAGAAGAGGCAGGGATGGATCCAAGCTGTTTGCAAAACATCTACTCAATAATTTTCACAACAAAAAGGGAAGTTTAGAGAAAGGGTGCTAACTATCCAGAACATCTGAATCCAAGGAAGCATTCTTGATAATTGATGAGATCAAGGCCTTCTTTAAAACAGATGGAAACATAGCTATTCTCAAGGAGGATTGGACAATTTTGGAGATATAAGGATGCAAGACCTCTAGTCAGGACATCTCCAAGCTATTGTGCTTATGTCTAGCACATAGGTAGCGGGGTCACAAGTATATGCTAAAAGTTATGCAAAGACAAGGATGTCAAAATCAACTGAAGCCCAGGTCAGTATATCTTTGTCATGACCAAATGTAACTAACTGTGTAGTCCCAGGGGACTGCCTCATGCCTCATAGAGTTCAACTTGTATGCAAAGGATCAACCAGCTAGTTCACTATCATGTGTGGCAATGGCTTTCTGAGTGACAACTGTCCAAACAGCACAGTTTGCCCAGCACTTGGAATAGCTTAGGAGGCTATGTTATAACAATATGCCTTATAAATTTAGCCTTATAAAGACAGATCACCAATAGGTACCTGAAATAAATTCAGGTAAACTACCAGTTTAGCCTCAGACTGCAGGTACATCTCTGTCATTGCTCCACCCATCATCAGGTCCTCTGCAAAGTACAGCAATACTCTGTGCCGTATTATAGCTCTATCATTGCAATTAAGGCATGATATGCAGTTACAGGATAAAGCAATCAAATGCCACTGATTCTGGTGCATTATTCTTGACAAGTAACTGCTCCACATTACTCACACTGCAATCTAAGACAATCTGTCCATGGTCAGGAGATAGTAGCATACTAATCCTGATAGATAAATTCCTGTATTTAGTCAGCTCAATGGCAGAGGAACAAGACAACATAGCCAAACCTGATGACTTTGTGATTAGACCAGGAGTCTAGCCACTATCCCATCCTGCAACACCAAGTGCAATGAGCAAGCATGTTTGCAGGCAACACAGGTAATAATCTGAATGAATTCAAACCCTTTCATGACAATTTTGATGAAAAGCCCTTAGTGATGAGGTGTGCCACATAGAAGGATTTCCACAACAGTCAGGAAATCCTTCTATGTGGCACACCTCATCACTAAGGGCTTTTCATCAAGAAAAAAGGAGGTCATTGTCCCACTGTACTCATCCCTCATTAGACCCATTATAGAATACAATGCCCCATTTGGTATGTACCTCTCAAGACATCTGCAACAACTGGAAAGGCTGCAGAAATACCTCAGTAAAAGGATCATAGGCCTAAAGCAGATGCCCTATGCTGACCATCTTAAAAAACTCCAGCTATACTCTGTCACATATCGTCTATTCTGAATCGATCTCTGCTTAATATACAAGGCCATGTCAAAGCCAGAGCTGTTGGACATGCTACACTTAAAGAAATCCCAATCCCTCAGAGCCACATGCTCCAAGGATCTAAACCTTGTCATCACAATAAACAAAACATGCTGGATGGATAGGTTCCTGACCCAGGGACTCCCCGGACTCTGGAATAGACTGTCCATACATGTCAAGCAGAGCGCCTCTTTGGCCCTCTTCAAAAGGAACCTTGATGATTGGATGGGAGAAAGGAAATTCACCCCGGAGATCACGTCAGTTGCCCTGCTAGACAGGGGTCCAGGAAAGTAAATAGGGTGGGAAGAAATATCTAGGGAATTGTTATGGCTAGGCTTGTATAGGCCCTAGGGCCGATAGCCTACTACCAACCTATGAACCTATGAACCTATGAACTTCAAAATTTTTATCAAGAGCCATGATCAACCTGCATGCTGAAATCATCTAGTATTAATGAGTTTGGAATATCAATACTGAGTCAGTAATGAGGTCTCTAAAAATATCATTAAGGGTTGCATTCTTCAAAAGAGTTACTGAGGTAGCCAAAGTTCTACTAAAGTGAACCTTGGGAATTGTTAAAAAATGTTCACTGTGCTTTAAATATCAAATGTTATACATTCAGAAAGCCATCTATTAAGTATACATTTTCAGACTATCTGGCCCAACATTTTGTTAGAAAAGGAAACAATTTATTGTCTTTATGTATAGAATTAGCTTTTCTACCATTAAATCTCAGTTAGTGGTGCATGTTTTACTGCGATAATACTGAAAATAAAAATCCCAAGACCATAATATCGTAAGACTGAAATGCTAAGGACTACAGTTTAGAACTCCTGGAATTACCCCCCACCGCAGCACTTTTTCCTGGGTCCGCACTGGTATGGAAAGTTAGTATTCAAGATTTTTCATCTTTGTGGTCTTTAGTGTTTCTATCTTTCAATATTATGGTCTTGGGTTTTGATTTTCAGTATTTTCATATTAAATTGTGGTAAATATCTATGCAGTAAATCAGATACTCTTCAAAATTAGAATATGATGGAAAAAGACTAGCAGGAAAATCTACTGGTTAAGATTTGATTCAATGGCTAAGTTCAACATAAAAGAGGATTAGTATATATCGATATGATCCTTTTTAAGGAAAAAAATGAGATGGCGTTTCAAAAGACAAAGCATGAAGTTTTGAGATAGTCCTCCCGGACATACCTTCCAAGAAAAATGTATTATTTATATTTGTAAACCGAGGTAGCTCATTGATCCGTGTACATCTTTTTCAAACTCAGCCCAGGAACAATTGCTCAGAGATTCAAACCATGGATTAAAGAAAGCAGTTCATAGTCTTAATCACCTGCTCTAACTGCTGAAGGAACTCATAGCCTTAATCATCTACACCAACTGCCTGGTAAGTCAGTTAAATATGATGAGTGTGTAGCTCTAAAGGAAGCCTTAATAAATTTCTGTAGCACATGCTATAAGAGAAATCAACTGGGTGTCTTAGTAGAGGCCTCAACAATATATTGCCTTTCAGAAAGGCTCTCTGGGTAGTTACTAGGCTTGCGGTGTGGGGTACCATTGAGGAACCCAGCCAAATTTCCCAACTGCATCAGACTACTGCCTGGTTAATTGACCTGCTCATAGCCACACAGTAAGCAAATGGAGGCTATGAGAATGAAACCCTGAACTTCAGGAAGCCTCTAGTTGGCAGAGTAAAGCCTTAATCCCCTGTGATAACTGACAGACTTAGCTTTTTTTGGAAGACAGACATATAACAAGACCAAGGGATTAGAATCAGTGCTCAGGTAGTCATGGCAGGAATAGAAGCTGACAGTGGAGCCAATACCTTGGCAGTGGCCAAACCAAAGAAAGTCCATATATTTCTATTTTTACTTCTTGTATTTGGCTTCTGTGATGGTGATAACATCTTAATCACCCTCTCAGGAAAAGAAGGCTCACTAAACACTATTGGAAGTGGATAAGCCAAGCAGCTAAACACAAGGAGCAGAGATTAGGTTGCATATTTCTGAATGACTGCATACCATGTGCTCTGGTCACTTTTAAGTCTAAAGGCTTCACTGGAAAATGAGACAGAAATATGGAGAACATACCCACCAGTGCCAATATGGGGCTATTAGGATCACCTTCAGTTTGTGAAGTTCTGCTTTCTGAATGAATCTTATCATCATCATCATCATCATCATCATCATCACCATCATCATCATCATCACCACCACCATCATCATCATCATCATCACCATCATTATCTCCATTATCATCAGGGGAAATAGGGCAGGTCTGTAAGGATCCATAGGAACATTTCTGGGAAACTAAGCTTTGAGGGTTGTTACTGGTAAGGATATGAGGGGGAAAAGATGCTGCACTTGGTGGGGGCTGTGGAGGTAAATAAGCTATAGTATGTTTTCTCCAAAACTGGATAATTTTCAACAATATTGTGGAACTGGGGGAAAATGCATGAGACCTTACCAGCCACCTGCTTGCTGAGTTTGTCTGCCTGAGATCTGAACTCCCCAGGGATGTGATTTGCAACTAGAAAGTCTTTGCATGTCATGGTCCATTCCCAGTCTACATACAGGGTAAAACTATGATTCCATGTATTTCTTGATGTATATTACTATTGCCACATTTTTGGAATGCATGATGAAAACATCCTAAGGAAGGGAATTCTGGAAGAACTGCAGGATAAAAATAATTTGTCTCATCTCCAAGATGCTGCTGTTAAGGAATAGTTTAGAAAATGTCCAGATTGCCTGAAAAATCTGCACACTGAAATTCCACCTCCACCTAAGTCTGACATGTACACAGAGGCTGTAATTCTTTCAAGGGGGTAAATGAAGGGGAATGTTGTCAGAGTAATTTCCAAGGTCAAGCGTACATCACAACTGGGGATTGCAAGCTTTGAAAATGTGGATAAGGTATTAATTGCAATTTATTAGGATTTACTCCCATGCCATTAGCAGATTATAAAAAGATGGGAAAACTAGAACCTTGTTGTCTAAGTAAGGAAACACCTGAACTACCTGCAGCATCTGGTGATTGACCACTACAACCATGCATTTGGGGAACACCATGTAGCTAACGTGAATCAAATGGACTGATGGAGGAACTAATAATGACCGGCTGCAAATCAGAAGAATAGAAACTTCCTGAACTCAAAAGCAATTTTGATATGGAAGTAGGCATCCAGCAGGCCCAAACACCTCATCCACTCTCTTCCTGATAAACAAGGAATCCTGACTTTATTGAAACAAAGGAAAATGTATTAAGGCTGCATAGATACAATAATGGCCAGAGGTTTTTTGTCTTTGCTTGGCAGCAAGAATGAACCTGAAATAAAATATGGAGCCTTTCTTGTCTGGTGGAACCTCTAGGATGGTTGTACTGTAAAGGAGGTGCAAATTCTCCCACCTTTGTGCTTATTTGTAATGAGGTGGAATGTGGGGACAGTGGCGCTGGGATGGGGAAAGGGAATTTTGTAACCTATAGGTGTAACTTTCCTGATCCATGTGTTTTAGTGATCAATTTTCAAGTAGCAGAAGGAAGGACAGATTACTTCTGGCTCATTCCAGATGGAAACAGTTGCCTGATCTTGATAGTTGCCTGATGATTTCTGAAGCTCCTTCATTTTGGGCCCATGGCCTCTTTAGAAATTACCTTGAGAATTAAGGGCTCTATCTGGTCTGTTATTTCTTATTGCTGTGTTTGCAGTTTCTGACTTACATTTGTCATTGGCTCATCTGTGTCTTGAAAATGTGAATTGAGACACCTGCAATTCCATCTTCACAATTGCAAAAGTTTTCCTTTCCTTTTAAATACTCTCAATATATTCCTTAACTTCAGATCAAAACAAAAATGGTCCCTGGAATGGACAATTAAAAACATTCACTTTGGTTTCCTCTGTAAAGTTACTTAAACAGAATCATATGCATCAACAAGTTGAAATACTAAATTTTATGGCCCTGGCTGAAAACTTAGCTGCATTAAAAATATGTGAGTGGCACATTAAAAATATCTTGGTGGTGCAGCAGTTAACATTGGTGCCTCACAGTAAGAGGTCCTCCAGTTTGATTCTCAGTTGGGGTGCCTTCTGTATGGAGTCTGCATGTCCTCCCTGTGTTCACGTGGGTTTCCTCTGGGTACTTTGGTTTTCTCCCACATTCCAAAGACATGCGTCTGGAGCATTTCTCCCTGGGCATCTGCTGAAAATGGGCTTTGTTCTAGTCGGGCTTTCACGGTCAACAAATGTTAAATAAATGTGTGCATGATAAGGTTAGCAATAATTAACATTTTTTCCCTGATTGAGACAGTGGGATTTCCTTGGTAGGTCTGTCTACCAACTGTGGTATCATTTGGTGCATATTTGACTGAGACTGCTCTCTGTGACACATCCTGTGGGACAAGAAATGGAGTTCCCTTACTAAAAAACTAGACAGGATACATAGACTTGCTTCCTGAGATGGTCTTTTTGGATTCCTTACTGGTGCACCATTAGAATCTGTGCAATTGGAGCCTTATAAAGAGAAGCTATTAAGACTATGGTATCTGCTATGGGAGTCTGATTAGAAATTCCACTCCCAGGAAAGGCAAAGGGTATGATTTGCTGTTTTAACTGCAGGAAGTACTGCATCAGAAATCTGCTATACCACATTTATATCTGCATTAAAAATAACTGCAGATGGAGGCATTGTCCAAGAGGTTTGTTGGGTAGACATGAATGCCTTATGCAGTATCACATTTGGGAATGATACTGCATTTGTGAGCCATCACCCCTGTTGCACCTTCAGTAAGGGTTACTCACACTTGAGATCCCTTGTGTGGTATGCTAAAAAAAATCAACATATGCCTCATCATCAAGATTGTCAGTGGGTGATTCAGTAGTTGAATCTACATAGTTCTTCTTGCATGGTTCTTCTTATGAATTTTTGCAGTGATTCCACAGATGAAAAACATTGGTGTTTGTGAGATGAAGTTGTCTTAAGGAGCTGCAAAATGTCCTGCCACTCTTTCTCCCCTACTGAAAGTCTAGATGTAAGGTTGTAGGCTCAGTCAATGATCTTTCTTGGGATAAAACAATGCCAGTGTTGACCTATTATGTTGTTTTGAGGATACATAATGTTGGTTTGGTAATGAGATCACCATTAATGTCTGAATCTGGCTCAAGATAACCTGAGTCTAATACTGCCACACTGAACATGACAACTTTAATGCTAACACTGAAACAGTAAGGGGGCTCCTCCTGTCACTGATATCCTGTGCCAGAAGATGGACCCCACTATGAGCACTAAGATGGGGAAAAATGAGGTTGAGAACACTGACTGGAAAGTCTAGGCCAAAAGTTCTGAAAGAGTTGATACCTTGCTGATATAGAAGCCTGAACTACTGAAGCAGATCTAGCATCAGATCTGGCACTATTAATGGCCAAGACCAACATCTTGTGTATTGGGGTGAAGAAATATTGTACCATTGAGGATAACATTAGTAACATTAGCGTCCTCGGTTCTGAAGAGAACACTGATATGGACACCTTATCCCAAAATGAAACAAGCTGGGGAAGAGGCACCAGAAAGTCTTGTGTTGATCTGTGGAATAGCCACTGTAAACCTGTCAAAGTCAAAACGTGCAAAAGAAGAGGTTAGGACCTTCCTCAGCTACTAAATACTTTAGATGTCAAAGGTGTCTACTCCAAAATTAAATTATTGTTTTTTATCTGGTCGAGGACCTAACATATACTGTCTCTCTTTCAAATAAATCACACTCTTACCAAGGCAGGAATGTTCATTCCACAGGAGCACTTGTTAAAATTAAGGTCTATTTTGAAAAGAACATTAAACAGAGAGAGAGAAAAAATGGAAAGCCATTTCCCTTAAACATAAAAGGAGTTTTTTTTAACTGACTGGTGGTATAAGTGAGAGCTCTAAATGGAGAAATCCTGGATAGCATTAGCTAACCAACTAAAGATAATGACAAAACAGTCACAAATGAAAAAGTAAAAATCCTCTCACATGCAAAAACATAAAGGAGGGAATTATCAAGCATTAGAGCCATCTAGAGCAAAAAATGGCCACCCTCCACAGAGAGTTATGTTTACATCAGTTTGTTGAGTTTTAGCTACCAATATTAAAAACTGATGTTAATTATGTATACATGTTACATCGGGTCTATGTTATATAACCAAACTTCCAAAATTTCGAACACCGTATGTTCAAATTTGGAAGTTTGAAATATGACAAAGAAACTTCAGAACAGCAAATTTTTTCCCTGGGAAAAAATTTGCTGCTTCGAAAAACACACACAACACAAGCACACCAAAAATCTAATAAACCTTACACTACACCTTACATACATAACTATCTATGCACTAACCTTAATCTAAGCCCTAATCCTAAGGTCCGTCACTATCGCATACTTACCTTACCCGCACCCTAACCCTAAAGTCCGTCACTATCGCACACTTACCTTACCCGCGCCCTAACCCTAAAATCCGTCACTATCGCACATTTACCTTACCCGCACCCTAACCCTAAATTCCGTCACTATCACACACTTACCTTACCCGCGCCCTAACCCTAATGTTTGTCACTTTCGCACACTTACCTTACCCGCACCCTAACCCCAATGTCCATCACAATCACACACTTACAGTAACCTGATCCGTAACTTTCGCACCACAGTACAGAAAATGTCGAAGCCGCGGAAACAGCCAACTGAATTCTTTCCCTGGGAAAGAATTTGAATTTCCGCGGTTTCACCATTTCTATTTTTCGAACTTCCCCATTCGATCTTCCAATACTCGACATTTAGGACGGTTGATTAATTAACAGGTACCCTTTACATCTATGTATAGATGTTTACCTTAATAATATTTGTGTTCTGCTGTATGATTTTATTTTTTGTAAGTTGTCTTTGTTAAGTGTTTTGTTTTTGCCATACTGACCTGGTCATGGCTGAAAAGGGTCTTCAGACCAGCTCACTTGCACAGTTAATAAATGTTTACTAACTAAATAAATAAATAAATAAATAAATAAATAAATGTTTTCTGTATCTTTCAATACTCATTTAGTAGTCATAGCCCTTAAGCATAGTAATGAATTGTTGTCTAATTTATTACGGCAATAATTCTGCTTGAATGACTCCTCAGCAGTGAAGAGGATGCAACTGCTTGTTACCTTTTTTTCTGGTTCACAGTTTTCACAAAATTCAGCTTATGACAATCTCTGTGAGCATCATTGCATTCCTACTTCACAGCCACATATAAAAATAATACTGCCTTTCACAGAATGCTGACATTAGCTTCATTCCTATATGCAGAACTGTGTACCAAACATTCTGAACCATCATTTCTGAGGGAAATATGGAAATGCTGAAAGATGGAGTGAATCATTAAATGTTGAGTAGTTTGTTGACAGCATAACACTATACTACTTAGTTTGTCAATCTTCTTCCTCTTTCGTGATCTGTAAATCTATGTTCTTTCTGTGTTCTAAACTATAATATAGTGACAGTTTTTCAGTTCTTTATATAACTTACCTGGCTAGTCACCCTGTTTTATGTCTCTATCGCACCCCAAAGTTTTCATCACCTACCTAGACACATATTCTTGCTGCCTCCATGAGACTTACCCTGCTTTACAATGCCAGACATCTGCACTATGTAAATGACAGAATGCGCATGCTTGTTTGTGCAATAGATGAAATGCTATATTGCACATTAGCTACAGTGTTCTAGAAATGTGTATCCTTTCCTGTAATATCACACTTGATCTTTAAATACTCCATATGAAAAGCTCTGTCATGGTCCAGCCACACCTGACTGGGACAGTGCCTATTTACTTCCAATTCAGACGTAATTTAGATACACAAAAATGGACATACTATAAGTATATAAAGGAGAGTTACACATAATATTGTCACGGCTATTTTGACATTTAGCAATGGAGCTGTCACATTCTGATTTTCATAGTAATAGCAATGGAACTGTCACATTCTGATTTTCATAGTAATTGGTAGATTATACTGTTCAGTTGCACTCCCTGCACTAGAAATATAAGCTAGAGCAGTGTTTCATTAAATGCAAATGTACTTATCAATGTTTGGTTACAGTGCAAAAACAGTGTCATGTGTGTGGTCCCATGTAAATGCACTGTGGTAACTGTGAGGCATTGAAAACGTGGTAACAAACATTTGGCTAATATGGACAATTAAGGTAAGCTCCAATTCACTGCTCCAGATACAGTGCTGGCCACAGTGTGATCCCCCCCCAACACACACACACACACACACACACACACACACACACACACACACACACACACACACACACACACACACACACACACACACACACACACACACTGTTTAGCATCAGTTTTGTGGCTGTTACAGCAGTTTTTTAAAACTATGCACATAACTCCAACACACAACTTTCAGATTGCTCTATTATACCTAATATAATGTCTTAGATGTCAGAAATGTACAGAAAGCAGAAAACACCAGAAAGGAAGAATTCACATTGCATTGCACCACAGAACAACATTAAAAGTAGGCTTGTCAACAGTTGTATAGTAGAATAAAATATATATATTTTATGGTGTTTATCCTTCTTGAAAGCATTCTAGCCAAGATGTCAGAGAACAAACTTGTTTGGTGGTCATTGGTTTGTGGTTTTTGTTGTTCTATTTTATTTTATTTTCAATGGTTTTTACTTAAAATATATATAATGCCTGATTTGAAGTTTGATGTTAATCTGGCAACACACTTTCTCAGTGGTTAAGATTTCTAACTCACAGCTTCGGGATATAGAATTTAATTCTGAACTCTAGTAACTAGCTGTGGGGAGTTTGTATTTTTCCCCTGTATGAAGGTGTTTCTCTGGAGACTTGAGCTTAATTCCACCTCCTTAAAACATTTTAGTTGATTGGCTACTGAATTCACTCTTGCCCTTGTGGCCAGGGTCATAGCTGGAAATAGTCTTATGCAGGCCAGCTTACTTATCCAGTAAACAAAAAATAGACTTTTGCTTCTTTGTATATTAAAAGTGTTTTACTTTTTTAAGATCAGAGTGACTTCCTTGCCTTTATTGGGACTAATGTGCTGGACTGGGTGTTTTGTGTGGATTACTAGACTATAAAAAAATCTTGTCTCATGATTTTTAAACCAGCATTTTCCTTAATGCTTAGATGATTATTTAACCAAGCTAATTCTAGACAGTTTCGTATCAAATTTGAAATTGTCATACCCAGTGGTGAAGAATGTGTACGATCTATGTTAACACTGTAGTGATGAATAAACTCCTTCTATTTTAGACATTTAATTATGGGATGCATAACAGCAATGGTTAGAAAACTGGCAAAATATAGTAACATGGAAGAAGATGAGCTACATCCTTGATACTAAAACAATGTAAACCATTTATAATGCACAGATATTTGGAAAACAATATCTGGTATTAAAAAAAACTAACACTCCTGTCCTATGACTCCATGTTTTCAAGATGTGAATCTGCATAAAAGAGTATACCTTTTTAAGAACAATGCTTATATTTATTTACAAAGCAATCACAGAAGCTGGGCATTATTACACAAACAAATAAAGTAGTTGTAAATTAGATTATTAGAAAGAAGAACATGGAATTATATAATGCATGTGCCTTTTTTAAGATGTAAATATTTTTTACTGGTCTGCTAAAGGTGCTCATAAGCTAGTAGCTCATAATACATCTGCTTACTGCCACTTGTTTGAAAAACCAAGTACTGAAGCTCCTAGTAGCTGAATCTCCCATTTCTATGTAGTCTTCATAATACCCAATCTTATAAACTACATAGGCCTATGAAAACTTAAACACTAAACCTAAACGTACGAGACCATCCCAGTTCAAAACCCGACTCCTTGGTTCCTCACCCAAAAGTCATTGATCGCGCTGTAAACCTAAAACTCTAACTGCTCTCCACAAACTTAAAGTTCCCAATTGCTACCCTCCCTCCACCTAAATTCCCCAGTTTCTCTCCCATTCACTGAAACTAAAACCTCTGCAGGGCTCCACTAGACCTCACTCCACTGTGGCATCCACTAAATCAACAGCACAGTTCTCACATGTTTCTGCAGAGAGCAATTTGGAAATTGACACATTGTCTTTAGCTCACACCTTCTCACATAATTTCAACTTGCATGCATAACCCAGAGGTAGTATAGGTTTTATCATGGCAACATTATAGGGAGTCCCAGTGTCTACTTAACACTAAAAATCCCTTTCCCGCTCCTTAATCCTAAAATCCTCCTCCTACTCCCTAACCATAAAAATCCACCCTCCTGCTCCCTAAGCCTACACCCCTAGTTCTAAACCCCCTTTCCTGTCCTTAGCTGCTTGGCCATACTCATATTGGAGGTAAAGCAGGAGCTGCAGCCCACAGAAGTTTCAAGGCACTCAAGCCCCTGAGCCTGAGAAAATTAGTTTCAAGTGCTTGGGACACAAGCACCTGTAGGACACGCTTTATTTTATTTATGTATATCCAATTTGCATCAGGAAAACACTTATTACCATTGCATGCCATGCCTGCATCAACTTTATAATGGATTACAAATGCTACTTTGACACTCTACCTCACCCCATTAAGAAAAAAGTAAAACTAAGCCAGTGTATACATTAAAACTGAACACTGACCCCCCGTCCAAAAAAAAAAAATAAAAGAAATTCTGAAACCAAACCTTTAGAAATCATATAAACATAAAAATGAAATAAAAAAACAAAACAAAATGTGAATTATTTATTTATTTGCACTTGATTACCAGGAAAGTCCACTGGGCAGAAGTGAACCCATTTTCAGTGGAGGCCTGGGGAGAAAAGCTCCAGCATAAAGATGCACATACAATCAAAAATCACAACGAAAAATTTACAAAGAGGTAAAATTTACTGCCATAGTTACAACAGTCAGTGATGGAATTCAGAACATTTTATTGGATAACAAACAGGTGTTAAGTTACATTTGAGTGTAGGTGGAGGCTCAGTGTAATTACTTACAGTAAGTATAATTAATGCAGTTGATTATACACATAAGGTGTGTGAGCTAGGTGTAGAGTAATACATATATGCACTGCAAAGTTTATAATAAGAAAGAGGAATAAGAGTGAGCATAAGTACAGTGTTAGTGGTACAGTTTAAGAGTTATTGTCATGAAGGTGGTTATAAATAATAATTCATTTGGTGTATATATTAGTGGGTAGAATAGTTTGTATAGAAGGTAAAATAGGTTTGACTTTGGGGAATCAGGTTTTGGGAGGTTGAGAGACAGAGCACGAGTAGCACTATAAAGTGGAGAGATGCTGGCATAGAGACTGTTTGAAACAGGAAGCATTGGTAGTGGTCCTGATAGATGGTGGGAGTGCATTCCAGTGTTTGGCAATAGGGAAAAAGTAAAGCATTTGGCCAGCTGGAAGTTTTGTTTTTTCTACTTGTAACAGAAATTGCTTTTCAGATCTCAGAGGTCTGTTAGGTTGATAAACAGTTGCGCAGAAGTAAGGGCTGGGCAATCCGATGGCTTACAGATAATTTTGTGTGCATTACAAATATGCAAGGTAATGTGGGAGTTCAAGCCAATTCAGAGTGTGTAGGGTGGAGCAGTGATGGGAGGAGTTATTTTGCACTAGTTGCAAAATTGGCAATTTTACTGTAACAGGTCTCAGTTTTTGTTTTCAGACAGGACTGAATATTGGTAAGAAGGGGAGCACTAAATAGGAGAGAAGGTAGAAGAAACATTGATGCAAAGGTTTGTTTTGTAGAGCAGTTAAGAAAGTGTTTAGTATGTAAATGGTGCCCAGTTTCTGAAGAGTCATTTTGACATTGTTGTGAACATGTAAGTCGAAAGTTAGGTTTTCTTGTAAAGTAATACCTAGTAGTTTTATTTGGGAGACAACCTCTATGATGGTTTTGTTTTGAGACTATATGGTGAATTCAGACTTATTTAAGGGGTTAGTTTTCTTTGGGGTGAACAGTAGAAGCTTGGTTTTGTTGGGATTAAGGACAAGGTGGTCGTTGTTCATCCAAATTTCAGTGGATGAGAAGGCGTGTTGGGTCAGTGACATAAGTTGTGATGTAGAGTCAGCAGTGCAGATTATAGTTGAATCATCTGCATATTGTATTACTGATCCATAGGTCAGAAAGCAGTGGAAGTTGTTAATGAAAACACTGAAAAGAAGTGGCCTGAGTATGAAGCCTTGGGGAACGCCTGTGGATATGTCTAGGAATGGTGAGAAAGAGTTATGCCGTTTGGTGGATTGTTGTCTATTTGTGAGGTAGTTAGTGAACCAGTTTATTGTTGGAGGGGTCATACTGAGTTTGGACAGTTATACGAGAAGACGAGAGTGAAAAACCATATCAAAGGCCTTTGAGAGGTCAAGAAAGGGTGAGGATACAAGTTTTTCTGCATTTCGAGCTTGAATAACTGTCTCCATGAAGGATATAAGTGCTGTTCTGGTGCTATGGCCAGGCTGGAAACCATGTTGAGTAGAGGAAAGGAGCTGGTTTTGGAATAGATAGCTTAGAAGTTGATTATGTAAACACTTTTCCAGGATTTTAGATATAGGAGGGTGAAAATTGGAAATGCCTGTGCTGTTGCCTCCTTTGTGTAATGGAAGGATATATGCTTTTTTACAGAGGGACGATAGATAGGACTTTTGGATAGATCTGTTGAGAAGTATGCTGATAAGGTAAGGAATGGCTTTGGCTGAAATTTGAAGGTATTCTGGGTTTAGGTTGTTGGGGGCATTAGTGCCAGGTTTTAGCTTGAGAAGAAGTCTTGTTATAGTAGCAGAGAGTATAGGGGAGAAGGTAAAAGTAGATGAAGAGGGATATTGTGAAGACTGCTCTGAAGGGAATAGATTGGTATTAGAGTCATTTTGGGGAAATGTGGCTGTGAGGTTAGATATAGTGTTAATAAAATATCTGTTGAAGAGGGCTGCTACTTCAATAGGAGCTTTGTTTGATTTGGACAGGGATTATTCTTGGTGCCAGGGTTTAGCAGAGAAGAAATGGAGCTCCAGAATTTTTTGGGGTTTTGTTTATAAATGACTAGGTGCTTTACTTGATTATGAAGTTGTCTATATTGTAGGAAGTCTGAGGGGTTTTTTTTAGGCCAGTTTTCCATGCTTTGTCCCTAGTGTTCATAATCTGCTTAGTACTTCTGGAGAGCCAGGTGGCATGATTTGTTTTCAGTTGATTTAGAAGATTAGTTTTTAGCAGATCAGTCAAGCAGAAAGCAGCATTACCTGCTCAATAGACGCTAAAGTAAATATATAAATAAAATAAACACAATTAAACTAGTTGAAAACATAAATTAGAGTTGTATGGAAGAACACTTACTATAAAAGTAGATCTTCAGTCACTGTTACTACAAACCATGGCATGTGGGTTTACCAGTGTTATCCTTCTTCCTTGGCCCAAACTTTCAATAATCCTGCCCATGTCCTTGTGAAGACTAACAGTACTCTGACACCAATGCTGCTTGGAACTTTGGTTAGTTTGTGTGGCACTGTTTTGGAACTTTGGTTAGTTTGTGTGTCACTGTTTTAAAGTCAACATTGTGAGGAGTATTCCTCACTTCTTCAAGCCCATTATGGTTTTTATAGGCACTTGTTATTGTAGTAGACGGTTGGTTTCAATCAAGTAAATACTATTCTAATAACAAAGTAGTAATAAAATATTATAGTAAGCTATACACACTATTTATTAATTGAATGAAGGAAGGGTGGCTTTACTACTAAAGTAATCTATTTTCTGTATTCTATTATTATTATAACTATCCTTATCAAAACTGTGTATGCTCTTTGTGAAGGATCAGTGTAACAGTAACTCATACAATTTGAGTAGATTCTAAAGCAGTGTTATAATACCCATGGAAAGTTGACAGAGCATCCCGTATAATACAGTCATGCTAAAACTTATACTATTTCTCAATTATGCATGCAAGTTGAAGGTGTGAACTGCAGACAAGGTAACCTACAGGTGGACAGAGATTTGATTCTTGAGTGTCATTTGCCCAGAATTCAATCTAAGAAGTGGAGATTTTCCATAGTAAATCACTGTTGGTGAGTTGTGCAGGCAGTGATAACCTTTTTGGGGGAACTTCACACAGTCCTTCAGTTTGTGTGACTGTGGAGTTGGAATATATACATTCAGCAGGGGCTGCACTGGGCTTGCCCCTCCTTAAAGAAACACTTCAAAAGTTTTTTGACTATTTTTTTGGTGGATGCAGTTCAGGGATTCTGATTCTTGGTCGGTTGAACCTCGTCCACTCATAATGAAAACAAAGCAGACCATATGTCAGTTTCCAAATTGTTTTTGGCAGAAACCTTTGTGAACTGTGCTGTTGATTTAGTGACTGCCATAATGGAGTGAGTTTTAGTAGAGCCTTGCAGAGGTTTATTATAGCTTTCAAAGCAAAAGGTTGGCCAGTTTAGACATAGACTATTTACTATATGGTAAGCCTTTTCTTCATTGCTTCATAAGCAGAAAAGCTGATCAAACATTCTGAGTTCACTACTCCTTCTTGTACAGTAAGCAGAATGCTTGTCTACAAACTGAAGATGCAGATAATGCCCACTGTTGTTTGTATAAAAGACTGACAGTTAAATGAATTGACTGAGAACAACAGCTGAAACAAACTTTGGCTTAAAACATGGAATTGTGCTCAAACACAGCCTTTCAATCTGGAAAACCAAGCATTTCAGTTTAGAGATAAGAGCCAGTAGTAATAAATTTGCAGGGAAAGTAAATGGCTTTAGTGAGCTCAAGCAAGCAGGAATATGGAACAATAACGCATTTACAAAGTTTTAACTTAAAGTAATGAGAGTTTAATCTTGAACAACAACCAGAAAAAAGTACTTTTAATAAGAAAGAGTTTAACTCCACAGTCTCTCCAGGTTCAGAAATATAAGAAAAACTGAGCTTCTCTAACTTAAAATTCAAGTTTAAAAGTGAAGAACTGTGTCGTTTTGGAACCAGCCTATATTCATTAAAACATATTATACACACCAACAAGCAGTTTGGAGGACTTTCATCACCTACATAACATCTTCAAGATAAGACAAGAAAGCATGATAACCAGGGAAAGCTAGTGTGGAAACAGACAGAACTTGCAGACTCCAAACAGAAGACACCACAGCACAGAACCAAACTCAAAAATTAAGCGATGTGAGAAAGGTGTGCTCACCTGCTATGGACTTCTTTAGCATATGAAAGTGTGGCTACTAGAAGCATTAGAGTCACTCTGCTTCATCAGTGGTCACTACCAGTGTACCTTAATGCCATGTAAATATCTTGGTCCATTACAGACGCATTGTAGGATGCATTTCAAAGTCAAGAAATTCTTGAGATGGCAACCGTTTTCCATTACTTATTGGAAGGATATGCATTTCTGTCGATAACATTTGCTATTGATATATTTTGTAGAAGGCCAATTGAAATGATCTCCTCTAAGGATTGCCAAACAGAAGTACGTTGTGGCCAACACTTAGTCACTCATCTTCACAACTGAGATGCATATTTAATTTCAGACTGTTATGCAGCAGTGGACACTATACTATTCCCCACCTTCCCCCCAAAATTCCCACATTGAACAGCAGTATTTCCAGCTGACTTCATGAGCTAAAATAATTCAGTCATTATATGACTTTATCCTTATTTAGTTCTGTAAACATAAAACCAACACCTAAAAAGCTGCATATAAAAGTCAGTACCCAAATACCTTAAATATAATCAGAAATTCAGGAATGAACTTCTTTGGTAAATCTCTCATATAAGTAAACTGTAGAGCAAAAGAAAGGAGGAAATTAATGAAATTTGCAAGAAATTTCCATCACCCTATCTCAATACCTTAATGAAACATGCCAGCAAGGAACTTAAGGGCAGTATTAGGAAATGTACATGAGAATAAAAACTTATGGCTGACACATATCAAAGGAAACTATGCCTGTTCTCTCAGCTATGTCAGAAAATCAAAGAATAATGTCCAAATATGCACTGAACTCATCCATAATAATACCACACACTCTGATCCCAGGTATATAACCTATTATATTAGCAGACAAATTAGGAAAACTTCCATAAAGTCACCTTAAAACAAATCTTATAATCCGTGTCAAAGGGTGTATTCTCATCAGTACCAAGTATGCACTCGCTGAGCCTCTACTAAACTGTTTGATCTCACCCTGTCTACAGGGTTTGTATCTGTAGCCTGGAGCCACTGTGACTCCCTACATAAAGATTTCCCTCTACAGATACAGGAAGTTATAGGCCCATCAGCCTTATCAGCCTCATAGGCAAAGCCATGGAACATATAATAGCAGAACTAATTTATGCAGACATTGGCAACAAAACTGAACTAGACCTCATTCAGATAGTTTTTCAGAACAGCAAGTCCTGTCTCCTTAACCTACTAAGCTTCATTGAAAAGGTTACAGGTATGTGTACACTAGTCAGTCTGTGCACATTATTTATCTTGACCTACTCAATGCTTTTGATATTATTTCCCAATGCTAGAATTATTGAAAAATTAGACAAACTTTATGAAAACCACTACTTTGTTCACAGGATTACCATTTGGCTGTCCAACAGATATCAATTCATGAAGATTGCTGGTACACTCTCCAAGTATAAAATTACAATGTGTGGGGTGCTACAAGATTCTATGTTATGCCCCTCTCCTATTTGGCATGTATTGTGCAGACATCCAAACCAATATCCCAGAAGTGTGTTTGTCAAAGTTTTCAGATGAGTGCAAGCTAGTTACTGCTGTCTGCTCATCCGCTGATAGTAAACAGCTCCAGAAAGGGCTGGAATAAATACATATCCAGTCTTCTGCAAATGGTCTAAAGTTAAATGCAAGAATTTTCAGCAAAAATCTGCTCTTACCTCATAGACAAGTACAACGCTAGCTGCCCTTACAGGCCATTTTAAGTCTATCTCCCTTCAAGGGTAAGACTCAAACCCTGTGATTTGCATCTGTGAGGTAGGCATCTTAAGCATTATTCCAATCCCAACCTCCTCATATGTTATAAATGGTTCTCCATTTCATCCAGAGATGGTTGTAAGAGACCTAGGAACTTATATGGACAGCTATCTCTCATTGACTTATCAGGTTTCACCCATAATCAAGAAATTCTTCTATCAGACCCAGTTAATCACCAAAGGAATATTTTCAAGAGTTAAAGAAACCATCCAACCCCTGTATTCTTCCCTTACCCGAACCATTATTGAAGACAATGCCTGCTTTGGTATGTACAAATGAAAGCATTTATCTCAACTGGAAATATCACAAAGATTTTTAGCCAGGAAAATTAAAGGTCTTAAAACCTTCAACTATCCAAAAAGATTAAAACAACTTTCATTATACTCTGTAGTCTATAGGCTGTTCCAAGATGACTTTTGTCTTGATTTTTTTTAAGTTACGAAAGACCTATTTCTTCACAAAACCATTGCCTCTGCACATCTACAAGCACCGACACTACAGCCCCAAATCTACACCAAAACATAAACAAGACTCACTGGAGGGTTATGTTCCTAACAAAGGGTATTCACAGCCTATGGAATAAGTTACCATTACTGAATGGGAAGACACAAATTTACACTTAGTTTATCATGCAAAGTCCTGCTTGATTGATGTGGGAGGTAAGTATTAGTAAGTGCTTGACAAGGGTGACAAAAACTCCTAGGTTTGTCTGTTTAAAGTTGCTATGTGACTATGAATCTTATGGACCCGTGATGGCTTGCCTAGTGATATTTCTATGTTCCTAAGAGTATGACACAAAATATCTGTCTGTGAATGCTTTATAAGTGGCTGAGAAAGGTAGGAGAGCAAAATGCAATTGTGATATGAAAAAAAAAATGTCATAATGAATGAAGGGTTTCAGATTATAGGAGGACCCTGGCATTACTGATTCATACAATGGTATGTTCCCGATTTACAGGTACCTTAGAGAGTGACATTAAACATTTAATAGGAAGTCTACATGAAGTGGTAGAATTCCATCTGAATTGTTTAACTTACTGAAAAATACCAGTAAATCTGGAAAATACAAAAATATTTTTTTTTTGGTAATCACAAATTTAACCTATTAGTTTTGTATTGGAAAATACAAAAGTTTTTTTTTTTGATAATGACAAATTTAACCTATTGGTTTATATTTACGATTACTTTTCTTAGATGATTTTAATGATGACATACGAGTTTATAATGAACAATCACTGATAAGTTTGTTCGATGCTTTGTGTTGTGATCAAACTCACTTGTGATTATTCATTATGAATATGGAAGAGACTTTTTGGGAGCTGATTTACAATGAGGGAATATTACAGAAAAAAGAAGATTGATGAGGTGAAGTAATCTGAGAGGAAGAGGGGAGAGCAGACCTCTGCACATGAAACACACACATAGCCAAGTAGTGGAGGAAAGGAAGCAAGAGACAGAAGCAGAGAGTTACAGAAACCAGACACACACACACACACACACACACACACACACACACACACACACACACACACACACACACACATACACTCACACATGGAAAGAAGAACACAGCATAGGCAGTGAATTAGTATGGATACTTTTGCAGGAACGGCTAATCAATTTATTTGAAAGGCTTGCATTGACATTTGGAAGATTATAGAGCTACAATGTAAGGAAGTTTATCTTTAGCTCAAGGTTATATGATCTCTGAATTAGTATTACTAGAGGAAAAGGTACATAAGGGTACAAGGGAGCTTATCCCCTCCCAAACCATTTTTCCCTGTGTATCTGTGTTAAGGTCAACCTTCTGTGTTGTTGAATTTATAATGCTTCATTTTTCGTGCAGCAATATTTGAAGGGTCATTATTTAGCCATAGAATTTAATTTTTATTGTTGTCATTATTGGTATAGAGGATTGTGATCAGGTGTCCAATCATAACTACTTTTTCTGTTTTTGAGATGTGGCTGTCAAAAATTTTACTTTGACAGGTAAATGTTGATGTCCAAGTTCTAGGGCACATAACAAAAAGAGTTATGATTGGAGAGAAATGATCACAGTTCATCATAGTGCATGACATTTAAACTGCTTCTATGTACTACAATGGTTAAAGGAAAAAAGTGTAGGAGTTCTAAGTGTGTTACAACTTTGAAAGTTATAAAACACTTACCACTGCCACACAGATAATGGCTACCACAGAACATCATCAGGAAGAACACCACATTTTAAAACATAAACATTTCATTCAGCCTAAACCTTAAAAAAGAAAAGTTTTAATGTAAAAACTTTTTTTTCTTTCTGCCACTGTTCTGCGGTATCCTGATACTGTTGTTGATGATGTAGCATGAGACTAGAGCATAATAGCTGTGAGGGGTGCTTGTTATGCATCTTTCTTACATCAAAAGGGTGTAAGGATGTAACACAAGCCTCTCTTTTCCCACATTTTTTACCATAATCACAGCTTCCAATGTACTACATCATTATTTGAGCTTAGCTAGTACTTGCCTTTGAAAAGAGGCATGGAGGAAGGAAAGTTAAATAAAATAAGAAAATATTCTGAGATTTAGCCCTAAGTTTAAAATGTTGTTCTTTGAAGATAAGGTCAAAGAAGAGAAACAAAAGTACAACAGAGAGAAAAACATGTACAACTGTGAATGTTTGACAATGTAAGATGAATATGTTTGCATTGCTGGTTTAGTGGTAGAATTCTTGGTTTGGGTTTGGCATAATGATTAAGGGGTTTATCTCAGACACAAGGTTTGATTCTCAACTTAAGTGATAACCTGGCAAAATCTGAAGCCCATAAGCCCTGATCACACTGCTTCCTACACTGACCTGTTCACAGAAACCCTATACAAGCATGTTAATAGCTGCATAGAGACAGCTCTACTCACCAGGAAGAAGTACAGAACTAACTCAGAAAACAAGCCACCCTGGTGGAATCACATAATCAATAGGCTATATAAGAAAAGGAAGAAAATCATGGTAAAAATTAGGAGATACAGTACCCAGCAGGATAAAAGCCCTCTCATCAAACTAAACAAATATGGGCAAAATGGTTCACACTGTCTATCTTAACCTGGTCAAGGCATTTGACACAATACCCCACTCAGGCATTGTTGACAAACTTAAGAGGTTAGGTACAAAGCTTATGTCACCTAGTGGATAGCCAGCTGGCTCACATACGGGACCCAGGAAGTTAAAATTGGGGAATTCACCTCTACAAAGAGGCCAGTCACAAGTGGATTCCCTCAGGGATCGGTTCTGGGTCCACTCCATTTTGGCATTTACTTCTCTGAAGTCAAGGCCAATGCAAGTGGCCCTGGCTGATTAAGTTTGTAGATTACTGCAAATTAGGAGCTGTCATTAAGTCACCCACCGAATCAAATGTTCTCCAGGAAGGGTTGACACAAACAAACAACTACTGTCAGTGCCATGGACTAAAAATAAATGCCAAGAAGTACATAATAGTATACTTCAGGAAGTCATCCACCCATGGTAACTATCATATTGACCCAGTACACACATAGAGTGTAATCTAGCCTTTGACCATCATGTGTCTACAGCAGTGAGGAAATCATTCTATGCTGTGCAACTTATAAACAAAGGTATGGCATCTAGGAAGTCATTATGCCACTGTATTTGGCATTCATCAGACCTATCATTGAGTACAACGCCCCCTTTGGTAAGTACCTAATCAGGCATATCGAACAATTGGAATGTCCACAGAGATTCCTCACTAAAAGAATGCAGGGTGTAAGCAACATGTCCTATACAAACCACCTGAAGGCCCTAACCCTGTATTCTGTCTCCTACAGGCTGTTGAGGGGACATCTATACATAGTATACAAGTCATTGTCAGACCCCACTTTGATGAACCTCTTGCATATCCACAAAGCAAACATCAACAGAGTTTCCCATTCTAGAGACTTAAACCTTCCTATGATATAAATAGGACCTGTTGGAGAGACAGGTATGCATCACAGAGACCTCCCCTTCTCTGGAACAGGCCCCCCCCCCATCCATGTGAAGCAGAGTTCCTCCCAACCCATTTCAAGTTTAATTTGGAGACTGGGATGGGGCACAGGAAATTCATCCCTGGTTTGGCACCTATGTCTCTAATGGATAAAGGCATCTTGTAAATGGTTTATCTCCCAGGCCCCTTCTTGTAAATGTTTCATCTTCCAAGCCCCTGCTTACACTTATTAATAGTACCAGAAATTACAGATTTGGGATACATGTCTAGGGTTAAAATGGCCCTTGTGGCCATTAGCTTAGTACAAATCTATGAACCTGTGAACTTGTATGACATGAATACAAAAGTGGCTGGAAGGCCGGAAAAAGGCCCATTCTCTTCCAATGTTTCACTAATATTAATGCCATCTGATCAACATTCTTAGGTAGGGTCCTCTATTCTCCTGTGTAAATTATCTTATTAAGTAGAACCATTTCTTGAAATGGGTAAGTACATTATTAGCAGGGTCCTTCATTCCACTGAGTAATTATTGTGCGATTCTACAAGGCCAACCTAAATATAAGTAGTTTCTACACTGAACAAAACAGACATAAACACTGTATTCCCATATTTAGTTTTTGTATCAGTAAACAAAGTCTGTTCCTTTACATGACTGGTTCACTGCTAGTGTTGTTCCTGTGCTAACAGCTATCACCTATATCAGCTATATCATCTAATGTGTGTACCATATGCAAAGTTCTCCCAACCCAACTATGTTTGGGTAGGATCATTGATTTAATCTCTGTCATCTATGTGTGCACCACAGGCATACCTTCCTTTCCCATTCTATGTTGCTTGTGTAGGAAAATCAATAAACTCTGCTGACTAGTACACCATGGGTGTGTTACTGTTGAATAGTGCACCATTTTCAGGATCTCCCTTTTGCATTGTGTAACTTCTGTGGCAATGCTTAGGTTATCTGTCACTGGATGGATGTCATATATTTCACTGAGTAGTTCTCCAATGAATCATCTACTGACCATCAACATATTCCAAAAACTGATCATCAAAAAGCAGAAATTGCTAAAAAGTTAAATGTGTAGAGTCAAATTCAGCATTTTAAATATCAGTGCATCCTTCATTTCCTGACATGTATGACTTTAGAGTTATAATATTTAAAGGACTTCTATACCTTAAACAAAGTATTTCCTCTCAAGAGGTATATTTTTCTCCCTATAAAATGATCCCTACATTACCATACATACATTTAGCATAGTTTAGCAGCTTTTCCCCTTACATTACATTTATATGCTGTTCAGCTTCCATAGTACACATCACTTTGGGTTTTTTGAAAGCTCATGAAACACTTTTTAGAAATTTGACTACCTCAGCTTCACATTATATGAAACATCACATATTAAGGTTTCTAACCCACATGACCAGATACTTGCAACCCTTTTGTTTTCTAGTCTTGGTAAAGTCATATACTGTTTGAGTCTCTTGTGTTTCACAGCTCTTTTATGCCGAAGGTTAAGGTTGTGGGTTGTTTCACCTGTGGTGCAGGGTTTGATTCCCTAAACCTTCATTTGCCAAGTATGTTATCTTGAGCTAATCACTTTACCAGAAATTGCTCCCAGGCTGTCCCTGAAAAGGTACTCTGTGCCCAGTGGGCCTACCAGGTTAACAAACAAGTATTGTTATCTTCCTTTTTTCCCTTCTACTGCGACCATAAATTTACAGATGTTTGAAATTAACAACTATTTTGCTGTTTTACTGACAGTATGATAGAAAGAATGAGGAGGCAATAAACTCCATGCATAAAAGGTGCCCTTTTGTTCAGTGTGGAACTGACAAAGCACTTTTTAATACACTTAATCTTGGACTTATTTTTATTTTGTAAGCCACTGCCACAATATAGTAATTTAAACTGTTCTATTAATGGATAGCTCTCCTTTCAATGATTTAAGTTGAATTTATGTCTGTCTGTTCAGTGCCATCTCTTTAGAGCCTTTCACTGCACATTACTGTCTAACTGTTAATAAACTGTTGCATGTTGGCTTATAATATTTATTCAGAGGTAGTCACAATTCTTGGGCAGCCACAGTAGTGCAGTGGTTAGCATTGCACCATAGCAAGAGGCTTTCTGGTTCGATCCTTGGCTGGGGTGCCTTCTGTGTGGAGTCTGCATGTCCTCCCTGTGGTGGCATGGGTTTCCTCCAGGTGCTCCGGTTTCCTCCCAAAGACATGCCGTAGGTGGATAGGATACTCTAAATTGGCCCTAGGTGTGAGTGTGTGCATGTGTGTGCCTTCTGTGGAAGGTTGGGTGCCGGCCTGGCAACCTGACACTATAAAACTCCACTGCCAATCATGAGCGGACAGATGATCCACTGTGGCAACCCCTAACCGGTAAAAGCCAAAAGAAGAAGGTAGTCACAATTCTTATTCTGTTACCTCTCCTCTTCAATCACATCAGTCAGACTGTTTTCCTTGTATTTTCTTAGTGCTTGTACTATTTACGACTAACACATAAGTATCTGTTTTTGAAACTGTACCTGGGGTAGGTATAGGCGGGTCCACTTTTAAATTTTGAAATACCAAAATCTCGAGTTTTGAGATACCAAACTCAAAACATCGAGATTTTGATATCTCAAAATTCAAAAGTGAACCAAAAAAAAATAAAAACAAGTAAAATAATTTTTTTGCAGGGGGTAAGCCCCCTGCATCCCCCACACTCCCCCTACTTAAATATACCATCTCCAAGATTGTGCTATAGTGAAGAGAATGGAACATTACCATTCTCTTCACTGTAGCACGATCTCGGAGCTGGTATATTTAGGTAGGGGGTGGGGGTGCAAGGGGGCTTACCCCCTGCAAAAACATTTTTTAGCTGTGTTTTTTTTATTTAGTTCACTTTTTACTTTCGAGATACCAAAATCTTGATATTATGAGTTTGGTATCTCAAAACTCGAGATTTTGGTATTTTGAAATTTAAAAGTGGACCCAGGTACAGGCAGGTAAGGCTATAAACTATAGCATTAGGGAAGAAATGTTCTTCCCAAGTTATAGTTAAGGTGTTATACTTAATCCTGTATTCCCACTTGCTTCTTGTTCCCTCTTTGCCACCAGACCTCCTACATAAATTATCTTCTCCTCTCATCCACTTCTGTAGCCTAATTTCCACCTCTACCCAGGCTGAAATCCCTTATCTCCAGCTGTCCTTTTACTCCTCACTGATTGCTGTCCCTCCTCAAGTTCAAATTGTTAGGCCTCTCCATCTACCCCGTTTACCTCTTGGGCAGTTCCACTTTTATTTCTTCCCTCTCACTTCTACTTACCTCTACAACCAACCATATCCCTTTGATTTTAACCATACCATTCAAAACTAATGGAATCCAAAAATACATTCAAATTCACATCTTTCTTACAGGTTCCCACTCTGATCACCACCTGTGTGCTTAACCCCTCATCTTGCCACAACCTTTGCTGCGCTCATCAATCCACAAGGATATCGTGCTGACACTTACATCATGGCCTCCTCTGGTTTGATAGAACCTACACCTTAGCATATCTGAAACCTACTGAATCCTACCTTCTACAGCAGCTAAACTTAACATCTCTGATGCCAAGCTACTCATTAGGGCCTTTTGTTATACAAGAAAATACTTGTCTTTCCATGGAGATATTTACTCCAGTCATGAACCACATTCAACTTGTAGTTCAAACTACAGATTCAGCGATCCTTCATATAGGATTTTGCTTCTCTCTCTAAAGGTATAAACTACTGCATGCAATTGTTAGAATTACTGCTCACAAATTACCCTGATTTGAATACTGTGTTAGCACTGCGCAGTCCTGATTACTTTGGACTAGCAGAAATGTGGTTGAAGACTTCTATTTTCAACCACAAAAAATATTCATTCCTGGTTTAACCCTACTATAGGATGATCATGCAAATAATGTGCTGATTTGTTTCTATATGTAAAATGCTCAGTTCAAGCCTCAGTACTCCCATTTCAGTTCCCTAATTCTTGGTCTTAGGGTTCCTCTTTTTACCCTTGACTCTTCCCCATGTAGAAAGGAAGCCTGTCATTGGGTAGGTCTGCCTCAAGTCCTGTTCCCTAAGCTACTAGCTAAACATACAGGGTCTATCTTTGCTCATCAAAATTTCTTTCTTCGAACCTCTGGTGAGTGAAAACAACACACGTTCATTAATCGAATGTTCACATCAGAGAAAGTGTGAGATGGGTAAAGTAACTAGTTGGCCAACATTTCCCCATCTCACACGCCTCAGTATTTCAAACCCACTGAGGTGGGGGGTTGTGCCCCCCACACCCCCCAACTATATACACCAACTCTAAGACTGTACTACAGTGGGGAAAAGGGAAAGTGGTTGACCAACATCAGGAAATGTGTCCTTTTCCCCACTGTAGTGGAACCTCAGAGTTGGTATATATAGTTATGGGGGGGTCTGGGGGGCACAACCCTTCACCTGGGTGGGTTTGTAATTGTGTGGTATGTGAGACAGGGAAATGCTGGCCAACTAGTTACTTTCCCTGTCTCACACTTTCACTGAAGTGAACATTCGATTAATGAACATTCAAATTCTAGTGTTCACTCATTGGAGGATCAAGGAAAGAACCTTTGATGAGTAAACATAGACCCAAACGTACACCATGGACAACACAAACAATCAAGCTCAAGCAAGTGATTTTCTGTCTTGCAGGAAGCATCAAGCAGAGGTACTCAGGTAAAAAAAGGACCTTCAACTGGTTTACAAGGACAACCATTGGTAAACACCGCAAATTGGACTGGGTTGCACCAACTGGCCTGATCTTGTCCCTGTAGCTGCTTTTTTATCTGTTTCATAATTGACCACTTCCAAATTGACATTCCTGCAGTGGAAAATCAGTAAGAGATTGTGCTCTTTGTTGTTGCTGCTTCTGTTGTTCTTTGTCTTCTGTGTCATCTTCTTGTTTAGTCCTTTAGTTGAGCCTGACTATTTATATCCTTAGTGAATTTAGCACAGCAGGCCTGTCAGTCAGACTGTTTCTATGAATTCTTGAAAATTAATATTCATTACTGTAGTAATGCAGTTTATCTGTCTTAGCCTCTGTTGTCCCCTTCTCCTTTTCCCTTCAAACTTTCCCAACATTCATACCTTCTCAAGTGGATATTGCTTATCCATTATGTGGCTAAGTTATTTGAGTTTTAGTTTTGCTGTCAGACCTTCTAGTAATCAGTCTGGGTTTATTTCTTGTGTGTTGACTGATTTGACCTTCTTGCAGTCCACTTAAAACCTTTTCACCAGTACTTCAGTTCAAAAACTTCAGCTTTCTGGTGTACAGTCTTAAGATATTGTCGAACTCCCACAGCAATCTGTTATAACTGGAAGCCATAGCTTTGTCTTTATGGAACTTTGCTGACAAGATGATGTCTTTACTCTTAAACATTTAATCCATATTTGAAAAGCATTTCCTTCTATGAAGCAAGCAACTTTTAATTTCACAGCTGCAATCACAATCTGCACAGATTATTGAGCCCAGGAAAATAAAATTCTACATCTGGCAGATCTTACTCCATATATTGCTATATTTTAGCTTGCAGAATTTTGAACATTACGATTCTTGACACGCATGAAAATTAAAAATACTAACTCCAGAGTCACACAAACTCAAAGAAAAAGGAAAAGCCATGGAATAATGTAATGGTCAGTCTAATGAACTTCAACTATGTAATTTCACCGACTGTACCATCAATGAAACACACCAGTGCTTCAGCACAAGATGATATATCACATGACACTCGTGTGTATATGTGTGTGTGTGTGTGTGTGTGTGTGTGTGTGTGTGTGTGTGTGTGTGTGTGTGCGCGTGTGCATGTGCGTAGGCATGCGTGTGTGTATGTATATATATTTAAATATATAGATGAATGAATACATATGATTATGCTATATTGAGTGTGTGTGTGTGTGTGTGTGTGTGTGTGTGTGTGTGTGTGGTTGACAGCTATTTAGTCAACAGCATACAATCGACTAACAGCTGATCAACAAGTTGCGAGACAGCAGAATTCCCAGGGTTGGGGAATATGCCCTTGAATGTGTTTGTGTTATCTCAGAGTTAGTATATAATTAGTAGGAAGTGTGAGGGGTGTATGACAACTTGCACCCTGTAAAAAATTATGTCTTTATGTGTTTTTGATAAATACGATTTTGTGTGAGCCAAGGCTTGGCACATGAATACTGCTGTGTTGAGTTCTGTGTTTTGACCTTAAGCAGTTGACATTTTTTGCAGTCAACGACTTTTGGTGTTTTTGTTGTGATAGTACACCCTTATAGATATGTTTCTATACATAGATACACACATATACACGTGTGTGTGTCTGTATGTGTGTGTGTGTGTGTGTGTGTGTGTGTGTGTGTGTGTGTGTGTGTGTGTGTGTGTGTGTGTGTGTGTGTTTGTGTGTGGGTGTGCCCGTATGTATGTGGGTGTGTGTCTTAGTTTTCCTTCTTTAGTTTTTACTCATTAGACAAGACTACAGAAAGGCTAGTCTGTTACCAATTTACCCTCATTTACACAGACGAGTAGCTTTTTTATTCATTCTTTCTCTGTACACTCTTTATCCTATGCAGGTTACAATGGAAGTGGAATCTATTCAAGCAAGCAATAAGTGTAAGACAAATACATATTTTTCTGGATGGTGTGTCACAATTAAAATACTAAAGGACCAACACTTTAAGCAAAAAACAAAAAAGATGAATGGAAACTCCAGAAACCAAAATAAAAAGTCACTTTTAGTGACAAAAACCCTTTATTCTAAACTTAATAAGTTTAGAATAGACGTTTTTGTCACTAAAATGACTTTTTATTTTGGTTTCCAGAGTTTCTGTTCATCCTTTTTGTTTTTTTGCTTAAATTGGATGGTGTGTCAGCCAATTAAACCAGGGCTTTCATTTTAGCCATTTAGAAGCCATGTATGTGCTCTGCAATACATATAATTGTGCTAAATTCTGTATTTTATTTAGTAAGGTACTTCTGTCCAAACTCTCCAGTGAGTCAGCTGATTATAGTTCTGTAACATGCTCACTTATACTGGAAGTATAGTGATTATAGATGGACTTAAACTGGCTAACTGTGATGTTTGGGTAATCCTGTGGTGCTCTATTTGTAGCTCTAGTGTCAGCACTAGGAAGTATCTAACTAAATGTGGTCTCCACCAACCCAGTCCAAGTGTAGGTACATCTTCTCTGAAGAAGGCATAGAACAGCCATATTCCCACTTATGAAGGTTTAGGGAGTTAAATGTAAACATTGTTAATTCCAGGCAACCACATCCATAATATGCATACTACAGAAATTACTTACCGTATATACAACTGTTTCTAGAAATTTTGTAGACGTTGAATAAGGCTTCTTAGATTTCTAACAGTACATGTAGGGAAGAACTTCTCTAAAATATACGATGGGCTTCTAGAAAAGGGAGTCATCAGAGATAGGGCATGCAAAAAATAATATTAAGTTTAGGTCAGCTTGAATAGATATAATGAATCCTGGAGCAGACATAAATTGCCACCAGGCCTGATATACTAATTTCAAAATTTCTGTGGAAAGCTGTGTGTAGGAGGAAATCCCTTTTGGAGAACCAGTAACAGAGTTCTATATAATATTATGCAAAGTTTCAAAGAGCAGTTGCAGAAAACTATGAACTGCCTGAATCTGAATTCAGATAACACATATGAATTGTGAAAGTACTGAACTGTCAAGTCTTGTGTTTGTGAGAATGTAATGTGAATGTTTCTGTAACATTTATATACATCTGCTACATGACAACTTTTGTTCAGGTTCCCCACCAGTACTACTAGCTATGTTCGTGTTTCTGTGAGACCATATGACCTTACTTAATTAATTTCATGTTTTATTTTTTTCCAATATATATATATATATATATATATATATATATATATATATATATATATATAACATTTATTTATTTGTGTGTTTGTTTTCTACTTTCTGGGCTATTATGCCACTAGATACATTACTTGTTTTCTCTATGCTACAGCCTACATGGGTTCATATGTTTCTGATCTCTTGGCTGAAGGACAAGTTGTACTCAACACCTCTTCTGTGTAAAATTCTATAAATTGTTTAGATTACTACAGTAAAGCTCTGATAACACTTTACAAGTACAATTATTAATCCTGTCTTGTATTTTATTTACCGGACACCTGTTAAACCTGACATTATTTTCATGTTAAATTGTTGCCATTTAAAGTCTGCTATTTAGATTATGCCTTTCTTCAGTAGTGTACCATCTTCCTTTTGTCAATTCCAAGATTTTAATTTATTAATTAAATAAATAAATAATTTCTTTAAGTTTGATTACTAGGTGCATAGGATGATCCTAGGACTCCTTTCAGCCATAATGTGCATATTCAATCAATATCCATCAGATACAGCAAAAATGTGGTACAGATTACAAAATCAAGCAATGACCTGAACATATTACAGTCTGAAATTTCTACAACAGAGACATCACATAGCAATCAAAAGTATAAATACTGTTTAATAACAGAGATGTGAAAATGTTACAGTACAACTGTAGGGATTAAGTTATCGTAAGACTCCCTTTTTAATTCACTTACTGTTTATCTCCTTCATATATGTGCAATAGTTACGCATCCCTTTCAGGATTCTTTGGTTGTGACTTAAATAAGAGAGATACAGCATTCACACAAAAGGATGTACATCAGCTACAGTGTAAGGCTACAAGCCACAGACTAGTGCACATCTGCAGTTATGAGTTTCACAAGTTGGCCTTCAGTTTTTTTCTGAAGGATGTGCAGTTTGTTTTCTAGCCACTGCTGGAAGACACCAATACATTGTACAGTAGTTAGTATTAATGACCTATGGGACTGAAACATTTATTAAAATTGTTACCTTTGTAAGTATACAATTATCTGACCGAAAATTAGTAGAACAAATAAAATATTGGATGATGACTATAAGAATCAGTCAGAGGAGGTTAGAAAGCATTGGGAATAGAGACTGGATAAGCAATTCACAAAGAAACAAAGAGAGAATATATGTATGTCTCCCAAATATGCAACAAAATCTAGAAGATTTAGGATTTTTGGTTGGAAATTTTTACGTAGATATTTTTATACCCCAAGAAGACTCCAGAGAATTTTTCCTCAGGTAGATGGCAGGTGTTGGAGGTGTGAAGGGGAAGAAGGAGTTAATTGGAAACATTTTCTGTAAGTGTAGTGAGTTGGCAGACTTTAAGCATTCCCTGAAGGATGCAATATCAGAGATACTGGGTGGGCATATTGGTGTGATGAGGGAGATGATGTTTTGAGTTATGATACAGAATCGGCAGTGTCTAGACATGGTAAGGCCTTGCTGTGTGTAATTATGGTGGCTGCCAAAAAGCAGTTACTGAAAAATGGAAATCAAAATCTAAACCAAATATACAAGAAGTAGTGAATATAGTAACAGAGATAAAACAACTGGAATTGAGATCTTTAGAAAAGGGTAGGAGTAAACTACATAGAAAAAAATGGGAACTGTGTGAACAATACGTACAGGGGAGGAATGAAGTTTAAAAGAAGACAGGACTTAAATGAACTATGTGATGTTTGACTGAAAATGATTGGGTAGATTATAAGTGCTGTATAATGTTTGCAACTGGGAGTGTGTCAGTATGGTTTGTGATGTAAAATGCTTGTGAATAAGATTGTGTCGGTATGGTTTGTTTTCATTTATATAAATGTATGATTGCCTGTGTAGTAAATGATGGTTTAGTAAAGATGTTTCGTCTAAAAACAAAAATTATCTGACCGAAATCCCACAAAAAAAGTTATATGTTCCATTCTGTGGGATAGATTTAAGAAGGGGCTGGATTTAGTAGTGGTAGTTTGCAGAATCTTTGCACTAGTGCTTGACAAAGATAATTACAGGTAGGGCATAGTTCAAATAGGGAATAAATACATCATAAAGGGTGCATTTAATAAAGGAATACCTCAATGAAACTTTCCTTACTCAGCTTAAAGTAACTGCTAACATAGTTTTACAGAAGCCAAAGAGTTACTGTGGCATTCTTCATAAGGGTTTTGTGAATTGATATTTGCTTAAGAAATTTAATAAACACTTTTCAGTTATACATTTCACTAAAGATTTTTACCTACATTAATTCTCTGTGAACTCTCTACTTGCTTCATGCAACATTTTTTTCTAGAAATATTTAAAATGCATGTATAGGGTCTAAAATATGTAGGCATACTGTGCTATAATGAATAAACAATTGCTCTGATTTTTTAAAGGTTTGTCAACACCTTTGAGATTGGCTAACACATTTTCAAAACTTTTATGTCAGAGATGACAGCAATAATCTGTACTGTATGTAAGAGAGGAAGTCAGGGGAACATTGGCAACATTGATTCCTAGAAGATGCAATCTTCTGTCAATATCCCTTTCAGTTTTGTGGCTGTGCTATCACTTTTATAACAAGGTGTTCACATTTCTTGTTTTCCTTTGAAAGTTATATATACACAGCTGTCCTCCACATCTTGTATATCAATTACTCTGTTTCATGACTCTCTAACACAAGTAGATAACACACTGTAGAATACTACAACTCAAGCAATTGCAGCTGACAGACTCAAAAAGGCATACATTCTGAGTCCAAGTGACACAGACTTATAAGTCTCAGACTAAAGGATATCGGCAGACTTGAAATTTATTTAAACTTACAGTAAGAGGGAAAACCTGAAGGCTCCTTCCCGAAATCTTTAACCCACAGTCAAGTGATTAAATCATCATATGGGTTACGAACAGACTCAAACAGCAAATAGAAAAAAACTGAATTTAAGACGATTACAGTAAAATTTGTCTGATGCAACTATAACTTTTTATTACCTACATTATGCAGAATACATGATATTATACCATGACCCCCCATTAATATTCCAAAACGTGCATGCTGATTGGCCAGCGTGCACGTTGTAAATCGACTTATACTAATGGAAAAGGTCCGTCGCCGGACTTTTTCCATTAGTATAAGTCTCTTTTAAAACACTGTCTCACTATGTTAAAAGAGTTTAACATAGCGGCACAGGTTTAAAAAAAGCAATGGAGATCTCCGTTGCTTTTTACACACTGTGTCGCTATGTTAAAGGAGTGCTTTTTTTTAAACCCATTTAACATAGCGAGACAGGTTTAAAAAAAAAAGCAACGGAGAAAGCAAGATCTCCGTTGCTTTTTACTGTTTCACTATGTTAAATGGGTTTAACATAGCGAGACAGCTTTAAAATAAGCAATGGACATCTCCGTTGCTTATTTTAAAGCTGTCTCGCTATGTTAAACCCATTTAACATAGCGAAACAATAAAAAGCAACAGAGATCTTGCTTTCTCCGTTGCTTTATACAACTCTGATGTACTGCGTAGGCATGCGCAGTACATCAGAACTGCCGCGGATACCAGACGGCTGTGGAAGGGCAGCAAAGAGGCATTATACAATGCCATTATTTAAGAAAAGTAATTATTTCTTTTCTTAAATAATGTCATAGTATAATAGCAATAATCCACTTCTGGGTGTGGGTAATGCGGGATTTACCCACAGTTGTCTTTGTTTGCCTTTACCATGCCAACCGTGGGTAAATCCCACATTACCCACACCCAGGCGTGGGTTGTTGCTATAATATTCACTTCCTGCCTTACTGATGAGGAATGTACAGTGTCACTTGTGACAAAGCAACATGCTAATGTTCCACTTCTTTACAAAGAAATAAACATTTATCAGGCAAGTCAAGTGACACATTTCAGCAATGTGACACTGGAGGAAATAAAATACATTTCATGCTCTGGTATTACAAAATAGTTTTGTTTTTTTTAAACATCTTTATTATATCACAATTTAAACAATGTTCTCTCTCTCTGTATATAAATATATATATATATATATATATATACACATATATATTAATAGAAAATTAAACAAACCATTGTGATATTTTTTATTTCATGCAGTATACACATATGCTTTCTTTTTAACAGTTAACATTCATTTCAACCTTATGTAAATTATTCACCATCTGCCTTCCTTAAACTTCACTACTCCTCCTGCATATATTGTTCCCACAAATTCCATTTATTTCTATGTAATTTGCTCCTTCCCTTTTCTAAAAATCCCACCTTAATTTCTCTTATCACCTTTACAGTATTCGGTGTTTCAGTTACAGTTGATTTTATGTTTTCACTTCCATTTTTTAGCAATTGTTTTTTTTGACAGACAGCAGTATTAAACTTTCATGTATCCCAGCTCATAAAACCATTTGCCACCCCCTGAATACACATTACTAATAAAGTACTCTGTAGTGATTTTTTAAAATTTGCCAGCTCCTTACACTTCAAAAAACATGCTCCCAAGTACCTCTCTCTTATTTCCCATTGCATCTCCAGCATTTGCTGTCCACCTGAGGAAAAATTCTCTGAAGTCTGCTTGGAATAGAAAAATACCTATGCTAACACTTTAAAGCAAACATTCTAAACCTTCTAGACTTTGTTTCTTTCTAAGAAGCTATACAAATGTCATCACATTGTTTGTTTGCAAATTGCCTTTACAGTCTATCTTCCCAATCTTTTTTAATCTGTTCTGACTGATTCTTATAGTTATACTGTGATATTTTACATGTCCTACAACGTAACCATTTTTAAACAGCATTTTCATCTCAAAACTCAATTAAAAACCATAGCAGAGCTGGTCTTTCACTTTGCACTCCCCCCACCCCTTTCTCTTGGCTTGTACTGATGCACCAGTCCCTGGTACAGAAGGCAGTCTCTCACCTGCATGGGGACGGGATCCCTTCAAGGGCATTTATTTTGAGTCCCAGAATGCATCTGCTTGCTTTGAATAGGCTTTAAATTGCAGTAAAACAGAAACGCATTAGTCTGATTATTCTTGGAGGAGTTTGCAGTGCAAGTCAGAAGGTGAATTACCCTTCATTTTCATTCTATTTATGTCGAATGAGCTGCAGTGGAAGAGTTTTTGACTGGATGCTGTGACCATGTAATACCAGGAAATAAACTGTTGAATACAGGAGTGGGGAAAGCCACGCTGCATCTCAAAATGCTTAGGGAAAGTTGACTGCTACCTGGAGAAACTGGAATTGTGTTTTTTTTCCCTGTGGGAGCTTAAGTCATCTGGTAAGAGAATAACCAGAAAAGAAATGCTCTGGATGTGGCAGCAGCAGCAGCAGCATGTCACAAAGAGCTACCCAGATAAGTGCCGCTTCAGTGTGGGGCCTCACAGATGGGCTGATTGCCCTACCACTTTTCTGGATCCTGCCTTGTAGTAAGCAGAGATAGTAGACAGACTGCTGAATGACTTGCCTGCTGCTTCTTCCTCTGTGTCAATCCGTATGGTGTCTGTTGTGAATAATCCTGCTGGTAACAAGAATCTTTCTATCTTTCTATCTTTCTATCCCCATGTTTATCTCTAACTGCAGTCCAATGGTGCTTGCAACAGCTAACATAGAGCCTTATCCTCCTATACTAACTCCGACAGTTTCTCTCATAAGGTTTCCCCTCCCATCTCTCATTGCTGTTTTCTCACTGAAAACCCTGAAGTTACCCCCTCAATCCATGTTAGCTGATTTTACAAGCAGTTAAATTCAGGGTCAAGAGCCTAGTGACAGTTGTTTGTAGGGTTGTTGACAGATTGTGAGGAGGGATAGACACACTTATGGCAAGCAGCATAAGGGAAAATCTTTGGGCAAGACTGGCTAACCTCCACCCTTCTACACATGGAGTTATTGTTCCTTTCTCAAAACTGCTAGCTATGATTAGATGCAATCTGTTATTCTGTAATATAAATGGCATGGTAAGGGATATCTATTGATTCCTTAGCTTGGAATGGGTCCTGAAACTTTCCAGACTATATTAATTGAGATGCCTTTAGATGTGGGTAGACTTTCTTCTTTACAGCATCTTCAGTGTGAAGACACCTATTCTGGTAGGGTAGTGCAGTCTCTTGGTGTGACTCGAAAATCTGGAATTCTTCTTTTGTACTATAGGGAATGCAGTGGTTGTGGAGATCATCCATGTACTTCCAAGCATGAAATAGGTATTTATATCACGTCATCGAAAGCTGAAAACACTGAACACCATTTAATCGAACCTAAATAATCTAAAGCACACAATATCGAACATTCAGAACAGCAAATTTTTTCCCTGGGAAAAAATTCGCTATTCTGAAACACATTCACACAACACAGGCACACCAAAAAAACAGCAATCCACACACTTACACTTAAAATCATACATCTAACCCTAAACTAAACTATACAAACACTACTATCTATCCACTTACCTTAACCCAACCCTAACCCTAAGGTCCATCACTATCGCACACTCACCTTACCCGCGCCCTGACTCTAACTCACTTAACCCACCCCTAACCCTAAACTTTGTCACTATCGCACACTCACCTCACCAGCGCCCTAACCCTAACTCACGTAACCCGCACCCTAAACCTAACGTCCACACAATCACACACTTACCTGAACCCCTGTAACTTTCCACCACAGTGCTAAATATAGCAAAGCCACAGAAACGGACAACCAAATTCTTTCCCTAGGAAAGAATTCGATGTTCTGCAGCTTCGCTATTTTTAGCGTTCGCTGCATAGGGTTCAACATTGTGGCATTCAACGTTATCGGCTTTCGATAACGTGTTATGAACCCGGAAATAGTGACTGATATTGTTCTGAATGGAGCTTCGAGTTAGTGAGTTGTTGTTTATGTCCCTCTTGCCTATGAGAAGTACCCCAACATTTTCCTTGTCCAGTGTCCCTATGTCATAGTTACCATCACCATTTTGCTATTTGGGGATTTTAACTGTAATGAGAATGGTTCCCAAGTGAAGTTAGGCAGAGATGTACATTTCTGTCAGGATTTAGGGGGTCATTCTATGGCTGCTACATCTGCCATTATACATCATTGAGGAGTCATCATTTCACGAATAGACTATTTTTTTTCTCCTGCCCAGTCCAAGTTAAAATTCTGGGATTTTTTGGCTTGGCTTAACTGATTACAGTGTAGTCTGGACTGTTTTAGGCTCTTCGTTGGGGTTTCACCGATACATGGCAGAGATCTCATAAAATTTAATGTGTTGCAGACAAACAATCCTGCTTGGATGGCTGTTTTGAGGAAGCCGTGGGATGATCACTTGACCTTAGTGTCTCTTTCCCCCTCTTTATCAGGGTAGTGGCTGAAGTTTAAATCAAGTTGTGTTTGAAGTACCTAGGGTTTAATTCTAAATTTTTATTGCATGTTGAAAGGTAGTTAGCTTCATCTACATAATGAGACATTTCTTTCTTGTTTGAATGCCAAGAAGGGTGATCTCACTTATCACACTTCAAAACTATATGTCAACAACATCCATAGGGTTAAGCAAACCATCTACAGTGAACAAAATCCACTGCATGGTATAAAAGAGGATGTTTTACCTTATAATATGAAAGAAAATTTTGGAAAAGAAGAGTCATATGGACAACATTCTAGCCCTTGATGAGTCAGTGGTGTCTGATCATGGAGGAATCCTTAGTAAAGTAGACTCTTTTCTCAGTGATTTGCAAGGGGAAAATACTTTCCCCATCAATTTTTTGGGCATTACCTTCTATTTTTAGATCTCATAGAGAAGCCCTGTTCATCCTATTTATATGGTTGAAATGGATAGGTCCCTTTCTTTAGTTTATATTTTGTATGTTCCATGAGTTGACAGCATCCCTTATTCTTTTTATAAAGCCATGTCAGATCCTCAGGAATCTGTTTTGGTGAATATTTTTAATGAATGGTTTCCTAAAGGTTTCTCTTATATTGGCCATTTATGTATTGTTTTAAAATTTGTTTATACAAAGGGAAATAGAAGGGCCCTGGCAAACTGGTGCAATGTAAAAACAATTATGTTTTAGTATAAAATCCTACAGTTATGGCTTAGATCTACTTTGAAAGAACTTTTAGTCTTGGGCTTGCAGGATATGCGGCATTATTAAAAGGAGCTAGCCTTGGAGATTTTCCCTTTGTCATCTGCTTTACCACTTCCCTGTGATAATTGCAAGGCTTTTGATAATGTTTGACATGTGTAGCATATGTCTATCCATCAAAGTTAAGATTTTGGACCAAGATTTGCAGACTTTCTCCACTACATTTACTAAAATACCATCTAGATGCCTTTATTTAATGGTTGAGAAGCAACAAGCTTTGGCAGATATCTTGAAGGACTTATGGAAGTGGCTCTGAATCCTTGTCACCTTCCTGACACTGTTTTGCTCTCCTTAATATTGATTCTGTCTATGTAATTCTGAGTACTTGTACAGGACAGTTTGGCTTCTGATTTGGGTACACCTTTTCAGGGTGACTAGTTTCTACTTTATTTAATTTGATATACACAAACTTCCGCTTGGCCACAGCTTAGGCTATTACCTTTTCATGTCTACTTATTTTACTGACTGTACTGTTGCTCCTTTGCTAATTTTCTGCAGTAAATTCCAGCCCCTATTGCGCATTTTCTATCCCCCTACTTGCAGTCATCACTACTTGCAAAATCCTTTCTCCATTCCCATGCTGGTTTAGTTCTTGAATATTTTCTGCTACTTTATAAATATAATATTCTGTATGGTGGTTGTTATTCTACTTCATGACCTGCATCCAAATCCCAGTCTCTCCTGATTTCTCATTCCCCACCCCATTTCATCATTATCCCTTTCTGCTTTGATTTATAACCTCCTGCTTGTGTTATGAAGAATGAGCCTTAATTGTGTAAAGTACGCTTTCAAATCAAGTAATCCTAAACCAGCTTATTCTATCGGGAGAATCAACTTATCTTAACTCTTGCCCTCTTTCTCTCCCAAATAAATTCGGTCAAGTCTTTATTAATTACTGTCTACATCTTCTCCTAAGGTTGATAAAAATACGATTGACCTGTACCTTACCATCCATATCCATAATTAGGTGCTTCCAGTTTCTCAGATTTTGTAATATTGTTTATTTAGTGTTTTTCAACATATCCTTAGCTGCCATAACAGAATCCTTTTTAAGACATACACCAAAGTACTTCATCTTATAATGTCCTCATAAATACAAGTATGCAAAAAAAGAAATGCATTTTTCATTTTTAAACATCTTTATTAAATCACAATTTAAGCAATGATATAGGTACACATATATTAATAGAAAAGAAAACAAACTAAGTGAAATCTTTCATTATTTTCTTTTTGCATCGTGGTCCCAGACAGTAAAACTGTAAGTTAATCCAGGCTTGCCTCATTCAGCTAACATTAACTGCTACCCTAAGAATAGACTGGATAGAAAGATTTAGATTTTGTAGCATAGGAGAATGGAACCTGAGGCAGTTCCCAATTAACCTTGAAATGATATTTCTTGATGGGTCCATTTACTATATTAAGGAGATAAAACACTAATGTAATAAACAGATATTTTGTTAATTATTAGAAATAATTACAAATAAGTGAATGGCTGAAGCAATATATTACCACACAATATAATATGGTTAAAATTTATTTGCTGAGATTCTAATGTGTATTTTTAAAACTAAGAACTAGGAAATATTTCTGTACTCTACTATTGCTACAAAAGTAATATACTAGCTTAGTTTTGGAATGCATTTATATATACCTAGATAGTTGCAACCACGAACTGTGCAAGTAAAGAGTAAAATACCTGAAAGTAGTCAAGAAAATAGCTTCTGAGTGCCAATTACATTGAATAGCACAAGATTAAAACTTCTGTTGGGAAAATAATCATACATATTTACTTAGAATGTCCTTTATAAGTGAGCAGTTTATAGATGCAGAAAAATAAAAAAAACAAAAGCAGCTCTTTTGCACACAAGGTTCAATTCTAAAATGAAAGAATTTATTGTAAACAAAAATGCCCTGGGCACAGCAATATGTTATCCATTTCAACAGAATAAAATTTGCCTAGTCTCAAAGCACTTGTAAAGGTAAATAAATTTGCTTCAGGGGGAACTTAGATTTTGATTTGCATCATTCCTGAGACCACTTCTCTTTTATTATTGATGGTATTATGATTTAAAATGGAATGCTTTTGCTGAGGCCTTTTGTATCAAAACTGAACCTTGTATTTATTTTATTGCTACCCTGGCCAATGCCATTACTGCATAATCTGATGTGAAATCCCTTTTCAACAGAATAACATGACTACAAGTTTCCTGCATCAACACAACAGTAGTTAGAAATGTCTTAAACAGAAAGCATTTTATAAAAACAGACTCAATATAAGCATTATCTTAACAGCAGAGATAAATGTTTCTAAGAAAAATGATAAAGTGATCAGGTATCAAAAGCTTCCAGAAAATTCATCAACAGATACAAAAAGTTATAGTGAATGCCTTCAGTCCCTGTTTATATTTTAATTAATTTATTTAACTTTGATAACCATGTTGAATCAAAGGGTCATTTACCGTGAAAATCCAAAACAAAAGAATGCCACAATAAAATGTATAATTAGTGTAGAGTTGACAGTCAACTTAAACAACATGGCTTTGCCTTGTGCCTGGAAGCCACAGAAAAAAGGAGGGCAGATAAAGAACATTCAGATTCCTCTAAAATAAAATGCTGTGGTCAGCACTAATCCCTGGACCTGAGAGGCAGGCAGCAATACTAATCACTGTGCTTTCCACCATGAAGACAAATACATTAATCCAAAACATATTATTTTACTTAAAGATCAAGCATAAAATTGTAGCTAAGTTTGAAGAGGGGCGCAATTAGCATAGAAAAAGCATCTCATTTAGTCAAGTTTATTTTTCCTGCTATCGTAGTTTTATTTATTTATTCTTGGTTCACTGGGTTAGTCCCACCATGCCAATAGTCTCTTTAAAAGGGAGACTCAAGGTGGTATTTGCACTGATGGGGGAAGTTTGTCCAGGGTTTCGGGGAGCTTCACTTATTCTTTTTCTTATTCTATTTGATAGGTGCTGTTGGATCTTTAACATGCCCCTGAGCTACCACCAGGATCTTGGTTAAATATCTCCTTCAAAAGACAACACACTCAGTAATGCAGTGCACCTTTTATGCTGCACTGCTGTATCAGCAATCCAGTCAACTGGTGTGGGAATAGAAACCACAGCCCTCTGCACCTCAGGTAAGTGTGCTATCTGTTGCAACAGCGACCTTATTTAATACATTAATTTGTTTCATTAAATATAAGCTGTCCTGCTAGTTACATACATTTTAGTTTTACAGTGATATTAAAGATTATCTATCACTCTCAAAAAACAAAACAAACAAAAAATATTATTTTGTCTCATTGCAGTTATAACCATAAGGACTTCACAGAAAATGCTCAAATGAGAATTAAACCTTTCTGCTTCAAGATGTACAGATATGATTAATAATCTGATAAATGAAGTTTGGCAACAAACTAAGTTGTCCCCGGACATCTTCATGGGGGGGGGGGGGTAGGTTAATATTGGAGGATTTAAGTGGGTTGGGGAGATGAAAGGGTTAAGTGGAGGCAGGGATGGTTGGGAGGAAATGAGATAATGATGGGGAGGGGCTTAAGAGGTTTAGTCTAATGTAGTTGGGTTAAGCAATCACATTTTGGTGTGAACTTGCTACAGCAGGCTCTCATCTGAGACGACCTGAAGAGAAGACTGGTCTGGTAGGTCTTACTGCAGTGGGGTTGATGGTGAGGTGGAGAATTTGGCAGGTTTAAGGTGAGTAAGGTAGTAATGTTATTAAAAAAAAAAAAATGGTGGGTGGGAATTGGTATTTTGGGGGTATTGTGCTTGCTGCAGTTAATTGACATGGGGGATGTTTGGTGTCTACACGAAGTGCAGGCTTGAAATGAGGTAGGCATGAATGTTTTGGGATGTGGGGTTTAAGGAAAGTGTAAGTTTAAGGAAAGTGTAGCAGGTTGTGTGGGAGGGGTCGCTAGTGTCAGAGACGAAATAGGTGCTTGGTACTTAAAAAAAAAAAATGTTGGTACTTTAAAAAACAGAGGAAGAGGATCCTGTTTTCCCTATTTGGGAGTTGCAGATAGGATCTTCACAGATGTGCCGTGTGGCTGTTTTGTTTGTTCACAGTTTTGCGGGTTTTCCCTGGTGCTTTGGTTGCTTGCCTGGGTGGTTCTCTGTTTCACGGGCTTTCCTTTCATTTGCTTGAGATACCGTCATATCGCGGGTTTCACGGGCTCAGAAACTTGGTTGCCCTCTGAGTGTGTGCAGGGAATCTGGGAGGACACTTGGGTCTGAGAAGTGGAGGGAGGTGAGTTGATTTGCTCCATCATTTGCATTGACGGTGGTAGTTTTGTATGAGGGATTCGGCGGTCCAGGAGGTGGAGAGATTTGTATAGGTGGTTTTGCGGGCTTTGTGCTCCTGAGGTAGTAGGGTGGTCAGTGCCTGCGTGGAGGGTATTGGGGTCATTGACGGAGGTGGGTGTGCAGTTTGGTGGACCATGACTGCCGTGGGATGTTCCCTACCTTTGGTTCTGGTGCCAGGTGACTGTTCTCAGTTTGTTCCAAGAGGGTCTGGAGAAGTAGTTAAGGGCAGGGGTCTCTTGGTGTTGGTGGGCTGAAAAGCAACGGCGGCCAAGTGAAGGTGGTTGTGGGGGACCCTTGTTGGAGTGCTGCCTGTATAATTTGTTTTAACCATTGTTTGCTTGCTCTTGACACATGTATCTGTTTTCTTCGGTGTAGTCATTCTCCTTGTCTAGTCATGTGTGTGGGCTGGTTTCTATATCTGTATGGGTTCTGTTCACTTTCCAGTGCATAGAGGTTGTATTGTTGAAGCTTTTTGGTTGGACCTAGACTGTGGATGGACTGGGCCCATTTGCACCAGTTGAATGCCAGACAGAGACAGGTTTCCTGTTGGGTCGGGGGCTCTCCAGTTCCCAAGGGATTTGTCTTGATGGAATCTGGATTACTAATCATTGGTTGTCTAGTGGTCACCATTTTGTCAAGAGTAGCGAGCTGCTGGCTATATGCTGTAATAGTGTTCATGTGGATTGGTTTGTCTAGCGTAAACCATCAGATTTACAAAGGAGCAATGTCTCTGCCTTAGAGTGTTGTACTGTGATTGGATGGGAACTCTCCTGTGTGATACAGTTCAGTGTACAGCGAGCTCTGATGGCTATTTCAACATGCTGATGTGGTTGTTTCTGATTTTGCTCACCGGTTCACAGCAGCGGTCTTCAGCTTGACATATCATTGAGGTGGGATGCTCCGTCAGTGAGTGCTGCTTCTTAATTCATTGTGTCTTTCATTTTGTAATAGTTACACCAGTGTTGGGTAGTGAGGATGATGCATGCAGGGGCTTGCTGTGGATGGGGACGGCAGTTGGTCTGGCTTTCCATGGTGACTCTCCTTAGGAGGCTGTAGAAAGTAATAAATTATTGAAAATGAATTATTCAGAGGTGATGGGACACTGATTCGGAGTTTGGCAGAATTCTGTTATGTAAATTTTATAAAAAGATGTAAGTGAGAACCGGCTTTGTATTTGAGCATTACCCACCGTGATTTTCGAGCGGGAATGGGCGTGGAGAGCAAGCCTGTGTGAGGATGCATGCGAAATATGGCCGACTGACAAGCCATGCAGATTAACCAGTGACCTGTTAAATATAGGGTAATGTCCTAATACACAACCTATGAACCTAGTAAGAGCTTTAAGTTAAAGATATAAAGGCAGTGGTGACAAAAGATGTAGCAGTGACAGCTAACCTGGAACATTTACTGTGTTCTATAATTTATATTTCCCTGCAGCCAGTTTTGATTCATCTTTGAGCCAGAGTTTGTTCTGATAATGCATGACTAAATTCATATTTAGAAAGGTAATAGTTATCTTTCAGTATGATTAATAACAAGGCATAAGTCATAGCAATATGGGAAGTTTATAAGAAAACAAGCAGAAATTATAGTAAAGTCTTAAGGCTGCAGTCAGAAATAGTGACAGGCATTTGAGTTGTGGACATCATGCCATTTGGAATATCCTACTAGTCTGTTAGTCTACCAACTTTCATTCATAGCTCGCAAATGTCCCTGATTTTCAGGGATATTATGTAGCTCTTCTCCTTAATCACTTCTAAAGCTAGTGACTTTTGCAGGGAAAGGTGTGATTTACAACTAATGAATGGAGGCAGTAATAGGACTTGTACACTGCTTTTACTTTAGAAGTGTACATTGATTGGTATGCTCTCATGTTGCTGATGTCTCCAGTTAATGGTACTGATATTTTAAGTGTTTGCTTTACAGTGTTCCTGAGGTAGGATTTTGATGGGGGCAAATATAATGTGTTTGGATTAGAGAGTGCTTCGGAAGCTGCTAGAATTATACTGTAATGGGCACTATTTTGTACTTTTGACCGTTAGTTAATTAAGAGGTATGAATGGCAGGTAGTGGGGCTGTTACTAGAAATAGGAACTTATGCATAGGGACATGGTTACGTGGGTTTGCAGCTGACTAAAACTAAGTAACAGTGTGGTTCTTAAGGTTAACAGAATCGGTGACCTTTGTTTAGGATACAGGTGGTGACTTACACGATACATAAACGCAGTGATTATAGTTGCAGATGTTGCCTCTGGAGACAATTATTAATCCACATTCCCTTATGCTGCAGATGTCAGCTTAATACTAAGTGCCTATTATCTCTGGAGTGGTTTACAGTTATTGAGAGCTATATGTGATTCACTAACAGCTATAAACATTCTATTCCTAGAGGACTGCAGGAAGTAGGTTGGGGTGAAGCAGTCTATGCAGTGGGCCACAGGCAACGGGTTTATATATCACCCTGTTAACAATCGTGAAGGGGAGGGTCGCAGGGCAGTTAAGGTATACTGTTTGTCAAAAAATAAATAGACACATAATGCTTAGCAATTAAAGCAGGCTGCTGTTCAGGTCACAATATAAACTTGTAATGCGGGCGCTTTGTCTGAGTTCAAGAGGTGTTTTGTGAGTCTCTCATACCAAAGTTAATTGTCAATTTGGTTCCTCCATTGGTCTCAGGAGGCCAAATCATAGGTGTACTAGGGCAAGGATAATGCAAATCCTATGCCTGGCATACAGGGCATTGTCAGAACCCAGTCTGAGGGACCTCCTGTATATCCACAAAACAAACAGCACTGGAATTACCCATTTTAAAGACATAAAGCTTGCCTGTGATATAAATAGGACCTGCTGGAGGGATAGGTATATATCTCAGAAAGACTACCCCCATCTGTGGAACAGGCTCCCCATTCATATGAAGCACAGTTGTCCTTGAAGAGGTCGTGGAATGTGTTATTTGGAATGTGTGTTATGTATTTCTGATGTTTTACATGTCCTTTTCTTTCTTGCAGATGGGGTGTTGGAACACTGTAGTGGGAATTTGAAAGAGGTGGGTATAAGGTGGAGCTTTTTCATTACTATTAGAGGGTTTAATTTTGTCCTTTTCTTTGTAGATGGTGGTGTGCCAAGTACCAGTGGTGGCGATGCAGTGAACTTGCAGATGATGGAAGGGGAGCACAAGACTTCCTGGTATTGGTGTTTAGATGTGTGTGCCGAGTTCCAGTGGTGAGATATAGTGAGTTCGCAGATGATCATGCTTTGGTGTTGAATAAGCTGTGGGGTCATTGGGTGGTGGAGGTCCAGAAGTTGATGGGGGGTTAGTAGTGATCTGAAGGAAAGTAATTGAAAGGTGATGGAGGCTGTTGCCATGGAAGTCCTGGTCATTTTGGTACTGCACAATGGGGTCGCAGATGGGGTACTGCATAGATTTGGAAGGTAATGGATTCTGCCTTTGATTTTGGTAGCCGCATTGCATTCGTCAAGGGGATCTGCATTAGGGGGGTGTTTAAGGCTGAGCAGGTAGAGTACTTCATTGGTGGGCATAGGTGAGTTTTCAGGAACAAGGTCAAGGGGTGCTGGTTGGGTGTGAGACTTGTTACTAGTTGTTTTGACTGGGTGTCGATTTGAGTTTAAGGGGTTATAGTTTGTGGTTTTGTGGTGGTTATAGGTTGTCAATCTGTTCAGGTTGAGCCGTGATTTCAGCTTTGAAGGTAGCGGGCTGAAAGGGTAGGTATTCTCTTGGTGTGGATGTTTGGTGTTACAACGGGGTCATGGTAATCCTAATTTATTTAGTTTCATTAGGGTGTGTTTCAGTGATGGCATGGCAAAGGAGTTTATGATGTGATTCTAAGGTGCTTTACAGATGATGGGTACACCAAATGATGTTTGGCTTGACCCTTCCCGTTTATAGGAAGTGGATTGAAGAAATTTGGGTAGAAGGGAGGGGGAACAGCCTGGTCAGGCTGGTTGGTGGAGAAGAGGGTAGGCTTGCCCTCTTCTGTTCCCCCTCTGATGTCTGGATGTTCATTTCAAGGATCTGGGGAAAGGAAATGAGTAGTTGGAGGAAGCTTGCTGAACAGATAAGAAAGCTGAGGTAAGGATGGTGTTTATTTGGTGGAAGGTAATTCAATGGATGGTGTATGAAGTGAATTGGGACGCTGCTTCATAAGGGAAGTAAGCGAGCAGAGGTATGGACCCTGCTTGTTGGGCGAGGTGAGTAGGTATGATGCCCTGATCAACATAACAATGAATGGTGTATGAAGTGAGTGGGATGCTGCTTCATAAGTAATGAAAGTGAGTAGAGGTATGGACGCTGCTTACTGGGGCAGGGTGAGTAGGTATGCTGCCCTGATTAACATTACAAGGATGTTATGCTGTATTTAGAATCAATTATATCATGAATAGTTGTAATTAATAAAGTTGGTGATCAAAGCTATGTTATGGAAATGTAATAAAGGTCATCAAATGTAATTTGGTGTGATGTGTGTTATTGAAGGGGACCGGGACAAATGAAGTTTGGCGACAAACTAAGTTGTCCCGGGACATCTTCATGGGGAGGTGGTTAGGTTAATATTAGGGGGATTTAAGTGGGTTGGGGAGATGAAAGGGTTAAGTGGAGGCAGGGATGGTTGAGAGGAAATGAGATAATGATGGGGAGGGGCTTAAGAGGTTTAGTCTAGTGTAGTTGGATTAAGCAATTACATTTTGGCGTGAACTTGCTACCCACCCACCGTCCCTCTTTTCATTGGTGAGGAGTAGGGTTATTTATCAGTGGAGGTAGGTGGAGAAGAGGGATAGGCTTGCCCTCTTCTTCTCCCCCTCTGATGTCTGGATGTTCATTTCAAGGAGCTGGGAAAAGGAAATGAGTAGTTGGAGGAAGCTTTCTGAACAGATAAGCAAGCTGAGGTAAGGATGTTTCTTATTTGGTGGAAGGTAATTCAATGGATGGTGTATGAAGTGAGTTGGGACACTGCTTCATAAGTAAAGTAAGCGAGCAGAGGTATGGACGCTGCTTGTTGGAGAGGTATGGACGCTGCTTACTGGGGCAGGGTGAGTAGGTACACTGCCCTGATTAACATTACAAGGATGTTATGCCTTATTTAGAATCAATTATATCATGAATAGTTGTAATTAATAAAGTTGGTGATCAAAGCTATGTTATGGAATTTTAATAAAGGTCATCAAATGTTATTTGGTGTGATGTGTGTTATTGAAGGGGACCGGGGCAACTATATATTTTTTATTTTTTGTCTCAATCATGTGTTTACCTTATGCGACCACTTAAAAAATGGAAGGTGAAATAGTAACAGCTTATTGAAAGTGCTGACAAGCCATTTGTTTCCCCTTACAGGATCCATTATCAATGGTGCTTTGAAGGGAACAGTACTTGTCCTTCACAGCAATAATTGTAGATATGATGTACCTTTGCTCTACTGTGTGATTGGTGTGGAAACCATAAAAGCATACTGAATGCCTCATACACACAGGTATGCATATATAGCATGCCCCACAACAAAAAAAAAAAAACACTGTGTAGTTTGTGCTGGTATGTGTACATTTTTTTTTGCCCTGTTCACTGTTTTACTGAGTTTACTAAAGTGGGCATTCAGTGTTTTAGTCACCTTTTTTGTATGTGTGTGTGTGTGTGTGTGTGTGTGTGTGTGTGTGTGTGTGTGTGTGTGTGTGTGTGTGTGTGTCTATATAAACAATAAATTCAAAGCTGGCTCCAGAGGACTGAGTCACAAAAAACAATAAAATAAAACAAAGGAATAGGGCTCAGAAGATTATCGTAGACACACTAAATGCTCTTTGTTAAAACAAAAGTTAGCACTTTCATTCCATTCAAAACTAAAGTGCTTCCCCAGACAACTATAAACAATTATGCATTTAAATATGGGACAAAACTTTCATTCTGAATGATGGGTAAGTCTCTTATTGGCTGAGCTTACTATATCCCAGGATACACCACCAACAGTCCCCAGATCTAGTTTGTCTATATAACATCGTCAGATGAAACAAGATAAAAACAGTGGAGCTCAAAAAATCCTGGGTGGCTCACTGGATCCTTTAGATGCCACATCCAATTTGTAGTGGGAAATGAAACTTGGAATGAAAAGCTATAGAAGTAGCCATAGCTCTGGTAGAATGAGCTTTGATAGATGATTTATTTGAAGAAGAATAGGCCTGAGTTATGCAATCTCTGATCCATTTTGAGATTGTAGCTAAGGACACAAACAACTGGTCGTTGCTGGGTCCTGTCTAAAATTGCCTGTGAACATCCAATTTATGTTTTGGAAGAAAACTGGTAGTTCTAGGGATTGTTGAAGACAGAAACTAGAGCAGACCTTTGGGACAAAAGGATGGATTAGGCCTAAGAGATACTCTATCTTTGTGGAAAATCAGAAATGAATGTTTTGCATAGCCTGCTGCTCATCAAAGGAGGATCCATGGAATTTTGAGTTGAGCCCAGATAGCAAACCTCTTCCACTTACTGAGGTACAATTTGTAAGACAAAATGTGAACAACTGACCCAAGCTGTCAATTTCAGAGATTGAAGAGACTGATGCCAATGTCCCTGATGACTGATGGATTAGCAGTAAGGAAACCATATAGGCCAGTATGGGGCAATCAGAATCATTGAAGACCTTAGCTGGGAAGCTTTTGAATGACTTTGGGAACTTGGTGTTTTGTGGAAAACCTGGGCTCATGGCCTCTCTGCAAAGGGCAGATACCAAACCACCGACATGTTGTCTGTGTGGATGGCCTGAGGAAGGAACTTGTGTAAGGCCTGTCCCCCACCCTATCTGGGAGGCATCTGTCGTCAGGGTAACCGAGATCTTGAAAGGTCCATTGAGTTGATAAGAGCCACTGAGAACCTGTAGGACCATCCTGGCTGGGGCTAAGGTTCGGATCCTCATCAATCTTGAGTCTATCTCTGCTCCTATAAACTTGCAAGACAGACTTTGACCAAACACCCAGGGAGATGGTGGCTTTGAGGTTGTCCATAAGTAGATGGCTGGTGGTGGCAGTCAGGAGCCAGTCGTCGAGATAGGGAAACACTTGGAATCCAAGGCTCCTCAGGTGAGCTGTGGTGAGGCCAAAGGGCAGAGCACAAAATTGGTAATGACTGGTTCCCAGGCTGAAGATACCTTCTGGATGTATCGGGAGAAAGGAACCTGGAGTAGCACCCATCTGTCCTGAGTGATTGACTCCCAGGCTTGGGAGGCTGAAGAGCCACCTTGGGTCCAAACAATGAGGATGTCTGCAAAGGAGACATCATCAAGCAGTCGGAGGAGGAATAGCAATGGGATGGGTCAGGAAGACTGGGGACTGGAAAAGTCTTTGGAGCACCCTACCCCTAAACAATAAACACAAAGTAGATGGTCATCAGTAACAGACATCTTGAAAGCACATTTAGTACATTTCTTGAGACATAATGCTAACAATTCCTGACAGGAAATTTAATCACTGTAGAATAAAACAACCTTGTTCAGTCAGAGAGTTTGACCAAAAGGCCCTAGATTCTGAATGAAAAATCACATAACATGTGCTAACTTTTTTAATAAAGAGGGATTAGTGTGTTTACAGTTGTCCTCCAAGTCTCACGCATTTATTTTATTTTATTGTTTTTCATGACTCAGCCCTGTGGAGTTGGCCTTCGATTTTTATATTGTTGCCATGGCTTTTCTGACTGGAGGAGAAGCTGCAGACATCTTTTTTTCTGTTTCTGTTGGTTTAACACTGCATTTGGTTGCTGCCTTTCAGAAGTTGTTTTGACAATCATTTGGATGCTCAGTTACTATGGAAAACAATTTAATGAATTTTTTGGTTAAACCAGTAAATCCATTCAAAGAAGGAGTTGATACTCATGCTTGAACAGTGGTTAATGTGAAATCATGACTCATTGACTTAAAGAAGAAGCAGGAATTTAAAATTACAAGTTTACTTTGGTGCAATTTATATTTTGAGAGGTGAGAGATGATTGAGTGAAAAATGTATCTGAAAAGTGTTGGATATGTCAAGATACCCGGTGGGTTTGAGGAAAGCATAAAGGAGTTTGAACAAGTTGTTTCCTCTTTAATTACACTGGACTTAAACTGGTATTTTGATGCAGGAAAAGTTAATGTCGGATGCAAAAGGATGAGATGATGCTTTGGATACTCAAATTAAGTCTATTCCTAAGACAAAGAATTGTTCTTCTAGAATAGGCAGTGTCATTTTGGAAGCATATAATCATGAACCGAAAATGAAAAGAAAGAAAAATAAAAAAAAAAAAATGATTAAAGACTATAAAGGTCTATGACAATAAATTGGCATATACATCTAAGACTGGATGGTCTGTGAATAATAATCAATCAATGACCGATGAATTGGATGATGTCATTTTTTAGGTGATTCCCGAGGAAGAAATTATTTTTAGAAAAGACAAACAAAAGATAAAGATTCCTCCTGAATGGCTGAAAGCAACAAGAATGGCCCTCAATTAGGTGTGAAAAGACATGACAACCAATGTGCAATGAGGAATCAATTCATCAGAAGTTAGTTAATAGTGATGATCAGGGCGAGGGCAGTCAGTCCACAACAAAACTGTCTTCAATATAGGGTGAACAAAACAGTAGCAGCAAGGTGCCCCACTGGCATGTATAACTGGGAGTCAAATCAGACTTTATTCTTGAGTTTAAAATTACAAATGTGTCAGTGGAGAATTGTGTACCATGGAATTCTCCATTTAAAAAAAAAGGTTTTACTTTTATGTGAGTCAGAACAGCTAATTTGGTGAGGACTGTTAATGATTTGAAAATAATTGGTAGATTATTACATTTTAATTTGGTTTTAGAAGCAAAGGTTCATGATGAGAATATGTTTTCTTTTAAAATCCAACTATGTTTAATCCTGTTTTACATACTATTTTGGTGTTAAATTGTTAAGGTGTGGGAAATGATATCTATTTCCTTTTAAACAAAAATGGTTTTAGTTTTTTAATTTGATGAAAAATAAATAGGAAATCTTGAGAAATATGATTAGTGACATTAATTATAGAAATATAAAAGTAGATAAGTGCGCTATATTATTGTGATGAATAATGGAGATGAAGAGAAAAACTATGTTAGAGATGTTACAGAATGACAATGGTTTTATATAAGTAAAACTTGCGTTGGTAGGATTTATAAAACTATAAATGAAACATTATAAGATTTACATATGAATGAGATTATTAATGAAGAAATCTATATAATGTGATACTTGGCCCTATGGATTTGTTTGTGACTTTAGAAATTAAGCACTATACACACAAATCCTGCAAGAAGAAAGAGTGCTGACAGTAAAATAAGTTGTAAGCAAAAAAGAATAGCTGACAGATGAGAATATTAAAATTGTTAGGAAGTTGCTTTTTTTAGTTTTGGAAAATAACTATTTTGTTTTTTATGAGCATTATTTTACATAGGTGGTTGGTGTGGGTATGAAAGCCAATGTGGCTTCGACATCTGATAATTTGTTTTAGCCACCTGGGAAGAAAGTATGACAGTAATTGTGGTCCATAGATAGTGGCATACTGTCATTTTATTGATGATTTTTTTTTGGTGTGGAGTGCTAGTGAGTCGTAATTATAAGCACTTGATTTATTCATCCATTTTAATAAAAATACTTGGCATTTTCTATACTCTATTCAGATTCAGTCAGCTTTCAGATGTTGTAGTTTTAAGAACGAATGTACTAGTGATATTGCATTTGATTTATTTAGGAAAAGGTGTATTAGTAATACATATCAACATTATTATAACAATCATTCAAAAAATCTGAAGTTGCACATTGTTAGGAGATCTCCTAATCAGTACACAACATGGGTTCAGACCTAATCATAGTACCTCCACTGCCCTTCTATCCTTCACTCATACTGTTGCTGAAGCCAGGGACAAAAACCTTCTAGTATCCTGTCTCTTTCTTGACCTTTCCAAAGCTTTTGATAATGTCATTCGAAGCTAATTGCAAAACTAACTGAATTTGACCTCTCGCCCCTACTATTCACTGGTTCTCTTACTATCTCTCTAACAGACTCCAGTCTGTTAGATGGCAATCCACCTGTTCTCCCTTCCTACCTATCTGAACTGATGTCCCTCAGGGCTCAGTGCTTGGCTGTTTCCTTTTCAACATATTCACTAATGAGCTACAGTCCTCCTGGACCTCTTCTTCCCTTATACAATACGCTGACAACTCTTCTGTCATCACTATCTCCAATAACATCTGTAACCTTCTTTCCATCAGTCAAAACACTTTGTCTTCTGTTGAAAAATGGCTGACAGAGCACCAACCAAAAAGACTAAGCTCCTACTTTTCCTTCCCAAATTCCTCTACCACCATAAATCCTCCTTTACCATTCTTTCTCTTAATAACACCTCTATCAAAGCAAATCCTCACATCAAACTACTTGGAACTATAATTGATGACCAACTAAAATTTGTCATCCATATACAACACTGTATCTCAAAAAGAAAACAAAAATAAAAAAAGGTTTTATCTATGTAAATAAAAAATTCCTAGCTCCCAATTCCAGACCCCCTTTTGTTCAAGCCTTTTTCCTCTTTGCCTTCTCTGTGCCTCTCCTATCCCTACCCCTCTCCAGACATCCATATTATCCAAACTCAGACAAGCCTATAACAACATAGCCAGATTCGCCAGTAACCTACCATAGAAATCACATCAATTCTTTTCCCTAAACCATCTCCAATGGCTAGAATTCCCCCATCTCCTGCTACTTTCCCAGCTGCAGCTCACACACTCCCTACTAAATAAATCCATGGCCTGTCCCTCTCTTTCTTCATTAGTATCCCCTTATACTCTAGCTTGCTCACCTCGCAGCTCTAACCAGAACCTTCTGGATATCTATAAAACATACAAAAATATTGGCAAACTCCTTTACAGACATTCTGACTCCCATAGGAATGGGTAGGCTACCCTCTAACATATGTAACATTAGTAGTACCACACGCTTCAAAAAAATTGAAGTAAAAAACTCCCTCCTGAACTCAAGATCCTGCTCTTGCCATAACTCTCCATGAATTAATGTCTTCACTCCAGCTTACTTCCTTTTCTCCTTATTTCTCTGAACCTGCTGTTTGAATCTGTCAAAAGTCTAACACTGGGATTATGCTTCCATATAAAGAATACAATCTAATGACCTCTCCATCATATTGTGCATTTTACTGCATTTTCACCATGATATTTGATTTAAGTTATTAGACTTTATTTTGCATACTCATTGATTCTTTGCACCTCTGCTATATAGTCTATGTGGCTTTGATATTTACATGTATCTCATTTTTTTCTTCTATATGCACATTGTTAATTTCTTATATTTTACTGTATTGTAATACTTATGTTAATTTTTGTATCCTGGAGCTTTTCTCCTCGGGTCTCCACTGCAAACGGGCCACATTGTTCAGTTGGACTAACCCATTTAACAAATGGCAAATAAGTAAATAATAATAAATAAATATTAAGATTTCTGGATATGTAGTAAGTAAAGACATTTAAAAAATACAGATATTTTAAATGAAATGTCTGTGACTCAAGGGTACATATTAAACAATGTAGTTTTAGACAGATACCATAAGTAAGCCACTGTTTTATATTCTTCTGATCTAGTGATGACTAATTCTAAAGAAGAGGTCACAAATACTGTACTTAGAATGGGTATACAGTTTACAAATTATCCTGCAGGGATAAAAATATATTATTCAACAACTAAAAGATCCTCATTTGCAATTAAATTTCATCAAAAAAGGTGGGGAAAGACCACATATCACTGTGAGGCTGATAATATGCAAGTTTTTGTAAAAAGGTAGGTAATATTTGTACACTGTTGGCTTAAAACCCATTTTTCATACTACTAAATGCAATGGGTCACATCCATATAGGGACAGCAAATGGTGTATGTATGTATGTAGTAGATAGTTTGGTATACCTGGAAAATAATACCGGTACATTTTATGTTACTCATGACTGATTGACTGATATGTTATACTGAAAATCTGGTGTACCTGGCTACCTACAAACATTGTGTTGCATTTCATGTAGGCAAAACCAGTTGCTAGTTATCAGCACACCTCCAGCATTTCTCACTCTCCTAGATTCACCGTTCCCATTAGGCTCAAGTAATCTGCCAAAAATGTAACTTTTTGAAGTGAGTAATGTATAAAGCAGATGGCCAAAGGGATAACGATGTCAAGGCTAGTATGGCCCCCTAATTGATAGACCTAGAGGTTGGACCACTGCATTCTATCTTTCTTAGATATAATACAACTATAACAGCCAGGACATGGTCAGTTGCTTTCGACTGTCCATTTATTGTGATAATCCACATATTCAGGAGGCCCTTCCCATGACTATCAGCTTTGCCTGGACTACATAACTGTAGGTATTATTGGTCTTTGCATTGCTTCTCTGTTATAGTGTTTTTTTCTTGCAGACTTTATAAAAGTCTCACAATAGATAATATCCCCTTGTATCAATTCCCACCATAAAAATATTTGGCCATCTACCTTAAGCAATAGGCTTATCCAAATATGATTCCATCTGTTTGACATACCTGAAAGTAGCCCTTTCCCAACCAGATTAGTCCTCAGGATAGACTCATGTCCCCCCACCACACACACACTCACATAACTTCTTCCTTTCTCTTGGTGTAAGGTTTTTAATTGCTGAGACAGTAGATACAGTTCAGAAGTTCTGCAAAGGGGTTGGAGTCTCATTTAGGCTGCTGTTAAATGTGTACGGTCTGAGCCCATAGTGTATCTCTGTTGTTCTGGCAGGCCAAGTTCTCCATATTTCCTACAAGCCACCAACATTTTTCCTTGCCAATCTGGAGTAAAAGTTATCCAATACATAAGAAAGGACATCCTTCTGCAGTTTCTGCATTAATGAGTGGTATGTGAGCCATGGTATGCAGAGCAACAGAAATAATAACATTGGTACAAACATCCTAATGGCTACTGTACAGACTAATAGAGGTAGCATAATTGTAGCCTGTGAGGTGATTCTCTTTATGCCCTCCACTAAAAAAGCATTTAAGTTATCAGTGCTGATGTTGCTCAACTGTTTAGATATGTGTCTACCAAATATTTCTGGGTAGTGGCCAATTTAACTCCATAATGATTCATACCATTTTGTACTGATGAAACAATAGCATTTATGGAAAATAGGAATGATTCATCTCAGTTGTCCTTAAACCTCGATGTTATTTTAAACCTATTGAGAACACGGAAAATGTTTCTGTGGATTTGCTATCCATACAGTACAATCCTCTACAAACCAGGAGTCAGACTATATGTGTGTGGCTCTTGAATTTTAATACCTCATTGTTGGCAGTTCTGTCTGATGTATAGACTCATTATTTCTACAGCTAGGGCAAAGAAGAGCGGGGAGAGTGGGTATCCTTGTCTGCTATCTCCCCATAATTCAAAGGGTGGAGAGCTGGTATTGCTTGTCATCACATTAGCCACATGATCTGCATATAATAACTGGCACCAGGTTATATATACTTCAGGAAATTCCATATTTTGCAAGACATTCCACCTGAAGATGCAATGAAGGGAGTCAAATGTCTTGCTGAAGTTTATAAAAAGAGCTAGTACAGAGTAATGGAGTATGTGGCTAATTTGCTGGAGATTATAGAACAACCTGAGTAATGCCACTACGCCCAGTGGGCCCCTTTCAACCCCTGTTGTGTATGATGTACAATAGTGGATATAACTCTTTCATAGTGGATATAACTCTTTCAAGCCAATTTGCCAATACCTTGGCTAGAATTTTAGCCACAAGTGGGAGCAATGACACAGGCCTGCAATTCTGTATCTCAAATAAATCTTTGCCTTATTTGGGAAAAATCACATCATTGGCTACTCTTTTATGAATGGGTAGGGAACATTGCATTTTACTTTCTGGACATACTGCTAGTAAAACAGGGACTAAGAAAATATGAAATTGTGTTAAACCTCCACAGGGATACCATCTAGCCCTAGGGCTTTCCCTGCATTCAGCACTTAGATCGCTTGACAAATTTCCCATATTCTCAGTTCTTGACTTATTTGTTTATCTGTATTTGCTATCTGAGGTAACTTGATGGCTGAATTGAAGTCTTGCTGCTGTTTTTCAGAGAAACTGGAGGATTATATACATTTTGATAAAATGTCTGCATAGCCAGGTCTATTTCTTGGAGAGAGTACACTTTCTGCCCTTTTCCATCTTTTATGCAAAATATAGTAAGGGCCTGTTTTCTTTCACTCAACCTTTGGCCAAGTGATTTATAACTCTGGATTTCCTTTGCCTAATATACCAGTCAAAGCCTATCCCATCTCTGTAGTTGTTGGAGGGAAAAGTGAACAGCTCTAGCTTCCTTTTTTAACATTATTAATAATCTTTAGGTGTCTTGTGTTTCTTCAACTAGTGTTTATATATTGTTGCTAGAGTCACTACCGTATGGTTGTACATTGCAAACTTACAGTAATAGGCCTTGTTTTGTTGTTTCAGCTCTTGCATCATACTAATAAAATCTTTCTTAAACTGTTCCTATATATTATGTATTAGCCCATTTCTATTCCTTTCTCTTGGTAAAATTGTTTCACTCACTGTAAGACTGAGATCTGCTGTAACAATTCCAGATTTTTGAGACAGAGCAAGTTCACCCAGAACTGCTTTTCCAACTCGTACCCAGAAGAAATTAGCTTATCCTAGTACTACGCAGTTATGGTCTCAGACAACATCTGGTATTATTTCTGCAGTATTCACCCTATCTATTAATGAGATACTAATCAAAAGTAGTCTGTTCTACTTGCAGTCCCTGTATGGGGAGAAGAAGAGGTGAATTTTCTTGTTTCCTGATGCAGTACTTGTCACGGATCAACAAAACAAAATTCTGTTAGCTATGATTGTATTAGCCTATTGTACTCAGCCAGCTATGGTTTGCCCATAGGTAACAACTGTAAAGTCTAACACTACAGTAAAGTTCCCTGCAAACAGAACTGGAATGGAAAAGTCATACATTTCCCTCAAAATAGCTTCAAATATGAGAAAGGAGAAGGTATGCTCCTTATTTGGTCTGTAGAAATTTTCTTGGATCAATATACCTGACTAAGGTGGCCCTCAGTCATGCCAATCTCCATCTACCTTTTTTATTTGTCATTGCGTTTACAGCTTGCTGTCACAGAATATAGTAAATTAATATGACTACAACCCTAGAGGTTTCAGTATTGCAAGAATCCACATGCTAGCCCTTCCAATTTTTAAAGTTTCATAACAGTGCGTTTTCATACATTTCATTTCCTGCAAAAAGACTATATGCGTATGTTTATGAAGCAATTTTGACATTACCCTTGTTGCTTTATGCCCTGTGTTAAGTCCCCTAACATTCCTGGATATCAGTTTATTATGGTCTGCCAGTGGTCTTTGGTTTGTTATCATTGCAACAAGTGTGAATCACAGAGATTTACTAGTTCATAAGGCCCCAGAGGACCTGTGGTAGGATTAGCATTGTAACACTTCATAGTTCTTTGGCCTGAACTAAACCAGTGTATTGCCTCCATAGGAATAAAATTTTTAACAACATTTATACAACCTTTAATTAATACACAAACATCCTATTGAATATAAAACTAAACTAACATATAACGATATTAACTATGTAGAAATCTTTACTGAACAGTTCATAGAAAAGTTGTCTATGAACAGTACCTACCACCACCTTGTTCGGGGGGGGGGGGGTAGCTTATATATCTTCCCTCAACATTCTTTCCTATTACAAGAGACTTGCCGCATGAGTCATCTTCCTACTGTGAGTGGTCTGTACCAACTGACCCATGGGTTTTCACAGCTAGTGTGTATGAATGGGAAAACCCATATGAGTACTCCTGCACCAGTTTTGAGAGGGCCTTAGGTCAACTGGTGCCCTAGGCAGAAGGGCTCCACGGTGCCCCACACCACACTACCCAGTGCCCCCATCCTGGTCTACCTGCACCAAATAAATATTGGAAAAATGCCCCTGCTAGAGCAGCACCCTAGGCGGCTGCCTAGTTGGCCTATGCCTAAGGCTGCTAGCTAACTTTACATTGTTGATTGTTCATCAATTTATCCTATCTAGTTAGCAGTCCAGCAGAAAACAGAAAGAAACATACACTTTCCTTCACAAAGTAGGAAGACATCTTAAGCAAGACATTCAGAGAGGCTGATACAGATGCAGTCACTCTACTGATTCTGAGTCATTATACACTGCTGCTATATGTTCTCCTTCAAGTGGGAGGGAATCCTGCATTGGCTAAATTGACCACCTGCTACCAATGCTGTCCTGTCTTGTTCTTTTTTCAGTTTATGATCCAGCTTGGTAAACTCCATCAGGACATCCTTCTCCTCATCAGATGCATCAGCCTCAGGAAGGAAGGAACTTATTAGACTGTTGAATCAAATATTTTAATTGCTGTCACCTTCATGAGACTGAAGATGCTCCTTTCCTCATATTTGATTGTGATATAATATTTCTAAGGTTTTTTTTTTCCTGTTGACTGATTGGTGGTAATCGAGGGAGTGTAAAAGTTTCATAGGTGTTTACTACGCTAACGACCACAAGAGCCTTTTTAAGCCTAGCCATGCATCCCAAATCTCTGGCAAGTACTGATATCCTTGATAAGTGTAAGGATGGGCCTGAGAGATGAACAATTTACAGGTTATCTGTATCCATAAGAGACAAGTGCTAAACTAGGGATGAATTTCCATTTTTCCATCCAATTGTCCAAGTTGCACTTGAATTGTGTTAGGGAGGAACTCTATTTCACATGGATTGGGAGCCTGTTCCATAGATGGGGTAGTTTTTGGGGTACATACCTATCTCTCCAGCAGATCCTATTTGTATCACATGCAAGGTTTTAAGACTTTAGAATGGATAATTGTGGTACTGTTTGTTTTGTGGATATGCAGAAGGTCCATCAGAGTGGGGTCTGACATTGCCCTGTATGCCAGGCAGAGATCTCCTCTCAAAAGCCCATTGGAGACAGAATATAGGGATAGGGCCTTGAGGCATTCTGCATAGGACAATTTACTTATGCCCTGTATTCTTTTAGTGAGGATCCTCTGTGGATGTTCCAATTATTGGCTATGCCTGGTTAGGTACATACCAAAGGGAGCACTGTACTCAATGATAGGTCTGGTGAATCCCGAATACAGTGGAACAATTACTTTCTTGGACTTAGATGCCATACCTTTGTTTATAAGTTGCACAACATAAAATGATTTCCTCACCACTGTAGACACATGATGGTCAAAGGCTAGATTACTATCTATGTGTGTCCCTAAGTCCCTGACTACTGGGTCAACTCTAAGGGGTGTGTTGTCAATATGGTAGTTACCAGGGAAGAATGATTTCCCAAAGGATACTATTATGCATTTCTTTCCTTTTAGTTTTAGTCCATGGCTCTGACACCAGTTGTTTGTCTGTGTCAGCCTCTCCTGGAGAGCATTTGTGTCAGTGTGAGATTGAATGACAGCTCCTAATTTGTAATCATCTGCAAATTTAGTCAGCCTGAGACCATTGACATTGGCCTTGACTTCTGAGAAGTAAATGCTAAAAGGAGCGGTCCAAGGACTGACCATTGAGGGACTCCACTTGTGACTGGCCTCTTTGTAGAGGTGGACTCCCCATTTCTAACTTCCTGGGTCCTATCTGTGAGCCAGGTGGTAAGCCACTGGGTGACATATGGATTTGTACCTAATCTCTTGAGTTTGTTAACGATGCCCGAGTGGGGTATTGTGTCAAATGCCTTGGCCAGGTCAAGGTAGGCATTGTGAACAATTTTGCCCTCATCCATTGCTTTGGTGACCTTCTCAGAGAAGTCCACCAGATTAAGTAGGCATGATCTTCCCTTGACGAAACCAAACTGGGTTGGGTCCAGTGTCTGGAGGTTTACTATATATCTGTTGATCATCTCCATGATAATTCTTTCCATGGCTTTACATATAAGACTAGTGAGACTTATGGGTCTGTAGTTTCCAGGGTCTGTAGATGTTCTACCTTTGTGCAGACGGATGACTGTTGCCTTTCTCCATTCACGAGGTATGAAGCCTGTTTGGAGGCTACAGTTAAATAGTAATTCCAGAGGCCCTGATAGGGCATGTTTTATGCAATTTAGAAGGCATCCTGGGATTTTATCTAGGCCCATTGATGCAGTGTTCTTCGTCTTAGAAAGAGAATTAAGGACCTGTTCCCTAGTGATAGTAGGGTGAGTTATATTTGATGATATTTCTTGAAAGAAGGTAGAGGGAGAGAGAAGGGTAAAGTTGGAGCTGAATGTTTCAGCCAGGAGGTTTGTTAGATCTTTTATCCCAGTATAAGTGACTCCATTTACAATGAGGTCTGCACACAACTGTGCATTGCCTTTGAGGCAGTGGACATAGCTAAATAATGCTTTGTGGTTGTCCTTGACCTGGGAGGCCAAACTTACATGAAATTTGGCTTTGGTAGACTTTATTTGTCCTCTGAGTTATTTGATTAATTTGATGAGAGTGCTTGATTGATGTTCTAAGTAAGTCACTGTTTCTGCTGGGATCTCAAAAGACACTCTCATTTATCCTTTGTGGATCACTAAGGAAACTTATGTTGTACAAAGAAACCCATGTCCTTTAACTGCAGGAGAGCTGGAATGAAGCTTATTCTTTTGGTAAAAGGTACCATACAGTTATCTGTGGCTATGTGAACCACATGACCTCCTAGTTGGCATTTGACTCCAAGACCTCCAGCCATCTTGAATGCATCTTCACAATCTTTATAATACAGAAAGTGGAGAATAAAATGTTGCAGATGATTTGCTGTAGTTCTCATACAGATTTGGTAAACCCAGTCTGTTATTGGGGTTTGCAGTCTCACCAACAAGGTTGTTAATTCATTACTGATATAAGCCACTGGGTCTTCTTCCTCAACCCCTTCAGGCAAGCTTTTCACCTGATGACTGTTCTGATGGGAACGATTCTCCATATTATCTATTTTGAGCTTCAGCTTCCTATTCCAGGAAGGTAATTCCTCCAGTTGGTGAGAGTGGACATTACGAATCTCCTGATGTTCAAGGATGGCAAGGATGTTGTGACATGCTGTTCCTTCTTCTGATGAATCAGCTCAACTCCTTTCTTTGCAGTTTCATTGGTATGTTTAAGGTCTTTGGTATCCATTTGTACCTCTTGTAGTAACGACATGAGGGATGTTATTAATGCTTGTAGTAATGAATACTTTTTATTTTTCCCTCCACCTGCTGTTCGTTTAGCTTTCTCTTTTGCCACTGTATCACTCATGGGATTAGCCAAACTTGACTGTATGTCTGTCCTTAGTTGATATAACTGGATTCTTCTTCGTTAAAGCACAGTATAAGAGGACTGACTAATTTTTCTAATTTATTTATTTCCTAAGTAGAAATTTAGAAGCTACTCACATGTACCTTACTGCATGACCACAAGTGAACCCATATTCTTATTTAGTTAGTTACTAATTGTTCATCTGCACTTTCTAAGTAAAACAATATGGTAGCCAGGAATATGTGAATATATGGAAGACATAAACAGCAATATAAACACAAGAAATTATACAACTGAAAGCATGCAGCTGTCACCCATCAGCTACAAGTGTAACACAGGATAGAATAATGAAATGTGTATATATCGGTCTATATTAGAACACTGAACTTTCAAAATCTCGAGTGTTCTAACATCGAACTCTATGGATCGAAAATTTAAAACATCGAACATACAGAACAGCAAATTTTTTCCTAGGGAAAAAAATTGCTGTTCCAAAACACATACACACAACACAAGCACACCAAAGAAACAGCAATCCACACACACATACACCTAAACTCTTACACCTAACCCTACACTAAACTATACATACACCACTAACGATCCACTTACCTTAACCCAAACCCTAACCCTAAGGTCCGTCAATATCGCACAGTCACCTCACCTGGGCCCTAACCCTAACTCACCTACCCCACCCTAACCCTCACGTCCACACAATCGCACACTTACCTGACCCATGCCCTAACCCTAATTCACCTAACCCACCCTGACCCTCACGTCCACACAATCGCACACTTACCTGAATCCAACCCGTAACTTTCCACCACAGCACTGAAAATACCGAAGCAACAGAAACGGACAACCAAATTCTTTCCCTAGGAAAAAATTTGGTTTTCTGTTTCTTCGATATTTTCAGCGTTTGCTGAAAACAGGTCGATATTGGAACACTCGAAATTTTGAATGTTCAGTGTTCTAATATAGACCTGTATATCTTTGGTAGTGAAGAGAATATAGATTAGATTTCTATTTCTCTCTGTTTCTATTGCTGGTAACATGCAATGTAAAAAATGTGTTGTAAGTCTGCCAAGGTTATGCACATACCAACAGAATTTAATTTTACAGATTAATGCCTATATTCTGCAGCAAAATGTTTTATGATAGATGTTCATGAAATATGCAAATTTATGACTGCAAAAGTGCACTTTTATTTTAATGCACTTAGTTATTTGTTTGTTTGTTTAATTTTCTTTCTAGACTGGAAGCAATTCAGTTTTATAATGTATGAATCCTTTCAGCAAAAGCTATCGGCTAAACCAATGTTTATATTCTTATGGCATACAATAGTGGGTATTGTAGCTAAATGTATACACATTAAAATACGCTCAAGTTTATACTTTGACCCTACATATGGAAGTCCATCCTGTCCAGAATGGATGTTATTGTCCTTGTGGCTCTGCTGCTAAGTTAACTTGTATTTTACTTTGAATTTAAGCTGTGTAGAGGTGTGCACACAGCTGGGAAGATATTGTTATATTCTCCTCCCTTCCCTTCACTCTACTCTGGTCCCTCTCCTTTTTATCTGAACCAGTAATTGTAGTTTTGTTTTATAGTAACCTTCCCACTCTGAACTGCTCTACCAAATGAGTTATTCATACCAAACAGTGCTCAAGGTACTGGTGGACTGTTTTTCCTACTTGGCAGTTGACTGATAGCAAGTTAGGCATATATATTAAAAACAAATAAATATCACTGATTCCACTATTGTTGGATCATCTTACAGAGTAACTGGAAAACCGGAACTTTGGCTCTGACCTGCAGTGACCTTCTTTGTCTGATAGTTTTTTGCAGTTACCGGTGCCCTGGTTCAGCCCTGCCCCATTTGCCCTCACTTCATTTGGGCTCACTCTGCTCCCCTACTCTACCTTCATTTCCTACTCATCCCCACTACGCCTACATTTAACTTTAACTAGTCACTCCCACAATCTCCGCTAACCAATAACACAACTATTCCTCTGCTCCAATTACAATTCAGTTTAAGTAGTATTCAGTTCCATTCTTACTCTAAATTGTCTCTACACAAATTAAGACTAATAACCCACATCTACCAATCTACCTGCAGATTAAGATATAGGAAAATAAGTATCCCACTATTAAAACATTCCCACTACTAAATCACCCAGCATTATCTTATATATTCTACCAGAATAAGTTGTTTGTCTTTTTGGCTTTTCCCGGTTAGGGGTCACCACAGCAGAACTCCGGTCCGCTAATGATTGTCAGTAGATTTTCTATAGTGCAGAGTTGCCAGCCCGACGCCCAATCTTCAGCGAAGGCACACCCATTCATGCATGTCTTTCGGAGGCCACTCGACCACGGGTAGGACATGCAGACTCCACACAGAAGGCACTTCATCCGAGAATCGAAGGGGAGAATGTCTTGCTGTGAGGCGACAATGCTACCGCTGTACCACCGTGGCTTTTTTTCTACCAGCATAAGTACCCTTCCTTAAACACTGGGCCCAGAAGAATCCCACTACTAAAACATTCCCACTACTAAATCACCCATCATTATCTATATATTCTACTAGAATAAGTACCCATCCTTAAACACTTGGCCCAGGTGCTTAATCTTCATAATCTCTCAAGTCCTCACAATTTCTTCTAGACTACACAAATTAATATTACATGAATAGTCATACCAAGACCAACATGCTATCCCTGTACTCTACAACTCTCATTACGCTTTCAATAACTGCCCATTTCATTTCCTATCCCATTTACCTAAACATTCCAATCTCTACCACTTCTACCCCCTCCCCATTCCCAGAAGATATTTTACCCAGACCTATCTTGATATCACCTTTCATCTACAACATTACAAGCACAGATCAGACTTCATATATTACTCTCTCTTTAATCTTCTCCACCCATTCCCTAAAATACAACAAACTCATAACAAATTTCCTAAATCTGATTGCACATATAGCATCTAAACTCATTCTTAGTCGCAATATACTCCCAAATCCCTGACCCAAAACTAATACAGCCCACTCAACCTCCCAAACCATCACAGATCCTCAAAGTCTTTTCAACCTTCCCAGAAAAACTACCATTACTTAATATAAACATCAGAAGCATTCTTAACAAGAATTGCATGCCACCATTCATCTTTACTAACCAGGCATTCCTTTAATAACAGAAACATGGCTAAAACCAGACATTGGCAATAATGAAAGTATAACTCCAGCCTATAATATCCTTAGGCTAGACAGGAAAAATAATAGAGAAGGCAGCATAGCATTCTATTCAAAAATAACCTCAGTCAAATAGCCATTAATCAAAACACCACTGACTTCAATATTGCAGAAAAAATGTTTACAAAACTAATAATTAACTCTAGAAAACACTTAAATATAGTTGGTGCCTACAACCCCCCCCCCCCGGTAACAACCTCTCCACTGTTGAACACATCCTCCAGTGAAAATCAAACTCCCTACCACAAGAAACAATCAGCATGGGTGATTTTAGCATAGATTGGTACACAGTGCACCTGTGACTCTTAAAATCTAACTAATTACACAAATATTCACTGCTTTACACAAATAACTCTATTTCCTACTAGGGTTGCCAAAACATCTAAAAGACAGCCCATCCTGGACTTGGTCCTAATTAACAGACCCGTTCTTGCTTTACTCTCTGGTTGTCTCCCAGATACCCTTAGTGACCACCTCCTGACCTACTTGCTCAGACACCTAGTAAATCCAGTGAAACTCAATACTTACCAACAAATTTGTAATAAAAGAAGTTTTACCCACAAAGACTTCATATCCACCCTTAAACACTGTAATTGGTTACCATTCAATTGTCTCTCTCTAGAGGAAGCCACAGATTTTTATAATTCCACTTTCCTTAGCATCCTGGACAAACATGTTCCTCCAAGGACAAGAAGAATAAAATCCAACGTTGCACCTTTGATAACCAAGCAAACTAGATCACTATTAAAAATGAAAGGTAAGGCCTGGGAAAAGTGGCACACCAACAAAACCTCAGCAAATAAACAGGCTTATCTAGAATTAAGAAACAAAGCCAAAGAAAAAAAACAAATCAGACAAGATAAAAGAAACCATTACACAGCTAGCCAAACAAAACAAAATAATCATCAAAACATTTTGCAGCAATAAAAGAAATTCTACAACCAGGGCAAGCTAGTACACCTTCCCCATCAACCGACAATACTAAAGATAGCAAAGAAATGCAATTTAATAAATATTTTACAGAAACTTAGCCCTTAAAAATAACCACTGCCCTACACCTCCACCACCCCATTAACATCAAATCAGGCTAACAATACTTTTTCATTCCAACCTTTCCCTCCAGAAATTATAAAAAAAAATATTTAAAAAAACTTAAACCAACAACCCTAGCAGCTGAACAATTACCTGCAGAGTATCTAAAAATCTCTGCCAAAGCCATCTCGTATCCTGTATTCATCCTTATAATGGATCCATATCTGAACAAAAGGTGCCAACAATTTGGAAAATATCACACATTATCTTATTGCATAAAGGCAGAAAGCTATCCAACTATTGCCCTATAGCAATCTAATCACCACTAATCAAAATTTTAGGGAGATGTATTCACTCTCAATTACTAAATTATCTCTTAACTAATAATCTTCTAATTAACACTCAGCATGGATTCTGATCAAAATATTGTACTACTGTTGCCTTGATGTCCTTCACTAACACCATTAATCAGCATAGAAATGATAGCAAACTAGTATCCTCCATCTTTCTTGACCTATCCAGACCTTTTTGTACTGTCTCACACAACAAACTAATAACAGCCCTTTCACATCTTAAAGTCAGCTACTTTGCAATTGCATGGTTACAGGATGGCTGGACGGCTGCAAGCTGTTAAATGGCAACAAAATCTCTCTCCTGTTCAGTCAGTCACTGTGGGAGTTCCACAGGGTTCTATCCTGGGTCCTCTCCTCTTCGCCCTATTTACTAACAGTCTTCGTAATTCTACCCTACATGCATCCCTTGTCCAGTATGCAGATGATTCAACTCTAATATGTGCCATCCTATACTCTACCAACTTCAATTTATAACCCAGGAATCCTTTTCCACAGTAGAATCTTGGCTAACTAATGCTCAGCTCATTCTTAACCCCAATAAGACTAAGATCATGTTTTTTTCAACCCACAAGAGCCAGTGAACCCTCCCACCTTCTATATCTCATCAACAAATAATACAATTATTTCTCCAGTATCCCATACCAAACTTCTTAGTGTAATCATAGACAGCAGCATGAAATTTGACATTCACATAGCCCAGTCAATAAAGAAAGTGCACAGAAATCTTGGTATTCTATATCGACATAAACATTTTCTAACAAGCAACACAAAAGCCACCATTGCTATTACTCACCTACTCTACACATCTCCCATTCTTACCAACCTAAAGAAATCCAACTTAAGGAAACTTGACACCTGCTGCAATAAATTTGCAAAGTTTGCCACCGAATCTACTAATAGATCACATCATTACCTATCCCTAACACAACTCACCTGGTTAGAACTACCCAATCTCCTAGCCTACAACCAATTGACCATGGGCCATCAATTACTCTGTCAACCAGTCAAAACTCATGCCCTTCTTAACCTCCTCCAACCCTACTCTACAAACTGTGTCCTGTGTTCCACTAACAAATCACTATTAAATATATCTAAAGCTAACAACACAGCTGGAAAATCCTTCTACTCTAACTGAATAGTGAAACTCTGGAATTCTCTGCCCCTAAACATAAAAACTACCACCAGCACTACTAAATTCAAAAAGACATTAAAACACATTTAACTAACACATGGATATGCTCCTGTACTAAACCTAGCTAAGAAAACTTCTGGTGGCCACACTAGGCAATGTAATATATAATTACTGTATGCTCTGTACCTTTACATAGTTCTCCGAGCTTATCAAAATCTAACTATATTACTGTTAAGACAATGTATTGTGAAATTATGCATACTGTAAAAAAAAAAAAATAATGCTGTACTGTCAATATGTAAAAATGTTGGAATGTGTGTTCCATAACTTCGTACACAGACAATCAATTAATTATTAATCATTTATATATCTACTGTCATTGCTACATCACTCTATCTTTGTATACTTTCTCTATGTATTAATTAATGTGGAGCTTTTCTCCCCCAGCGTCCGCTGAAAAAGGACAACTTGTCCAGTCGGACCTTCCTGGTAAATAAATGTACAATAAAATAAATAAAATAAATAAATAAATATCTTGTCTAGAGTACTGTTACAGTGGAAACTGTCTGATGTCATAAAGGGGGAAAACAGAAAACAGAAAGATGCATAATCATGACATTAAGTGACTGGGATTCATTATTCTTTTAAAATAGAAAGTATCATTGAGATATTGAGCTTTTCAGCAGTCCGGTTTTCAAGTAACTTGGAAATCTTTTTAACATTATACCATGTAAAAAATGATAACACACAAGCAAGGAGATCACCTGGAGCTAAATTAAAATTTAGAGACAGTCTGTTACTACAGATAAAAAGGTATTAATTTTCCAGAGTGAAGTATGTGAAATACGCTGTAGGTAAGATAACTTCCCACAGCTAAGCTGAAGCACTTTGATATATGAAATGTTGAATTGTTTAAATAACAAACATTATTTCACCTAAATAAATTATACTTTTTTACCTGAAACATTGGACTGTTTTAGAGCTGTTGTTCAGTAAATGAATTATTACAACTACTGTACATCTCGGTTTCAACTAATTTTTGTGTTTGATCAGGACGGGACCTCTAGTATTTGATATCTGGTGTTATTTTAACAATGCTCATAAACCTGATTCAATGGCATCCAGTTAGTGAAGGATACAACATGTAGCCCAAGCCCTTTGATCTCTTCATTAACATATAGAGTAACAACATTTATGTTTGTTTATTATTATAAAATGTAATATCATATAATAATATGATGTGCTGGAGGATGCATTTGCTTTTAAATGCTTGGCATTTACCACTTTCCAGGGAGCTTCACCCTCCTGCTCCCCCTTAGTAATTGTATTTTAAGTCTAATCTTGCACCTTCCCCTAACATTAATCCTAAACCATAACTTAAAAAAAATCCTTTCCATAACTACTACAAAACAAAACAGTCCCAGACACATATAGACGCCAACAAATACATACATACATACATACAAATATACACTGCAAAAGCAATCATTTACCTAACTCTTACTTTAACCTTAAAACACACACAATCTCACACACATCATTAAATCTATCCCCTTTTTTAAGCATTACTCTAACACACACACACACACACACACGCACACACGCACACACACACACACACACACACACACACGCACACACACACACACACACACACACACACACACACACACACACACACACACACACACACACACCCTAATATGCATTTTGCTTAACTGTTACGACATAGCACATAGTCAGTAAAATATACAAAAAGAACAACCCTGGCCTTCTGACTGCTGACCACTGGAATGCATTACCAAACACTCTGCACTCATACATACACACACATATATATATATATATATATATATATATATATATATATATATATATATATATAATGAGACATAGAGATTGGTAGAGAGATATCAACCATAAAATTCTTACTATGTCAACACACTGCAGCTCATGCTCTGCGGCTACTACTCTGAACATGCAAACATATAAAACAGTCCACCAACACCCCCTATTAATTATATATACTAACTCAAAGATCACAGCTCATGCTCTGAGACTACTCCTCTGAACATGCAAACTTATAAAAAAACAGTGCACCCACACCCCCTATTAATTATATTTACTAACTCAGAGATCCCACAGTCTCTGTAGAAAGGGCATATTCCCCATCCCCATCCCCAGGGTTTGTTCATTCTTGCACAAATATCAAGAACTGTACAGACCCGGAGAACTGAAGCTGTACAAAACTAACTCATACTAACTACTACAAATCATATTAAGGCTTTTTCAGGCTTGACTTGTTATTATAGGAAAGTTATTCATAACTTTGCAACCGTTGCATGCTCTGTGAGTGACCTGAACAAGGATAAGGCTCCACTGAAAATTATTTGGAGAACTGAAGCAGGACAAGTCTTCAGGCAACTAAAAGATATGTTGTGTTCAGAACTAAAAACACAATACCTTGTTCAGTCATTCTTATTTTCCTATTATAAACTATGCTATAAAAAGGAATGCGCACACCTGCCTCGGAGGCGGGCATAGGCATAGCCTTGTCTCAGACCATAGATAGGCAGAACATCTCATCTGTTATATAAGTATAAAATTTAGCAATGCTGAGATATGTTATTCAGTTATAGAGAGAGAGAGAGAGAGAGAGAGAGAGAGTCTCTTGCTATAAAATGAGTGCTCACCATTCTAGCAGTATTATATATTAGGTGTGGAATTTGTATTAATCAATGTTCATACCCCCTTAAAATGGCTCTACCACTAAAAGAATCAAAAACCAATATTATACATCTGGTCTTTGACCCCCCCCCTGCCTTATAGTCTTAAAATCCAATATCATCCAGGCCACAGTCCCCTCAAAGGCAGATGGGCTGTCTTGGGCTTACACCATGTCTGACATTGCTAGAACCTATGGATTTATGCTGGGAGCCATGTGACACAGGGACTGCAATGCATGCTTGTAGTGGTACTTTTATTGTCATTTGTAGGCCGCAGTCTGAGTCAAGCAGGCTAACCAGGGATAGAGGGAAATATAGAGCTTGTACGTTTTGCCAACAAACCAGAAGGGGGGGGGACAGGGGACAAGCAATAAGGAACAGCTACTTTTAAGATTATATAGTGGACTCTACAACTTGAGGGACTCAGATTCATAACCTCTGTATATACAGAGTTCTGAAGTGGAGAGGGCTATGTGTTAAGGAAGAAATCAGTCTAGAAGGTGTCCCTGAAATCTGAAAAAGAAATTATAAGGTGCTGTTGTCCTACAAAGGAAAAACTAACAGAACTAAACCCGCTTGCCTTGAGTGGAAAATAATGCTATCTGCAATTACTGATTGTTTTATTGGCCATCTCTGGGAAAAACACTTAGTAATAAGTATGAAGAAATGTTGGAATTGTGCTAACTGAAACAGGCCACAAGTGAACTGAAATTTGAAAAAAAAAAATGTGTGTGCAATGTTGTAAAAAGACTTGAATTTATGGGCTTACACCTGATTTTGCTTGAAAAATGCATTCATGACTGAGATTGTTTTCTGTATTTTTGAAAGTACATACTTTCATGTGTATCTTGTAAATAAGCCTCAATTAAAAATGAAAAGGCTTGTTCAAAAGACCATTTTTAACACTGCAAACAAAGCAAATCAATGTAGGAATGTAGACATTTGTAAATCAGGTGACATTTGCTTTCAGAGTTATAGCAACCCATTATTTTCCTCTTGACAGCATAGCTTACAATAGTAAAATAAGAGTGACTAAACCAGAAGTTGTGTTTCAATAGAAAACATTTATATTTGTGTGTTCTTTTGTCATACTAGGCTAGAAATGTTATCTGAAATTAGCTCAGTAAGGAAAAACAATTATCATTAAATGAGTAAAATGATATTAGCTCTTAGACTGCCCTTTCATTGAAGCCATATGCATGTTCAAAATTCCAGAAAAAGCAAATGAGAATCAGGATGAGTGGAAGTGCTGGAATATGTTCCATAATAAAGTAATAATTGGCAAATGATCTGTAACACTGCTAGGTCAGTGATCATGAAAAGAACAAGTATACAGCTCATTTAGTGAGTGAGTCTATCAGTCATCAGTGTCATTCAAAGTACACGCGTCATCAATACCATATTTTAGTCATCTGGACCCCTAAACTAGACAGCCTGCACATGTGAAACTCCAGTCTCCTCATAGTTTTATATAGGAGTCTCCATGTCTGATATATGTTAATAGTACAGTAATGTGTTTTAAAGGAAAATGAACCCTCAGTTTATTCATACATATCTAGTAACAGTGTTCACCACCACTTCATCAGTCTGATGAAGCGGTGGTGAGCACTCCGAAAGCGCTAACTTTTAATAAAACTGATGGATTTTACAACTGTTGAGCCTTGCCTTTCTGCCTGTTACGAGCTGTAGTTTTGCTTGGAATTTTGTTTGGGTCTGCTGCTGGAATGCACTCATTGCCTTTGGGTTCTCTTGCTGCTTATTCATACATATAGTGAACTTAATTTCTTATCAATAAGGCCAATTTCTACAGTGATCTGTTGGTGAAATAAGCTGTCAAGACACTGAGCCTGTAAGCCTGAAGATGCATTATTGTATTAGTAGGACTTAACATATACTGCCCTGTCTTGGTAAGATAACATGCAAATGGGTCACTGAGGGTAAATTTTACTTAAGAACTTTTGCATTGATGAAAATGTTTTTAGCTCACCTACATCATTAACTCAGATGTCCTTGCCATTATAGATGTACCGGTCACTGCAAGTGTTTTCCAATTGAAGGTTGATATTTCGGTTTCTTAGTTTATAAAGGGAACCACTGAAGTGTAACTATTTTTCCAGGTCTAATACATCTGCAGGGATTTTGAAAAAGTCCAAGTTCAGATTAATAATATCCCATACGGGCAGTACAGTGGCAGAGTGGATAGTGTTGTCACCTCAATGCAAGATGTTCTATGGTTCAATTCTCAGCTGGGGTGCATTCCATGCACAGTCTGCAAGTCCTTCCTGTGTTTGCATGGGTTTCCTCCAGGTGCTCTGGTTTCCTCCCAAACTGCAAAGACATAAATGAGGTGGATTGGGCACTCTACATTGGCCATAACAGTGAGTTTGCAATCGAGTGTGTGGAATGGAAGAACAGCCATGGCAGGGCTAGCCACCTAGCAATGTGAACCTTGGCTCTAGATGATTCTCACTGTTAATGTGACACCCTGACCCCATGTGGAAAAAGGGGTTTTGGGTGGATGGATAACCATCTGTAAATTCTGCAACATTTCCTGTTCAAGTCTTGTGACAGACTGGCATCCTGTTCTTGATTCATTCCAGGCCTTCCACCTGCTGCTGCTCACAAAGACAGGCTCTGCCTCCCCCAGGACCTTGAATAGAAGTGATAATAGAAAAAAATGGATGAATCTTCTGTTGAAATGCATCTGACCAAAAAGGGAACAGGAATTCAGTAGTGTAAGGAAACAGTATGAGGCAAATATCTTTTTCTGGGTGAAGGGGTTGAAAGGAAAAAGGAAAAAGTAGGCAAATGACTATTAATACCCACAAATATATGCACTAGATGGGAAGATGTGCAGACTGGGAAGGCCAAGAGGTCTGTACTGTATCTGTTACAAAGTAAACTGTACTTCTGTTTTACTCTTCAGACCAGTTGCAGTAAGCAATGCCTTATTTTGCCATGTCTGAACTATTACAACAAAGCTTGTATGAAATGTCATTGAGAAAAACATCAAAGAACTTCAGTTTCCTAAAGCGACTATAGAAATATTGCATTTAATATATAGGATACTATACTGAACAAGGAGTTTATTCTGATCCTTGCTAAGCTGGCATTTTAACAGCCCTCACGTATATTTAATTCTCCTGTGTGAGATTGTATTAATAACCAGAAGCTCTCTGCCAGTTAAGTCATAAACATTCCTTAACCCAGTCAGTCTTCAGCACAGAGGAACATAGTGGTCAACAGCTAATGACCATTACCTGGAAAAAAGCAAGTATTGGTTGATGAAAAGGGAACGTGTAACCAGATTCCCAGGGAGCAAATGGAATGTGATTTCACTAGGGTACATAATTTATTCATCTTCCAAGACATTATGGACTCTGCCTGGGGTACTACAGAGCATGACTTTTGCAGATGAAGGAAAATGAACTGCTCACAGAGGGACCTGATGTTTTTCTATAACTATAATTCAGGAAGACTGAGAGAAAATAAGAAGTCCAGGGCATTTTATGAGGTACATTTGGATGATGTTTTTTGAGGACTGATGTTTTAAGGTTTTTATATGGCAACACTGTATAAAGGCATTTCTACGTCACTTATCAATGTTCAACCTCTTTGGCAAGCCTGAGTAAAACCTGAAGTACCTTTTTTGAGGTCTGAACTTAAACATCTGGGAGATCAGGCCTGAATAAAATCATCCCTATAAAACATATGCAGTTCTATGAAGTCATCAGTGGGATAAACCACAGCCCCTAATGGCTCAGTAAGTGTGTAGCAAACTTTTATTTTAATTTTAAGTGGTCACATTCTTTTTGAACAACATTTGCTGTCATAAACCAGAAATATCTTACTATCAGGGGATACAGGGAAGTAAATATTGTGGGAAGAAATAGCCAGTGAATTGTTATGACTAGGCTTGTATAGGCCCTAGGGCTAATAGCCTAGTACCAACCTATGAACCTATAATCAGATCATTGTTATGGTTAATGCACCTCTATAAAATATCAGCCACTAATGTAGCAATGAAATGTTGAAAATGTTTGTTGTTGTTGTTGTTGTGTCTTTCAGCTTTTCCCGGTTAGGGGTCACCACAGCAGAACTCCGGTCCGCTAATGATTGGCAGTAGATTTTTACGTGCCGAGTTGCCAGCCCTGATGCACAACCTTCAACAAAGCTACACCCATTCATGCATGTCTCCACACAGAAGACGTTCTAGCTGAGAATCGAACAGGACAATGTCTTACTGTGAGGCGACAACGCTACCGCAGCACCACCACCGCAGTATAAATATGAAAAATTGCAAAGTGCACACTGTTATATATTGCAGAATGCACTGGCTTGAAGCAGCCCATCATATGAATACAAAATATATGCTTCCTAAATGAAACAAGAGCATTTGTGTCAGTCTAAGATCTAGATTAAGTGCTGTCCGACCTATTAGTTGTTGATTTTGTATTTGCCCTCCCAAAATCTGCATTGGAAAAGTTCCAAATAGTACTTAACATAAAGATAATAATTCTGCTAAATAAAATAAAACAGTTAAATGAACACAGCTTTCACAATAAAGCTCATAATTTTGCTAAATAAAATAAAAAATGCACATTTCCCATTTGCTTTAATGTCTATATAATCAAAATAAAAGCTTAATATTCTAAGGCTATTTTTAGAAATCAAATTAAGACTGCCTGCAGAGACAAACAGTGTGAATTAAGCTACATATTCAAAGTTAGCTTGGGGAGGGGGTACTGGATGTGATAAGCAATTAAAATAGAATAACAATACCAAGAATGACTACAAAGAATAAAAAAGTCAGCCTGTCTGGAAGGTGAAAACCAAGAAAGCAACTGTGCAATTCACACTGAGTATATGCTATTGTAGACATGAGATTTAAACACTTCAAACAGTACAAAAAGTGTTATAAAGCTGTAAATGTCAGCACATTTTAATTCAAACAGAGATATGTTGCATGATAAGATATATATATATATATATATATATATATATATATATATATATATATATATATATAAAGGTCAAAACTGCACTCTGCAAACTAATGTATGAGGACAAAGGGGATAAGCTCATACAATCATGTGTCAGGTGTAAGTAGAATACACAGAGCTCATTTATACAGCCTGCAACCATGTATCATCTGTAAGTGCAATGCACAGAGCTCACTTAAGCAGTCTGCAACCATGTATCAGCTGTAAGTGCAATGCACAGAGCTCACTTACACAGCCTGCAGCCAGTTATCAGCTGTAAGTACAATGCACACAGCTCACTTATGCAGCCTGCAACCATGTATTAGCTGTAAGTGCAATGCAAAGAGCTCACTTACACAGCCTGCAACCATGTATCAGCTGCAAGTGAAATACAGAGCTCACTTACACAGCCTGCAAACAGCCACATAGACAAGCAACCTTAGGACTTTGTAATTATGACTAAACATGCTGCAAGCAAGCAGTACGACATGCCTTCACACCTTTATACATGATTTAGCAACATATACTCCTTCTGATAAAAGTAAACAACACTTGTTCATGTAGCAGAAGCACCTATCTGTGTACAAGCAGACTATCAGACATGCTCTAGAAACCAGATTTTTTGAATGAAATAAAATGGTAACAGGTAAGGAAGTTGGCTGTTTAAAAAAATTCTTCAAGCTTAAGAATGTGGCAGTTAAATGAAAGCTTGCAATTTACATTTTAAAATCTTCCAACTTTGTTGCCTTCTTTCTATATGCACATTAATTCTCTTGTTTGTATGTATGTGTATGTATTTGTATATGTTTATGTGTGTGTGTCCGTTTGTGCACGTGCATGTGTCTGTCTGTATGTCTGTCTATCATAGTCTGCAGTGGTAGCTATATTTTGTTTAGCTTGTTTTTCATACCTGTTGAGTACAGTTGTTTATCTTTTAGCAGTTTTCTTAATTATTCTACACCCTTCAGATATTCTCTCAAATTCCGGACTCATTGCTACCAGCTCTGGATTTACCCTACCCTTATCAACAAGGACATAAGTAGTCTCCCGACTGTTTAACCAAAACATTTTTTCTTTGTTAATACTAGATCATGGAGACTTACAACATTAATGATAAGGGTCAGTGAATTATTCACGCTGGTCTCAAAATTAATTAATTAATTAATTAATTAATTAATTAATTAATTTATTGCAGTTGGTTTACCAGGATAGTCCATTGGGCCAAAATGAACCCATTTTCAATGGAGTCCTGGGGAGAAAAGCTCCAAAACAATCTAGGTACAGCAGGTTATTAATGATAATTATACAAATGTAAAAGATTCAAGCAAATAATTTCAAATAGTACAGCAAACATTAGAAATAATACAGACTTGTGATGAAACTTACAGATGATACAGACTAACAAAAGGAATATTGCAAAGTAATACTGAAATGCAATGCATATTAGGAAGCATAATCTTAAGAGGTGTAGTCTAGTACATTCTTTGCAAATACCATAGGAATAATAATGTGTGTGCTAGGGGAAAATAATAAGGAAATCTGCTGGAGTAAACAGGGGAAAGAAGGAAGATAAAAATTGTCAGTGTTAGTTATGTGGGGTGGGAGCAAAAGCATTCCCGCTGGGATACTAGATGTGAATGAAGAGATCTTTTGAAAATAAAATGGTTAGAGGTGGTGCGAATGGATGGTGGTAGGGAGTTCCAGAGGTGAGCTAAGCCATAGGATAAAAGGTTTTTGCCTGGGGGATGAGTTGGTTTGTACACTTCTAATAGGTTTTGATTGTTTGACCTTAATACTCTATCAGGTAGGTGCATTTTAAAGGCAGAAGAAAGGGAGGGACAGAGGGAGGGGTTGAGAATGAGCTTGTGGACAAGAGTTAGTTTAGTGTAGGTGAGATGATTGGGTAGTTCTAGCCAGTTTAGTTTTTGGAGAGAGGAACAGTGGTGGGTGGAGGACTTATGGCTGGTAGCGAATTTGGCAATTTTGTTGTAGCAAGAGGAAATGTTTTTTTAGAGAGGACTGCAGATTAGTTAGCAGTGGTGCTCCATAGAGAAGGGAGGGGATAGGAAAGGAAGTAGAGAGAGTGATTTTAGTGGCAGGTGTAAGGTAATGATTTTGTCGGTAGAGCATACCTAGTTTTTGATGTTTTTTTTTATATTTAGTTATAGGTGGGAGTTGAATTTGAGCTGGCTATCAATTTAGACCCCAAGTAACTTGGTCTCTGACACCAGTTCCAGAGGTGAGTTATTTTGACTAGTAATCGAGAATGTGTTTATATCGAAAGAAGTGACTTTAGAGGGGGAATTGAAGCAACATTCTGGCTTTCTAAGCTGTCTAAGCAATATATCTATATCTATATCTATATCTATATCTATATCTATATCTATATCTATGTATCTTTTTCAATAATTTTATTTCTCTAGATGTATATACACACACACACGCACACACACACACAGATATATATGTATATATATATATATATATATATATATATATATATATATATCTGTGTGTGTGCGTGTGTGTGTGTGTGTGTGTGTATAGGCTTATAATTACTTTGTTGATCGCACTTTGTGTGATTGACATTTGTGCAAAACTGTCTTTGGCCGAACTGAAATTACGAATGCCACAATGTCGAACCTTACAGTAGCAAGCATTCACTTTTGTAAGGTTCGACACTGTGGTGCAGATCGCACTATAGTGTGGATCAGGAAATGTACCCTTTAACTCACTGTAGTGTGATCTCAGAGTTTGTATATATAAGTAGGGGGGTGTGGGGGACGGAAGTGCAGCATTTCAGTAAAGTCGACATTTTCAAAATTTCAACTTTACTAAAATGCTGCCTTCGACTTTTTTGTGTTCATTGTTGAGATTTCCGAACATGTGATAGTAAACCATATATATATATATATATATATATATATATATATATATATATATATATATATATATATATATATTCATTATTCATTAGAATTGTGTTACTTTCATGCGAGACAAAAAAGGAGAGAAAGAAGTCATTCTTTTCTTGCCTCACCTCTTCTTCTCTAGTTCCGCTCATTACAAATCCTAACCACATTCTTCCACAGGGAAATAAATTATATGCTGTCACTTACACTAGACAGTAAAATGAATCTAGATGTGTGGTATAGCTGTCACTCAATTACCTGTTTACATTTATTTTCTTGGAATGTTCAGCTAACAGGAGCCCGCTTTCAATACAGTCCTGGGAGAAAATGTTCCAAAATAATGGGCATTTAGACATCATCACTATGTACTCATTGTATCAATTACAGTACTAAGGGCAGACTATGACAGACAGATAATAATAAAAATGAGAGAACTTTGCACTGGTCAGTATAATGACAGCATCAGAAGGTTGCATTTTCAAACACATACAAACTAGAACTGGTAGAAAACTGCCTCCCTTTACTATACTCATTGTCTTAACTGCAGTTATGACTCAGCTATTATAACAGTAGACAAGAACATGGACAGAAGGGAAGTAAATTGCACATAACCTTTTTCATACCAAGATGAGGTGTCCATTTCATACAGTTACAAACATCAACACTATAACTGACACAAAATAAGTTAGAGCAAAGCAGAAATTTGGAAAGAGTGAGGTAACAAAAATGCACACAGTGTGTAAACAGTCTACATATGGGCATATATATATATATATATATATATATATATATATATATATATATATATATATATGTATCTATCTGTGTTCATCGACATTTGGTCCGCTACTATCGCACACACTCACCCAACCGCGCCCTAACCTACAAAACACCAACATCTTCTACCTTTACTTACTCGCGCCACTACTACTAACGGCCTAACCCTAACTCACTTATCTACTAAACACCAGCATCGACACTTTACCTTACCGCGCCCTTACCCCAATATATATATATATATATATACATACACACACACACACACACACACACACACACGCACATGCACACACACAACATGCACACACACACACACACACACACACACACACACACACACACACACACACACACACACACACACACACACGCACACACGCACACATGCGCACACGCACACACACACACACATGCACATACACACGCACACACACATATAAATATTTATACATAAAACTTGACAGTCACACAAGCATAAGGAATGAAGGAATCTCCCTAAAGACAGGAAATCACTGCTGGCACATTTATTACTGAGACAAATATGCATGATATAACTGTAAGTTATCTCTAGAGTTTCATTTGTAATTGAAAAACAGCCGAAATGAGTATGTGTTACAGTCAATGGGTTGACATTAGTCACAGGATGCTTTCAAAGAACTTGTCCACAGTTTTATCCCCTACACCCCGTCTTCTTTGCTGCTGTATCATTCAAGATAATTGGAGAAGAGAAATTAACATGCCAAAAATGTTAAAGGAATCAGAAAATTAAAATAAAAGAGAAAAAAGACAAGACGATTTGCCAGTTATGATATAAAGTGTGATTCCATAGTAAATGGAATTACTCATCCTCTAGTAAATGGCCTGTAGGCTGTAATGGATGTTTTTCTGAGTAACACATCAACAACAATCTGTTTCACTCACTCACTGAACACATAGCTAAAACCATGGCACTGACAAAATTTTTTGTGAATGCTGAGGGTGGAGCTCACAAGGCAGATGATGCTCATTATTGTAGCATGCATACTCTGAGGACAAATGGATAATCAGTGCTTGAGAAGAGGAAACATAAGGTTTTAGGGTTGCCACCTTTTCAAATGCTCAAAGTGGGACATTTTTTGCAGAAACGTCAGCTTTTGTAGGGAAAAACATACCCACGGCCAGTACAAAGGACAGAATTTCACGTTTTTGCCAGAATAAAAGCTTATTCTTGCAGCATTTGAGTTGCTTATTCTGTTTCTTATAACATTTAGGTGTTTCAGATAGAAAATAACTGTTTTATGCAACTATTAAAGAAAATATAGGAAACATTTTTGTCCTAAAATCTCAGGACATTTGCCATTTTTTCAAATTTTTTGTAGGACACAACTGCCCAAAGAAGGACTGTCCCTTGTAAAGTGGGACTGGTGGTAACCCTATAAAGTTTGGCATTTACATTGTTACACAGAGTACAACCTGACTGTTTATACATTGTGTACAGCACTGTAGTCTTTGCTCCTTCACTGCAGTAAATTATGTACAGCATCGTGGTCTCTTTACACATTATGTACAACACTGCGGTCTTTGTACCATAACAACCTATTTATACATTAAGTTTTACTCTGTAGTGTGTGCACATCTTACCTCTCAACATCTTGGATCAAGAAATCTGATTTTAAATTTTCTTTTTATAAACTTAGAAAGCTGATAGAATAACAGGTTTTGTTAAGCATAAATTTTCTGAAGGGTATGAAGTCTGAAACTCGTACACCTGTCATTATTTTCTAACTTTAATCTTTAATGATTTGCCACTAATTTGCCAGAAAACCACAATTTTATGAAAAATGGACCAAAAATATGAGGGAAAATCTGGACATTCTGTGAAAATCTGCACAGCTGATAGGTATGATACACATTACATACAACTCTGCAGTTTGTGCAACCTGACTGTCTACACACTATGTACATCACTATACATACATACATACATACAAATATTCTAAGCACGGGAATTAATGCCCTTCTAGCCTGTCAATATAACAAAACACATGTTCCCATAATAAGTGTCCAGGCTGTTCTTACAAATATCTAAACTAGTACTTGCTTTAATGTAATTTGGTAGACTGTTCCAATCATCAGCTGCTCTCTCAGAGAACAATCAGCTACTCTCTCAGAGAACCAATTAGTACACTTCTCATTCTTACAGAACCTTCTACATAGGTTATCTGATGATTCTCTACTACTTTATGACAACCCCAAACATTCCCAAAGGTAGTTGTCTCTAAATGCCTTATATACCTGAATAAGATCTCCTCTTAGATATGACATTTTACAAGTTCAGATATTTTTGTCTTTCATAATAACTTAAATTTTCACATCCATGGATATCCTTGGTATATTTCTACTGTACTCTTTCCAGTTTACTCATGCTTGTTTTCTTATAACATTTCCATATTGCTGTTCCATGCTCATGTTTGGTTCTAATGTAACTAACAAATAATGACTTCATCATTTCTGATTTCCTAGGCTTTATAAATATTTTTATACAGCCTATACAACCTATAGTTCTATAACTATAATTAACTAATTGGTTGATACGATTAGAAAAAACACCCATATCCCCAGGTCCTTAAATCAATCTACAGTTTTAATCACTGTGTACTGTATTAAATATTCATCCTTCAATTTATGTCTCCCAAATCTGATATGCTTAGTTTTTGATGTATTTATCAGCATGTGTGTGTGTGTGTATATATATATATATATATATATATATATATATATATATATATATATATATATGTATATATTATATGGATCTACTTTGATATCCCGAATTACTATTACCATTACACTGAACCACACAATATCGAGATGATAATCCTAATATAGTGAGTTCTGATGCACAGCATGACCGATTCATGCTCTGACAGCTCTGTCCTTTATATCCTAGGTGTGATACTGCATGCATCATTTTATTCTGCGCTGTCTGTGTCATGTCCCATACTTGTGGAACATGCAACCCCTTTCCCAGTGTTGCATTAGCTTGAGTCTGTCACTGTGACAGCTGTAGTACTGTTGCTGTATGTTTCTCACCTGACTCCCCATCTTGCTTTTCTACTATTGGTATAACTGATAAGGATAGTCCTGCCAAGATGTTCTCCTTCCTCTCCAACTGTTTGCACAATTCTGTACTGAGCAGCACTGCACACACAATACTACAATTAATGCAGATTACAAGACCTTATTTCAGTACCCCCCCCCGATGTATCTAGACAATGGAAGTATTCCTTGAGTAGACCGAACACCTGTTCTACTACTTTATGCATTTTAGAATGTGCTGCATTATAGGCTGTTCCCTTTGTGGTCTAGTATTTGTAGATGTGGGTTATCAACCAGGGATCTAGAGAATATCTGGCATACTCTGCAACACACAACAACCGACATATTATATGTGACATGCTGACAGCTTGCTTGGTACCTGTGTAATAACTTGTCTGTCTAGCTTGTGTGTGCACTTAACAACTAGCTGACTCTTTCAGAAATCCCCTCACAGGAAACTTCGGTATATGTCTGATGTGTGCCAGATGTGAGAATCATGGGAAGTGCTCAGGTGGTTTATAACTAATGCCTGAGGTGTTACAGACCACCTGGAGGTTACAGAAGTGGAAGCTCTTCTACCTGATGGACAGCAGTCTTTCTAGACCAGGTGGGGCATTGATGTGTGTGTGCAATTGGTGCCTCCCAAAACTTCAGGGAAATGGATAATATTGTAAAATTCCCACATGGTGTTGGTTGTATACTCTATGTTCTCCTTATACACTGCAGCATAATGTTGAGGAAATGGCTCAGGGCTCATGATACCAATGCCTGAAGTATCTCTAACATGTCTTTAGCAGGTCATTCAAAGGTCCTTGCAGCAAAGATCTATAAAACTTTACATAACTTAATATTCACAAGACCGGCATGCCAATTACCTCCTTGATTCTGGTAGTGAGTGACATTCTTTGACAAGATTACTTATATTCTGCTGTCTACCTGGAACTGATTCATGGTCTTCAGGTCACTGAGCTGATCATATGTCAGACACTATCTGTACCTCCTGGAATGGTGCTGATTGATGCAGTGCCCAACATTGTGGGCATTGGCTCCAATACTGACCATTAACATATGCTGCTCAGCTAGAGTTGCTGCTAATACAAGTATTGCTCCTCCCATGAGTACCATAACCCTCAGTGGAAAAGAAAAAGTATGCACCATGGTGCAGTGCACCTATTTTATACATTTCTGAATTAACCCACCATTTACATGCTTTCATTTGCATACACTGTCTTGCACATATTTTTTTAAGTCTCCTTTTTTGTAATTTTACATTTTTTCTATTATTTGTTATCTATCTATCTATATATATATATATATATATATATATATATATATATATATATATATACATATATATATATATATATATATACACACACACACACACACACACACACACACACACACACACACACACACACATGCATATATATACATATATATATATATATATATATATATATATATATATATATATATATATATATATATATATATATATATATATATATATATATATATACTTCTTGGTATATGTGTTATATGGGGTTCACTATAGAATTTTGAAATACTGAAATCCCGATATTTTGAAATTCTATAGCCAAAAGCTTTAAATCACGCAACCCCAGAAGTGCGAAATACAAAATCCCGAAGTTCGGAGATTTTGAAATAGCATTTCGGATGTTGTGGTGTGTGAATGGATAGGTGTAAGTTCGGGTAAGTATGTATGTGCAAGTGTGTTGGTTAGGGGCTTTAGTGTACATTAGTGTGCGTTGTGGCTGTGATGTGTGTGTGCAAGGGACTGTGAAATGTGTGGGTGTGAGTTACCTTTGTGTGTGTGATAGTACGATCTCGGAGTTAGTATATATAAGTAGGGGGGGTGGGGGCACAGCCCCCCACATGGGGGGTGCAATGGGGCTTGCTGCTTAGGATTGTATATTTGTATGTTTGATTGTAGGGGGAGATTGTGTGTATATGTATGTGTGTGGTGTATTTGTAGTGTAGGTTCAGTGGGATTTCACTATTTCGAAATTCTATAGTGGACCCATTATAGGTGCTTATTTCCTCATTTCATTCATTTTTTCTTTGAGGTATATTTTTCCGTTTTAAACTGGTGCTGTGCATTGTAACTGAGAGATTCATAATTGCATGTGGTGTGTTAGTAAATGTTAAAATGTTTATAAAAGCAAAGAAGCATTTTTGCAAGGGAAAGTTGCTTCTTCAAATCTGGGAGCTGTACTCTCTCCACACCTTTTTATTTATATACTTAATGCAGAACTACATGTACACTGGAATTTGTGTTATATTTTGATAAGTTGCTCTCACAGAATAAGTATTCATTGCTTTTCGCCTTCAGTGTTGGTATTCTGAGGTTCTTTCTTGGAATTTCAGCAATAACCCATTCCATAGTATACTTTTTTGGCTGTTGATTTGTTTTCCTGTTCTTTCATGTTATTTTGTTTTTTGTTTGTTTGTTTTCTTCAGTTTGTTTGAACCTTTGCATTATAGCAATGTCTTTTGGCTTTTCCCAGTTAGGGGTCACCACAGCAGATCACCGGTCCGCAGATTGATTGGCAGTGGTGTTTTTACAGTGTCGAGTTGCCACCTCAGTGCCCAACCTTCACAGAAGGCACACACACACACACACACACACACACACACACACACACACACACACACACACACACACACACACACACACACACACACCCACCTACCTGCATGTCTTTTTTTTTAAAACTCACTCAACCGCAGGGAGGACATGCAGACTCTGCACAGAAAGTGCTCCAGCCAAGAATCAAACCAGAGAACCTCTTGCTGTGAGGCGACAATGCTAGCCGCTGCACCACCACACGACCATGACCAAATAGCATTTTCCTGTTTTATTTCCCATTTATCTATATGTTTATTTATTGGTTGTTTGGTTAACTGAGAAACTAGACTGATCCACAGTAGACCCATTTTATCAACAGCTGATTTTTTATACAGTTTATTTTAGTTACTTTGCTGTTGGCTAGAAGGTTTTTTTTTTTGAAGTCTTAAATGTCATGATGATTGGGCTGAAATTTTGTTTTTTATTATTGATCAAATTTATTTATGTCAGTTTTAAGTTTTTATGCTTCATCTTCATGCCTCCCCCTTACTCATATATTCTAACCATGATACTGTCCCTAATGCTAACCATATATATGAAAACCCCTTTTTGTAACTACCACTACGCAAGACAGTCAGACAGACACACATCAAACACAAATGAAACTAAATCTATCCTCTTACTTAGTCCTGACACTAACTCTAACCTGCTAACTTATACACACAACACCAAACATGCACAACGCTAAATCTACATCCTTGCTTACTCTAACCCTAACTCATTTGCATCAAATATTCTGAACCGGGGTCTATATTACGTGATCGAACAGTGAAATGTTCGAACACGTAATAATCAACTCCTAAGTCTTGAACCTTCAGAATGTTGAATGGTTCAATGGAGATCTCCGTAAAGTGCGGGCATGGAAGTTTTCCATTGTCTGCACTGTAGTGCGATCTCGGAGTTGGCATATTTAAGTAGCGGGGGTGTGGGGGTGGGGGTCCAGAGGGGCTTGTCCCCCTGCTTAGAGCATTTTAATGGTTTGTTTGGGTGGGGTTTTTTTTGCCGTTCGACATTACGGCGTTTCTGTATTTAGGAGTCGATTATTACGTGTTCGAACATTTCACTGTTCGATCATGTAATATAAACACCTGAGCCATACTTATCCCTACAGCATAGACATTTCTTATGTAAAAGCCATATTTAACATTGTTCCGTTAAGAACTCCTACATTCAACCCCTAACAAATGTGAGCACCACAGCAAAAATAGCTATTGACGTTCAGTGAATTGAAACATATTTGTATATTTACATATTTGTGTAACTTTCTGTGTTTGTGAAATACTTGCATGCATGCATATGTGAGAGATGTGATAGAGCAGTCATTCACGTCTACAACAACACACAAGTAACACTGATGTAGAAACAAATCTAAAACAAAAGAGATGGTACTGCATTGTGTTGCTTTTCTTGTCTATAAAAATATACATTTGAAATGCCTGCACAGAGCAAACTGACATATTACTTCTGCAGCTTTGTTGTAGCTATTGAACTGTTAGCTGACCTTTTCCATTCATTTATAAATGTTCGCTGTGGAATGTAGTTGACGTCTCTGAAAATTGCCTGTTCTTATATATACACGATAAGTATTTTTCCCTTTAATTGTAACAACACAATCCTACATCTGCATTTATTCCAGTCTCTGTGTGTGGATCACTTCTAAATCTGGTAGCTCATGGTCGCAAAGTACTCATTACTGGGGATGTATTTATATACAGTTACTGCAATTAACCTAGAGAAAGCACCAGGCAATGACTTGGAATTTAATAGGAAGCTGACTAGAAAGCAATAATAAATAGTCTAACTTGAAGGGAAATAAGTGCTAATAGATTTGCAGAGTATATGTGTAAGATCGTATGCAAGAAATTATAATGTAAATCTTTCAGTTAATAAGAAGATGATTTAAGGTACGATATCAAGCCCAAGTATTTTATCTACTAAATGTCAGGATGTTTTAGAGAATGCAGTGAAAGTGGCAAAAATTCATCTTTATTGAAGTTGTCACTGAATGCAAGTTTCATTAATTCTATGGTCTCGCAGTAATAAATAATAATAACAATGCAGGCATGCAACATAAGGAATTTTCTAGGTCCAGACACACTGCAGTTAATGAATCATACAAATGCTTATTTCTAAATATCTGCATATTAAATTAATACTTATTTCAAACAATCTTGGAATTAATAGTATCAATAGACTATCTTAGAAACACTTTTCCCATGGCATGATTTGCTGAAAGTGTTAAACAAAACAGAATACTAAAACAACATGCAATGTCTACAATAAAAATGGAAATATATTCCTCAAAACCTAATTGGATTTTATGAACAAATGAGATTTTACTAGCTTAGCTTAAAACAGAAACAGGCCATAGATGAAGAAAAACTGGAGGTGATTTGACTTTGCATAGTTATTATTCCTGAGTATTAGACATGAAAAAAATGCACAAAGGATATTATTTCAGTTTATCATTCCATTCTTTATGTTTTTACATCTTTCTAGAAACATAGACCCTGACTGAATATACTGACTTCTTGGCCCACCTAGTTTACCCATTTTCTTTCTTGGTGAATAACCTTCGAATTCCAGTAAACAAAACTCGAGTTTTCTCACTATTCCTAAGAAATCCCTTTTGCATCCTTGAAGTCTATCATTATTTCATTAATTTATAAATAACCCTGTGAAATAGTTTCCTCTATCTCTCCAAAGCTTGTATCTTTAGCATATCTTGAAATTGTGTTAACTTTCTTTTACCCATTTCTGTTTTTTAAAGTTGATACTTACTTTGACTTGTGGACTTCTGTGAAGCACTTTCTATGATGTTCTGCTCGGCTGTCTTTTTCAGGAATGCACAGATGATATTCTTTTCATGGGTTCTAATGAAGACTGTGCTTTGGGTACGATGCACTAGATCATCATACGATCAAGATAACTACAAGGCTAGCTGCCTTTACAGGCCATTTTTAGCCTGGCCAGTTTCCTTAACAGGTGAGAATCAAATCCGGGACCATTTGCCTATGAGGCAAACACTACAGCCATTATGCCAGCACTAATATGCACATGGATCTTTCTGCAGGACTTTACAAAGATTAAGGTCTCCAGAACTATACACACTACTTAAAGTGGGCTGTACCAGTTGTCATTTTATGAGGAGAACTGTATTGTGTTTTCTATCAATGATGCCTTTTTGAGTGCGTCTGTATAGACAAACCAGCATTTATATTTTTCATTTGTTAACCAGCTAAACCAAGAAGGCATAAGCCATTTTTCATATGCGCCGTGGGAGGTCTGTCAAGTTAAAGGACTTAATCAAACAGTTTGTAAATGGAGGCTATGGGAATGAAATCATGGACTACAGGATTACACATTTTAGCAGGTCATAGCATTTAATACTCAGCAATAAACTGTGCTAAATTCTTCCAGTATATAATTATCATTCTTGCTACTTTCTGAAATTACTTCCATACATTCTGGTTATCTGATATGACTGCTGTTAGTACCCTTCCTCTTCAACCACTTGTAATGACTTCAGCTATACACCCACTTTCTGCATTTTTCCATTCCAAATGTATTATTTTACAATGAATTAAACACCAAATTTGACACAGTTCCTACAATAATGACATATCTATTTTCATCCTTTCAGAATCTCCTTACATATCAACATTGCTCTATACCTTTGTGCAATCAGCAAAGACAAACGCATGCCTTCTTATGTATGCCTTTTGCAATTTCAGTTACAACAGTAAAGGACCAGCCCCATTACTGAGCCCCCAGGCACTATTATCATATATGCCATATAATTTATCTTTTTAACTGGATGACAAACTCTTTGTTTAGTATATAGGTAAAATGTGCTGCTAATACAAAAATAGATGAAAGCCACCACCACTTTGTGATTCAACACCACTAGCTTTTATTGCCCTTCTCATATGCTTTTAAACAATGCTTCCATTCACAAGGGTTAGGGTAAATACAAAGTAACTCAGAGAAACTGAATGTTCTAGACAACCATCATTGTTTAGAAGGTAAGAGGAAACTATAGTGTTTGGGAAAAAATAAATACAAACATTTGCCTGAGTTGCAAACCCATTACATGTCTTGGGTAACATGCCTCATTGGCTTTCAAACATTCTAAAGTTATATCCTCTGTAAGTGAATTCATAGATTTACACACACACACACACACACACACACACACACACACACACACACACACACACACACACACACACACACACACACACACACATATCCATCAAGTGATTTGCTCCCAATCCTGACTGGCAGAATAAGGTTTGTGTTCTCCAGGAACTTTATCCTTCTCCAATGACTGTTAAGGCATTACCATTTTCTCCCTATTTTCCCTAAGAAGTCCGACTTCATTGCCTTGTGTTAACAGTGACCATCTAACTTTGGTCAGTTAGGGTACATAGGTTTCTACACAGCTAGGCTTGTAAAGGGCCATTAGAATAAGCTGAGGGAAAAGCTCTGTTTCACATGAATGGGAAGTCTGTTCCAGACAAGGGGTAATCTCTGAGACACATAACTGTCCCTCCAACATGTTTTATTTATGGCACAGACAAGGTTTACTTCCTTAAATTGGGTAATTCTAATGCAGCAGGGCTGGATCAGAGAATGCTTTGTAGGTTAGGTATAGAGCACGCCTCAGTAGCATGTAGGAGACTAAGTTTATGGAAAGGGCTTTGAGGCAGTCAGCATAGGATATACTATTTAAACCTTGTATTCTTCCAGGGAGGACACTCTGTGGCCACTCTAGCTGATGCAAATGCCTAGTCAGGTGTTTGCCAAAGGGTGCATTGTGCTCGATTATTGCTCTAATGAGGGCTGAGTATAGTGGAACTATGATCTCCTTAGATCTGGATGCCATCCTCTTACTTAACAGTTATGCCACATAGAAGGATTTTCTCACTACTTTGGATGCAGGGTGATCAAAGTTCAAGTTACTGTCACCCTGAGTTCCTAATTCCCTTATCACTGGGACTATGCATACAGGAGTGTTATCAATGTTGTAATTTGCAGGGGTGGTCATCTTCCCAAAAGTTATAATTATGCATTTTTTGCACTGAGTTTTAGGCCATGGTTCTGTCTGTGTCAGACCCTCATGGAGGATATCTACATCTCTGGGGGATGCTATTGCACCCAACTTGCAGTTGTCAGCAAATTTGGTCAGCCTAAGGCCTTCAACATTTGCCTTGACCTCAGATAAGTATATTCCAAACAGGAGAGATCCTAGTACTGAACCCTGTGGGACTCCACTAGTAACAGCCCTCTTGGTAGAGGTAGATTTTCCCACCGTACCTTTTTGTGTCCTATCTGTGAGACATTTTGCTGTCCATCAGGTGACATAGGGATTTATACCTAAATTAGTGAGTTTGTCTATAATACCTAAGTGAGTTATTGCGTCTTTGCCAAGTGAAAGTAATTTTTTCCCTTGCCCATGGCTCTAGAGACCTTCTTGAAGAAGTCCACCAAGTTTAGTAGGCATGACCTGCCCTTGACAAAACTGAACTGGAAGGGGTCCAATGTTTGAAAATGTCATATGCCTTTGTTTATCAGGTCCACGATAACTCTTTACATGGCTTTGCATATAAGACTAGTCAAATGTATGGGTTAGTAGTTCCCTGGGTCTGTTGATGGTCTGCCTACATGTAGAGAGATGACATTGCAGTCCTCTATTCCCCAGGGATGATGCGTGTCTGGAGGCTGTGATTGAATAGATTTTCTAGTGGGCCTGACAGGTCATATTTCAAGCTATTTAGAAGGCAACCTGGGATATTACCAGGACCCACCGATACAGTGTTTTTAACTTAGGACAGAGCAGTGAGGATCTGTTCTTTAGTAATAGCTTGAGGTAGAAATGCCAGAGTTTATTTCCTGGGGGGATCTGTGGATAATGGGGGAGAAATTGGCTCTACATTTATCAGATGGCAAATTTGCTGTATCTCGCAATTTGGTATAAGAAGTTCCATTTAGAATTAGTTCAGCAAACTGTTGGGTGTTTCCTTTAAGGCTGTGTACATAACTGAAAAATGCCTTAAGGTTATCCTTAGCTTGGGAAGCTATTTTTGACTCAAAGTTGGTTTTGATGGACTTGATTAGAACCCTGAGTTATTTGTTGAGAGTGATGTTTTTTTTTTGCCTTTTGGGCATAGCTCTTCCTATTTTTGGAAAGGCTTTTCTTTATTTTGTTGTACAACCTAATTATACTGGCGGTCCATCGAGGGGCGTTCTTTTGGAGTTTGTCCTAAGTTTATTTTGGTTTGGTACTGCTCTTGCTATGCAGTTATTTACATGCTGGTATAAGGTTTCCATAAACAAAAGTAATGTTCTCTGAGTTTGGGAGGAGAGGCATTTAGCTAACCCATTTAGCTAACCCATTGCGTAATAGGAGGTAGTTAGCCTTGGAATAGTTCTTAATGGGTCTGGGGGTTTGCTGAGAGTTCAGCCTTAACATTTACTTCAAGGATGATCTGACAAGTGAGCACATTACACAAGAAGGGGGGAGGTGCAGTGTTCTC